>NW_026000153.1:17368428-17382958 GCF_001458135.2 Marmota marmota marmota
TATATATATATATATCTTAGATAAAGAGAGATAAATATACACATATATACATACATGTATTAATTTTGTGGCCAATTTCTTAGATCAGAATAGGCTGTCCTGTTTTTGACATCATTACATGGCAGAAGCACTTGAGAAAGTTTGGTCACTCTGCCCCCATTCATGCTTCTCACTTGGGCTTGCATTATTTTTCTAATAAATGAATCTTCAATTCATGACTTCTTTATAGGAAATTTTTAGGATGTCTGAGCATTTTGTTGAGTTTAAACTTGATAATATAATAAAATGTAATAATGCAAAATGACAACATTATAGACACATGCTGAGTAAGTTCACTTAACATATAAACTGTAGCAAGTCCCAGTGAGAGCAAAAACCTAAGGTCATACCCATTGACACTCTGCCTTCACACTCAACATGGAGAGGTTGACATGAGACTCTGAGCTTCACACCCCTGTTGTTGTACACTACCTGCTAGTAAAACTTCTTTTCTATTTTCACATTTGAATAGAAACAGAAATGTCTAAATTGTCTTCCCAGCACTCAATGGAAAGTCACACATACCTGTGGGGAGGCACATCACTGACTAACATTTTATTCACCATAATGATAAATCCCCTATAGTCAGTGAAAAAACCCACACTGAGAGAGAACATGCTAATTAGGGATTGCAAATATTCCAGACAAACTTATATTTAAATCTTTTATTATATAATAGCAATATTTCCAAGATATAGAGTCAAAGAAAGGCCAATATCCAGACCAGCAAACAGACTTGGATTTAGGATCATGGCATGAGAATCAAGGGTATGACATTGGTCATCTAGATGCCTGGAGGTGTCCAGGACCCAAAGCTTTAAGTTTCAACCAGCCATTTGTCCTTTGTGACAGGCTATTTGACTCATTGCTATAAAATGGGGAGTATAAAA
The DNA here is from genome assembly GCF_001458135.2 of Marmota marmota marmota. NCBI lineage: Eukaryota > Metazoa > Chordata > Mammalia > Rodentia > Sciuridae > Marmota > Marmota marmota. The sequence continues at coordinate 17,369,358 of NW_026000153.1, forward strand.
AGATCACACAGATTTTTATAGTTGTTCATTGTGATTGATTATCTCTACTTAATGCTTTGTAAGCATGTTTGGAGAGGGCTACTAAGATGGAAAACCTGGGTTTGGTTCTCATCAGACCAATCACTCTTTCCTGAATTAGCTCCTGTTTCCTTTAGTCCACCTGAATGAGCACCCCAGCCCTCTTCTCCCTGGGCAATATTCCCAAACCACTGGAAAGTTCAAAGGCAGCCTGAGCCATGAAGCCTTTCTTGTTTAACATAAAATGATTTCTCCCACCTCTGTGCTTTCAAGGCTCTTTGTACCCAGTACAGCTTTTATTACCTTTGTGTGTGAGTTTCTTTCTCCCTCATTCAAAGGTAAACCCCTTGAAAGCAAAGATCATGCTTCATATTCATCCAAACACAGGGTTCAGTGCCTTGAAAAGCAGCAGTAGCTGCTGCAGAAATAAATTAAATCAACCATGGAACTTTAAGTTTCCTGGCACTCTTCTCTACTGCTTTCTTTTCAGACTGTTAAACAGCCAATATTTTGGGTAACATGCTAAAGGATCTAATTGCCAAATATATCATAAATATCTTCAAGATGAGAGTCTTTAAAAACTTAATGAATTATCCGTGTCAATTTGAATTAGAATTTTAATTCCACTCACATTTGCCAAAAAGGTCAATTGATAACTTCAAAGGAGAACTCTTTCAAAACATACTTTTAAAAGTCACCCAAACACTTTGGCATCAAAATGAACCTTGCAAGACAACTATTCTGATGAGTGAAGGGTAAGCTAATGAGAAATATTTGATGGTCTTTGAAATACAAAGGTCCTAAAAACCAAGGGTCTTAAGAAAGTGTGCAGTCCAAGATAAAAAAAAAACAAAACTTATTTCAAGCAAAGCCAGATGTCCTCTAGTTCTGGTGTCCACTGTCTTCAATTCTCAAGTGTTCCTAAATTTCACCCACAGAATACCACTGTTTTTGTTTTTGTTCTTGGCATCATAGAGACAGTAGCTTCACCATAAAAATATCGACATGTGTGCTGGCCCTGGTTAGAAGCATGGGGCCCAAGCCCTGCTAAACTCGTCATATAGTGCTGGACAAACTACTTCGCTGCGTGTTCTTCACTGTCTCCTTTGCTCAGAGAGGTGGGAGATGGATAGGAAAATATTGGTAAAGCTCTCTGAAATGTCTACTAGAAAAATGTGGTCAAAAGATAATTACATACCACTGGTTTTTCCCAAGGAAATTACACAACCAGGGAAAAATTATACAGTCAAGAAATACTGTTCAGTGCCAATCAGACCATAATATATTCTAAGTAGAAAACAGTGTTCCTCAACTTTCCTATTAATGAGGGAAAACAATTTTTAAATGTTTCATAGTCTGAACAAAATGCAAATCTTTTTCAAAAGGAGACACTGAGGCATAAGACAGGAGGCCACTCAATAAAGTCTATAAATGTTCCTGTGAGATCTGTACTTAGTCACATGAACCTTCCCATGAAATGTCATTGAAACTCCTAAAGAGTAATTATTAAAGAACATAATAGCTTTGACCTTCATCAAAACATTGGGGTAGGATACTCATTGTTTTGAGTTTTGTAAGATCAAGAAACCAATGGATACAATGAGATATTAACTAGATTAACCCTCCTTGTTAGGCAATACTGTCTTCTGTAAAATCCACAGCTCTCCCAGAGTGAGTTATTGGTGGTCACTGTGAAGGCTCCTGCACCCACGTTGTGCTGTCCTTGTTCCAACTCTTTGATGTACTAGATATATATTCACGTTTTCACTGAATCAGCATGTGTTACATGTTGGCTTCTTCCCCCAAAATTGTTTGGGTTTTCTGCACAAATATGCTTACTTTGGCTAAAGTCAAGATGTCCCACCTTCTGGATGGCCTTGGTCAGTCTGCTAGGCTCAAGGAGTCATGATGGAGTAGGGAAAAATCTGGTTCCAAATTGATCTTTGATTGTTATTTTTGGAGCTCTCAAGTAAATTACAGGAAAATTGATTTTCTTTAGTGACCTCCTGCACCTACGCAACCCTTCATGTTGCTCTAACTTGGTTTTATTTCCTTCTATGTTTAGGGTTATTATATAGGTGCCATGGAAGATTAATTGAGTTGATGGAAATCATATTGCCTAATTAGAGGGAGTTTTTGAAGCTCATACAATGAAACTTTATTTCTTATCTAAAATCTGCACATAAAGAGTTCCATTTCTTGCTGGTGTAGCTTTGGATGTATTCACTTGTCATGAAGATTTGAATTACCTTATCCTATTAAAGAAAGGGGATTCTTTCTACTGGTATCTGATCTTTTGGATGGGTGTTCATCTATAATTCCTGTTTGCAAATTCTCTGTAATGTGTAGCCAAATGAGCCAACTATACTCCCTTTGTAATTCAAATATCCAGGTTTATCATGGTTGATCTTGAAGTCCAACCTGTCCATAAAAATATTTGTCCCTCCTTACATGTCTTCCATTTTATGTCTGGCTTGCCCCCTCCTGACTTTCTGTGTTACCCCTGCAGTAATCCTTAGCTGAGCCTCACACTGTCCTTGAGAACTGGCCTTGGACATGAGCCCTGTCCTCTCTTTAGCAATTAGTTCCAAGCTTGTTACATATTATTCTTCTTTTAAATATTCATGTTCCAACAGAGACTAAACTCTAACTTGGAACAATATTTCACCAAAACCCCAAGTTCTAAGGAAAGAAGTGCAATCTTGGAATAGAAGCAAAGAAATTTGTGGCCCATGGTCCCCAAACTGTCTTCAAGAACCCCTACCATCTGTTTGCATTCCTCCCCGAGTCTATCTTCCAGTTCACGCCACCTCCTTCTCCCACAATCACCTGAGGTCCCCCAAGGGGTCCTCAGAATCAAGGACCATCTGCCTTTGGATGTCAAGAGGAGAATCTCTTTTCTCTCTCAGAGTACCATCTCTTTCCTTCATGTATTTTGAGGCTGAGAATCAATTTTTCCCCACGTAGACTGAAAATGGGAATATTTTTTTCCACCAGAGAAAACTCCTCCACCCAATAGAAAAATTACCTTAGAAAATAATAGTCAGTAACAGTCTATGTGTTGAGTTATTCTGCAGAAGTAACCCTGTGTAAGACATACCAAGTGCCTGTTGGAGATGTGGTTCTATGGATGCTCTTCTCTCCTCAGTCCTCAGGTCTCGGTCTGGAGTTCTGGAAAACAACTCTACACACAAACTTGCACACACAGAGCTATAAGAATAGGCAACAGCTTATAGAAAAGCACCCTTAAAATCAGACAGGCCTAAAAACCCTAGAATATACACACCCTCTCCGCCAGACAAGTATGTCTCCGAGACAGAAGTTTGGCTCATTCTTGCCCCAAAATTTATGCTATCAAATAGAACACTTAACTTCTCAGTCTAAAACATCTGTGTTCGGGTTAATACTGACTCCACATTTCCCTCTAGAACAGTGGGTGAATATTTGATTTACATTTTTGTAAATAAATGGCAGACTCAAGTGTTTTTCCCAGACCAAAAGCAACAATTTGCCTCTGAGGTAAATTCATGTCCCTACCCTTAGAGACTGGAAATTGCTTGCAGCTTTAAACATTTTCCCTCTTTTCCCAGCTACTAAAGATCAAGTTTCTAACAATATCTTGGGGCCAGTGCCAGCTAGGGTAACCCACTGCTTGTCTGTAGAATTATGAGACACGGTTATTTTGAGGTCTCTGAATACAGGATCCTATATACCCCTGGGTCTCACGTGGTGACCCAAGCAAGTAGCATCACCTGGGAACTTGTAAGATGTGTGAATTTGGGGGTTTTATCCCAGTTCACTAAATGAGAAACTCTGGATATGGGGCCCAGTGGTGTGTATTTTAGCAAGCTTAAAGGAAAATCTGACCTCTGATACACACCAACTGCAGCAAATGACACGGTGGGCAGATTCACTGGGAAGATACAATATTCTCCAGGTATCCATGGACTGGGTTGAGAGGATCTCTGCCCAGTGCCCCAGATATCCCAAAGTGCAAGAAAAGATGCTTTATTTTTTTTTCTGTGCCAAAAGATTTTAGGAAGTTCATTAACTATTTGAATGAGCGAATCATGCGAAAAGGAAACATGAACTGAACAGAACCCCCAGATCAAGAAAAGCGAGGTGAGAATGCTTGAGAGTATTATAGGGAAAGAGGACAAGGGATGACAGGAAGGATGTGATCTCCACCCGTGCCCTGGGAGAACTGCTTTGCTTAAGCTGGCTGCCGCCCCCCTCCCCTCCCCCATTGCCCAAAGCAGATGGATAGCAAACCAATTCCCTAGGTATCTGTTCTGTTCTCCCCTTCCTCTTTGATGGTGTGGATCTAGGAAAGCTTTAGAACTACCTAGAAATCTCAATTTAGACAAATGAGGTATAAGGAAAGTCTCCTGACCTAGCCTCCCCAGGAAGCTTGAGCACTGGACTCCCCAGTTTCACCCAGAACCTTCTAGAGGTCCTGAGCCTGGACTGAGTTTCCCCCTGCTCTGTCCCAGGACTTTGCAACCTCTACACTGAAAATAACAGGATTGGCCCAGGGGTACAGTCTCTAGATCCCATGGGTAATCTCCACTGAGCAGGCCATAGAGTCAGGGATGGGAGTACAATCCAGGCTAAAGGCATAGTAAGGTATAGTTTAATGTGCAACTATTAAATATTTAGCCATGTCTCCATTCATGATCTTGTCCCAGGCTCTGATAATAGGCCTAGAATTTATTTCAAAATTAAAATTCAGCTCACTTGAGTAGGTAGTGAGCATCCACCCTAGGTAAAGAACAGTGCTGGGCTTCATGGTACACAGGGAGATGAGCTGAGTCTGTGTGTGCACAGGTCTTTGCTCCCTAGCAGTGAAGGGCATAAATGTGCATAATGTCTTATGTCATAACAGCTCCAAGAAAGCTATAGCAGAGAAAGTCCTATGGGAAAACCACAAAGGGAAGGGATTTTTGACCTTGAAAAACAGAAAAAAGGCTCTTGGGAATATATGGCATTGTAGTAGATCTTCATGCTGCTTGCCAATCTAAACTTCCCTCTAGTCTCTGGGGCCACCTTGGGAGTTCCTGTCTGTACTTGACAGAAAGTAGTAAGTAGTAAATTGGCTTCTCAAACCTAACGCTTTTCCCTGGACCTAGGAATCCATCTCAGACTCCAGAGAGGAGTTTGGAAGGCAGGGCCAAGTGTGGAGTGCTCCCATTCTGGTCATTACCACGTTTTTCTGTGTCTCTCTGCTGGTAGAAAAAGGAAATTACTCTCCCATGCTATTTTTAACATAAAAATCATCTCCCTGGAATGGCTTTATCATATGCAAACCTCACCTTATAAACAAAAAACTTTCCTCACAAAGCATTCTCATCTGAATCTGTCTGGGAGACTAGAATCTTGTTCCCACACTTGAGAGCCATAAACCAAATGAACCAACTCAGAGGTCAGAAGAAGCCTGAAGTCTGGACATCAAATCTGGCTCCACCACCTGTTTTTTCTTTTTTCTTTTTTTTTAATAAAAATCTGCTGTAACATATGCTTTCAAAGTGGCAGCGTTGATGGTTGCCACAGATACTGCTTGTCCCACAAAGTCTAAAATACTTGCAAAAATCTTTGTTCACCTCTCACTCGAAGTCAGCCAAGAAGCAAAATGAAAATGGTTTCAAATCCTTATCAAATGCCAGGCTCTGCCCCAATCAATTTTGCTTATGGAGCAGGGTTGAAGAATTTCATCACTTTAAATAAACGAAAGCCAGAAACTGAAACAGAAAGTAGAGAGCATCAAAGTTCTAGAAGCAAACAAAATTCCCCACAATCAGTTCAAATGCAGAGATTTTAGTGAAAGGACCACTTCCAGAGGTATGGACAAATTTAAAGATTTGAGCAAGGGATATTGGGACAGGGAACAGAGAACTGTCACCACCCCTGGAACAGAAGGAATAGAGCAGGAAATTCATGTTATTGAGGCAAGGAGGAAGGTCACCCTAAAGGAGCTGTGGTCATGGAGAGTCAGTTTCTAAGCCAGTAGAAAGCTTCTAAGCCAGTAGAAATAGAGAAGAAACACCCCAACTCTTCCTTTGTCCTCCCATGTCCTCCTGGTGGCCCCACTGCAGACTGATCTGAACCAGAGGCCAGAGAACACTGGGACCAGGTGACGCAGTCCGTCTAGGATGGTCAGCCTTCTGGGACAAGAAGGGAAGATAGCCTGTGGGGGAGGGTAACCAGACAACATACGGACCCCCAAAACAATATAAGTGAAGTGTTATTGTATATTGGTTAGGATTTCTATTTCGAGAGCAGAAACCCAACTCAAACTGACTTGTATAATGAGAAAATATATTAATTCACATGACAGGGGGACAGGTAAAGGACTTGGACTGATATAGTAGCTCTTGAATACCATCAAAGAGATCTAGGTGTTTTGCATCCCCTCATCTAGATATTGATGAGGTCAACTTTATTCTGAGGCTGGTTTATGAGTTACAGTAAAGAACATATGCATCTTTGATCTGGGGACAGTTAGGTAAGAATGGGGACCAGGAGGCAACACGGTATCTGAGGGTTGGTTTTCCATTCCTGGTAGCGTAGAAGCTGTGCTTGTGCCCCATTTTAACTGTATGTGTATGTGTGATTCTCTCTGATTCTTTAAACTTTTCTGAATTCTCCTCATACTTCTTTGACCCTGATTGGCTTACGCCTGACAATTCCAGAAGCAATTACCAGCCACAGGGATAAATTACTAGTTGTTATGATTTGAGTCTTAACTGTTCCATAAAACCTTATGTGTTAAAGGCCCAAGGCAGCAATTTTCAGAGGTGGAGCCTTTGCGAGATGATTGGATCATGAGAGTTCTGACCTCTTCAATGGATTAAACCATTGATGAATTAATAGTTTAATGGGCTAATGGGAGGAGGTGGAAACTAGTTTGAGGAAGTAGATCCTTGGAGGCATGCCCTTGAAGGGTGTACTGGAATCTTGGCCCCTTCCTCTCTCTCTTTGCTTCCTGGGCACCTTGAGGTATGAAGCTTTGCTCTAACATGCACTCCCTGCCACAATGTTCTGCCTCAAGACAGGTCTAGAAACAACAGAGGTAAGTGATCATGGACTGAAACCTCTAATACCATGAGCCAAAATAAATCTTTTCCCCTTTAAGTTGTTTTTCTCAGGTATTTTGTTGCAGCAACAGAAAGCTATCTAACACACTAGTGTATACTATTCACCGGATGGATGGGGTGGATGGAGATGTGGGTGTTGGGGAATATCAACCAAAACATCTACTACAGTAGATAGTAATATAACATATTATCTTCTTCTTTCAGGTGTGTTTCCATCTGTCCACATCTTATGATCTGCAGGTATTTACTACTCAGATCTTCAGCTGACATGTGAGGCTCCTCTGAGAACAGGGTAGCCCATGCTGTGCCATGAGGGTAATGACTCTTATTCAGAATTAGAACATACTTCCTCATCCAAACAGTTCATATGACCACCCAAAAGCCAAAACATAACTTGTAGGGGAAAAGTAAAGAAGTTACCAAACCTAATTAAAATTCTAATTAGACTTCTCCCAATGTTTTGGTAAGTCACCCATCCCTGTGGTTTAACTTCCTTCTGCATAGTTAAGATACAGGATGGCTGCAACCCCACAGCAAGAGAAATTACATAATGTGGGCTCAGAGGGTTTAACAGCTGAAATTAATTTGAAGGCCTTTTAAGAGGTGCTAGGTGTTTTTCACACTTTTCCCCCACACCTGGTAGGTGTTGATTCCCATCGGTGAAATGTCCATTTGCTCTTTGATTGATGGGTTTTACATAGATGCTGTAAGGCAAATTTAGATTTGCTTTCATTTAGATTTCCCACTTTATCATGGGTACTTCGTTGCCACTTAATTAATTCATCTTTCCGGAAGTGGCCTGAGATTTTAATCTAGTTTATACAGGAAAGTGTAAACAAAAGAGGTCACCATTGTCCCAGAAGTTGAGACACTGAGTAGAGGCACTCTGCAAGTAGACCATGATTAGGATGCTTGGCAGTTGCTTGGCAATTGTACTTGATTTCCTGAGATCAGTACTCATCAGAAAGGCAAAGATCCCTGCTATGCAACAAAATGCCCATTAAATATATTATCAGCTAACTGGTTCAAGTTTCATTGAAATTGGAAAGCTCTTCGTTTTTCCTACATATTTCTAGTACTTGGCTGAGCTAACAAAATTCTTGACCCTGGCTTGTGAAGCAAAATAGATTCCTTACTTACCTGAGGATTTTTTAAAACAAAATACCCATTATATAGACAGGCACAATGGCAAAGCCTCACGGTTGCTGGAATATCCATCTCTAGTAGAATGCAAAGCACACAAATATTTCTTAGTACCTCAGAAACTAAAGTCCTAGCCAGTAGAAATAAGCCAGGACCTCATCTCCTTTTTTTTTTTTTTAATCCAAAATTCCCCATGCTACACCCAGGCACATGTTTATAGTTTCCAAGTTATTACTCTTGCAAAAAAAAACTAATCTAAAACTTTGACAAACTACAGCACTTTTATGGGTTTCCATAGTGGCTTTTCTATACTGCAGTAAATTCACTATGAAAATTGTTATTATATTAATCATAAGTGACTCATTTAAAATTATAGTTTGGGATCTCTTATTTTTAAAAAGATCCAATTTCATTTGTATCATTGCCCAAGTTTATTTTTTAACTTAAAATTCACATCACAATTCAGAATAGGAAATGCCACCGGAAAGTTGTTTTTCAAACCAAGAATTTTGTTTCCAAAAAGAGAGAATGAGAGAACAAATAAACATGATAATGCCAATAATTAAGTGTTACGTGATTTTTATAACCAAGCAGTTTATTACAACAGCTTTTGTGGGTGGTACAAAATATTTGAACAGGTTTTCAAACCAGTTGGCGATTTATGAAATATTAGTGATTGTTATTACAGGTTGAGTTTTATGATCCGTGGTTGATTTATTTGTATGGAACTCAGAAGGACACATACCAGGCTATTACTCTGCTTTGAAAATACTGCTTAGTACCTGGTTCACCTTTGAACCACTTCTTAGGGTACTTTAGGACTCCAAGAGGGAGAAGCTATCTGAGAAAGCAAATGGGTTTCAAGAAAGAAGGAAAGGTATGTGAAATGTTCTTGCAAAGTTAGTTGAATATCTATTAACTATAAAAGTAATATAAAATAATAGCTAGTCCATATAAAGGGAAAACCCAGGTGAATACATTTATGTTAACTTAGGAGTACCTTACACAACTGACCCCCGAAAACACTTTCATCAAATAAAAACCAACTCACAACTGATGCTAAAAGAGTACGGAACCCACAAATAGATGAGCTTCACCAGTTTTCCCCTTCTTAAGTAATACTACCAGAAAAGTAGATGAAGAGATGAACCATAGAATATTCAAGATTAAATTTGCCACTCTGGTTACTTAATCAAATACATGGTGGTTGCCACAATAAGCAATGAATACAAATATCTTCAGTAATTCATACTATTACCAAGTCTAAAATTTATGAAAAATGTTTCAAAAATTGTATTTAAACAAGGACATAAATTTAAATTTGTTGACCACCTTCAACTGGCAATTCTTAAAAAAAAAAAAAAAAAGAATGACACAATTTCTTGGTCCCAGTAACTTTTTTTTTTTTTGAAAGACTGCCCTAATCTGAAGCAGACAAGTCAATTTGCATCTTGTCCATGACTATCATCCCCATCTCTAACAAATATTTTTTAGTAATATTATAGAATGACTGAACAAGTAAATATAAGACTGAAAGTACTCAAGAGTTCTACCTCACCTTTCTTAATAACTGTAGCATATTGCAAGATTTACTGATACATCACTCCAGTGAAATCCAAGGATCCTATTTTCCTTCAAAGTAACTGTATGGTATGATTCCATAGGACTGGAATGGCAGGCTTAGGTTTGCAACATTAGCATCCAGGAACCTATTCTTTCTGCTTATTTTGTCTTAAACAAGAAAAGGAATAAAAAACTAAACTAAAACTTAATTATATAAAGTACAAAAGTAGTCTTGTGATTAATATAGTTAGCATTTGAGAGACAAATAAAATCTTGTTTTTTTTTTTTTTCCTTCAGTGACTAGAGCTCAAACCCAGGGCCTTACACTTCTATTAGTGATTGTTATAATAGGTTGAGTTACACCTGCAAGGCAAGTATTCTTCTACTGAGCCACACCCCCAGCCCATACAATCTCTTTTCTATGCAACTGTCTTTTGATTTTAACAAGTGTAAAAGTATTTATTCAGATAATCTTTAAGTGTTAAGCTCATAACTGTATTCTTCAATAGCACATAACATTTTTCACAGAAATATTTCATTGATTTGTAATGAAACTTATCAGTGTTTCCTTTTTTTAGTATTTATGTGACGCTTTCAAAAAGTCTGGCCCTTAGGGAGAATAGATGAAAATTCTCTTCCAGTAGTATTGTAATTTCTTTATTTACATTTACTTTTGAATTTGATTTGTATTTATTTTAATGTAAGGAAAGGGATAAAAATCAATTGTTATATTTCTTAAGTAATTATTCAAATGTCTTCAAATCATTTATTTTAAAAAACATATTTGGGCTAGGGTTGTGGCTCAGTAGTAGAGTGCTTGCCTAGCATATGTGAAGCACTGGGTTTGATTCCTAGCACCATGTATAAATAAATAAATAAAGGTCCATTGACTACTAAAAAAATATTTTTAAAAAACACATTTACTCACTGATACACGCTAATAGCTTTTTTATTCTAAATCCCCATATTTCTTTGGGTAAGATTCTGGGCTGTCTATGCAATTTTGTCCATCTAGTTGTTTATTTATAGTATCACAGCATGCTATTTAGTTAACATAGTTATAATTCTGTAGTTATTCTTTCTCTTTGGTTTTTATAGATAATTCTTTTGCAGTTATTTTTCTTATAAACTTGAAAATAATTTTATATAGTTCTAAAAGTATTGCAGTAGTACTTTCACTAGGCTCAGGATACATTTGTAGTTTGATTGTAGGGGAATTGGCCTCATTAGAATGTTGAGTCTTCTCATCTGAGAATAGGATATGCCTTTCCAAGTTTTCAATTTTATCTTTATGTATCTCAGTGATTTAAAGTTTCTTCACATAGATTTTACACAATTCTTGCTTTTTTCCTAGGCATTTCATCTTTTCTGTTGCCACTACATTTTTTCTACTAAACTCAAGAACACTAAGCAATTACAACTAAAAACAAACCTAATACTTCTAATTAAGTTTGATGTGTGGTAACCTTTCCTGTGCAAATTTGTACCAGATACCCAGAAAGGGACCCACAGGGAACTCAGCATCTGGACAAGACAACAACAATAAAATAAAAGAGATTTAGACAGCAATCCTCCACTCTCCCATCCTTTTGTGTTTCATCAAATTTATCAGAAGAAAGTGGGAGTTGCAGTCAGAATAATATTTTATTATTGTGGCTTGTTGTATTCATAGAATAACTACTCTTGATAATAATTGAGTATTTTGCATACAGGTTCATTTCATAGTGTGGAATCCTCAATTTCATTTTTGTCATTGTTGTTTTTTTATAAAGTTCTGCAGTAAAGAATCTCCTTTGTCTCCTGGGTTAGACCAATGCTAACCCATCTCACCACCAACTGGCAATTGATTTAATTAAGAGTTTTAACTTCTGAAGTGATTGGTTAAGTTGTAAGCCACACCCATAGAACTCACTGCAATTTTAGAGTATGCTGTTTTACCCAGACATACTTCTTCCCATATTGGCCAACATTAAGTTTTCATCATATTGAATACAAGTACTACTAAGAGAAGCAACAGACTTATGACTACTGGTCTTAGATCTCGTCAACTTGCTGAATTCACCTACTTCTAAGTAATTTATCCATGGATGTATTTATGTTTTCTTACATAGACAATATTATCCCCTAAAATAATGACATTTTTATGCCTATTTTCCCAAACCTGAAGTCTTTAATATCTTTCCTTGGGTCATTTTGTAGGCTAGGATCTCCAACACAATTTTGACTAGACTAGGGACAGAAGCAATCTTGTCTACTACTTAATTTTAAAGGGATGATTACATTTCAACAGTTCCTCAAAAAATACATTGAAAATATTTTTTAAAAGATAATATCTATAATTTTTATATAGGCAAAAGAAATAATCAATAGAAAGTGAACAAAGTGCAAATTATTTGTATTAAGTAGTATTTCTCTTAAGTTCAGAGTATTGTTCTATTCCATAAGAAATAAGGTAGCATTGTTCAAAAGTTCACCAATGTAGCTTGATGAAAACTGGGAATGATTCTGCCCAAATTTGTACCAGGTATCCAGAAAGGGATATTGAAATTTTCTTTAAATAACAATAAAAGCTAATATCTCTTCTGAAAGACGTTAAATAGTTGCATTTATTTTATTTTTGTTCATTTAAATGTCTAAATATAGTCATGGGGCTTTATTTAAGGTGCAAAAAGTAAATCTTTCTATCTGTGCCCGTGTTCAGTGCAGGTGTTCAGTGCCAGCCAGACCATTAACTTCAAATGACAGTCCTCAGGCTGGCTCCCTCAAAATCATTAGGGAATTTGTTATAAGTCCCCACCCACAAAACCTTTGAGTTGAAATCTCTATGTTGAAACCAGAAATCTGTTTTTATGGTTCCCAAGTGTTTGGGGTGAGCATACAAGTTTGAGGACCAAAGTTCAATTATTTCCATTTTTTTAAATTAATTTAGACTTTGAATAGAACTAGTCTAAATTGCACTTAATGGGTCTTATATTCTAATATTCTGTGTTTTTTTAAAAAATGTTAAATAATTAGCACATTGTGGTATCATATGTAGCTAAAACTTAGCCCGAGAAGCAGAATGATCCTAAAGCACAGAAAACCCTTTGTATGTACCCGAAACTAATTCTTCCCTCCCAAGGAGAAGTAACCACTATCTAGCTAACTCTTGTTAATAATATTTTCTGATTTTTCTTTAGCAAATATGTGTGAATCCACAGATAAAAGTTTTTTTTATTTTATAAAAATTGATTTATATTACATAGTCTCTTTTTTAATGTCTTACTTCTTTGTCTCAAATTGTGCTTCTAAAACTTATGCACGTTGTTGTGCAGCAGTAGCTGTCTCTTTCACTGCTGTTCACTATTCAGTTAACATACATATACTGCATTTGCTCATCTATTCTATTTCCCTTGATTTATTTAATTAATTTATTTTTGTTTATACTTATTCAAACATTAACTGTACAAATTAATGGTTTTCACTATAACATTTTCATACATGTACATATCGTACTTTGATCATATCTACCTTCCCTTCTACTCCCTCTTGTCCTCCTCTCTCTTCCCCCTCCCCCAAGTCCCCATTCCCTTCCCTAAAACTGCATCTTCTAAAAAAAAATACGATATCCATTCTATTTTTAATAGACATTTAGACTTTTTTCCAAGTGTTAGATAAAAAATATTGCAATGAATATTCCTGTCCTTTATCTTGGTCCACATATGCATAAATTTCTTTTATATATATATATATATATATATATATATATATATATATATATATATATATATATATATATATACA
>NW_026000153.1:17382973-17505665 GCF_001458135.2 Marmota marmota marmota
ACACACACACAGACATCTAATCCTCACTTTGCACAGTGCCATGTTATCTAAAACTTGTGTATATCAGTGCTGTGTCCTCTCTGCAGATTCAGAGGTAACTTATCACTGTTACTTTGGTCCCCATGGAACTGTACAAAGTAAGGACATGTTTCCAATATGCAGAAGCTTCCATTAACACCATATTATTTGAAACAGGCCTGCTGATGTGTGGTGTGTGTGTTGGGAGATAGAATTGCTAGATTATAAGAATTTATATCCTCTATCTCATTAAATAGTGCAGAACTGCTTTACAAAGTGGTTCTAATTTGCTTTTCTATCAACAGTGTGTATCAGAGTGCCTATTATGCCTCATCTTTACCCATACAGTATTTCCCTTATTATGAAAGAAGGCACCTTGTTAACTTGTCACTTGTTTATGTTAAACTGTATGTATTTATTTTAGTAAAATGCCAGTATATCCAAGTGCAGTGGTGCACACCTGTAATCCCAGCGTCTGGAGAGGCTGAGACAGGAGGATCATGAGTTCAAAGCCAGCCTCAGCAAAAGCAAGGTGCTAAGCAACTCAGTGAGAACCTGTCTCTAAATAAAATACAAAATAGGGATAGGGATGTGGCTCAGTGGTTGAGTACCCCTGAGTTCAATCCTGGGTACCCACTTCCCATAAAAAAAAAGTCAATATAGTTCTTTTTTTTAAAAATTTTCTTGTTGGATTGCTTTTCTTTTCCTCATCTACTTATAGAAATCTTTCTCATATCCTGGTATGTTCTTTACTGATATGCTAAAAATATGTCCTTCAAGTTTATGGTATTATTTGGTGAATGGAAACTCTCAATTTCATATGTAAACTCATTGATATTTTCTTCTGTAGTTATTGCTTTTGTGATTGCTTAAGAAAGAAACAACCCTAATATCTAAAAGACATTCAATTAAATAATTTTCTAAGGTTTTTAAGGGATTGCTTTTGACAGTTAATCCCTTAATTCACCTGGAATTGATTATAGCCTGTGGTAAAAAAATTCTATTATAAAATTTGCTTAAGTAACTGCCACAAAAATTTTGAACATGGATCAGATAGAAGAATGAGGACTGCCTTAATTTTTTACATGAATTGATTATAGTCAGTCTCTTGCAGATTTCTCAAGATCTTTCCTGAGCAACTGATCCTTACTAGGGAGATCAAGAGCCATCCTCTAAGGATCCAACCATCCCACCAATTCAGCTAAGTAACTTTAACTCTTCTATCTTCAAAAGGGAAGATTTGTAAAGTCTGGATCCTGGCATCTACTTTAAAGGGACATGGAGAGGTATAAAAGTGGTAACATATGTGAATTATTTAGCTCTGAATCTGAAAAGCATAAAGGGAACAATGGTGTGGGTTTACTGCCATATTCCACAAAGTCCAGAACATCAAAAGGCCAAGTACTACAACTGGTTGTCCATTCAGGAAGGTATTGTTCTCTGTCTGATTGAAATAAGAATAACAGTGGTATCTCCTCTAGAGCCACATGAAAAAAGTTGGGTTTCTGTGCTCATCGATGCCATGGGTAAAGGATACAGTCTTCTTTTGTAATGGAAATTGCTGAAGTAATGTGGTAAAACATGCAGACAGTCTCCAAGAAGGCACCCATTGGGTTAGAGTGGGGTGAGGTGTATGCAATCTTTGAATGTGGGTTTCCTCAACCCCTGGGATTCTACATTGTGGTGAATATTTTCTGCCCCATAAAAGGTCCTAGGGGAAACCTTGATCATTCCCTGCATCCACCCCACCATTACAGTCATTTTGCTTTGTGTTTTTTTTCTTTTTTCTTTCTTTTTTTTTTTTTTGGTCCAGAGCTTTAACCCAGGGACACTTAACCACTGAGCCACATCCCCAGCCTTTTTCATATTTTATTTAGGGACAGGTCTCCCTGAGATGCTTACGGCCTCTCTAAGTTGCTGAAGCTTCTTTGAACTTTGGACTTGTGATCCTCCTGTGTTAATTCTTTGCCTCTCAATGACACAGTTTGCTTTGCATAATATCATTCCATTATACAGCATCTTAATCTGACCCACAAGTAATTACATTTCTAAAAATTTTTCTCACCCAGTTTGGAAAAACTAACTCCTGGAAACACTGATTGATTTGTTCTCACTGAGACCATGTAGCCCTCCTGCTTGGATAAATGCTGAGAAAAGCTAGGGTGCGGCAGGAGATATGGTATGCTCTTCAATATTGAAGACATTGTATTGCATTAAGGCTGTTTTCTATATAATGTGAGTGTGTGTTTAGTAAAGCCCTTTTTTGCTAAAATTATGGTTTGTATTTTATCTAAGTCAATTGAGATGTTATGTATAAGATCAATCTTTGAAATTTTTAATGCCTAAGATGTGCCCAGTGAGGAGTTGTAACTCCTCTGCATGTCCTCACCACTTTTATTCTTTATTGTTTATTTTATTTGGAAGAATTTAGTACCTGGGCATGGTGGTCACATCTGTAATCCCAGCAGCTCTGGAGGCTGAGGCAGGAGAATCACAAGTTTGAAGTCAGCCTCAGCAATTTAGCAAGGGCCTAAGCAGCTTGGTGAGACCTGTCTCAAACTAAAGAACAAAAAGGGCTGGGGATGTGGCTCAGTGGTAAAGTGTTCCTGGATTCAATCCTACTAAGAAAGAAAGGAAGGAAGGAAGGAAGGAAGGAAGGAAGGAAGGAAGGAAGGAAGGAAGGAAGGAAGGAAGGAAGGGAAAAGAAAAGAAAGAAAAGAAAAGAAAAAGAAATGGAGTTAGTGGCTCATATCTCTTTAACAAAGTAAGAATTGTGTTTCTAGGCAGCAGTGCTGAGGATGTAACTCAGTGGGAGAGTGCTTACGTGGCCCTGGGTTCAATCCCCGGCACCACAAAATACTAATAATTGTCATTATTAGTATTAATATAACCACATAATTATAACAATAAAAATAAAATAGGCAGCAGGCCCATGAAAGAGCCACTAGACCACATACCTCCCTTTCCCAGGCAACTCTTCCGCATCTTCTCATTGACTTCTTTGGAAGCAGGTTTCCAGGAATGGCTGGGCCAGATGGAGAAATCAGCTGGGAACTCTATGCCTCAGTGACAGGAGAGGAGGGGAGGGGAAATCCTCCCAACTGAAATGTGAACTCACTGCCTGTTGTGGTTACTTAGGACTGTCATCAGGAAAGTTTCAACTGGCTGGTAAGGAAGTGGGATGTTTTTCGGTTTTCACGCTTGTGCAATATGAGTTCAGAAGAAATCCATAGAGAAAAGCCTCACTGTATATGTTTGTTTAGCACAGAAACAAAAGACCATCTGGAGGTGTCTGGATGTGTAATGAGAAAGAAGATAGACACAGGGCACGGGTTAACAGGGTCTTGGGATTGCTCTGTGTTGTTTCTCCTCCAGGGTCAGTGGCCAACAGAGCCTAGACTGAAACCGGAAGCTGACAATGAAGTCAGAGAGGGGTGAGGGAGGATGCACTGTAGATGCAACTTGGGGGAACAAAGGTTAAGTACATATGGAAAGCTGCACTGGGTTGCCACTGCCAGCCTAGGAAATGAAGAACTGTCTGGTGTGCGGCTGATGGAACCTGACTTTGCTTCCACATAATCCGTACACACATGTGCAGACAGAAACTTGAATTGGGCAGAAGTGAGAAGTGACCAAAATCCTGCTGACTTCAATTTATTCAAAACGGGGAAAAACAGAGGCAGTCCTGGTCATGTAGGGAATTCTCTGGGTTACAATAATTTGTCTCAGCCATCCACGTAGCCTGGGATACACAGCAGAGTGATGACCAGTCTGGACACCTCCAGGCTTTGGGATCGCAGGACAGGCACGAACATTGTGAAACAATGATCAAAAAGACAAAAGAAAAAAAAGGGGGGGGGGATGCAGATTTTTGTAAATTCTGTTCCTTAGAGACCTTGACCATTCAAAGTTTGATCCTTGAACCAGCAGCTTTGATGCCTCCTGGCAATATGTTTGAAATGCAGCATTTCAGACCTCACTCCTGCCTACTAAATTAGAATCTTTGCTTTTTAATTAACACATAATATTTGTAAATACTTATGGGGGATAGTATAATAACTCGTTATATGTATACAATGTGTACAATCAAATCGGGGAATTACCATCTCTGTTTTCCTCAAACATTTATCATTTCTATGTGTTGGGAACCTTTTGTTCTCCTCTAGTTATTTTGAAATAAGTAATAAATTCTGCTAGACTACAGTCACCCTACTGCTCTATAGGATGTTAGAATTAATTCCTCCTCTCTAACAATATATATATATTTTTTTACCTATTATCTTACCTCTTTCTATGTTCCTTCCCTTCCCCCTTCTGGCCTCTAGTAACCCCTGTTCTATTTTTTTGCTCCTATGAAACCAACTTTTAACTTACACAAATAAGTAAGAACACAGAGCATTTGTCTATCTGTGCCTGGATTATTAAACTTAACATAAAATGCTCTCCAGTTTGTGGCTTCTTTACATTAAGCCTTTACCACAATTACTAATAACCAGCAAATGTTAAGCTACAAATACTTTTAGTTTTCAGCTTTAAATCTCAGAGGTACAAATGGGTTGGCTATGTGACTATATAAAGAATGGCAAAGGAGAAAAAAAACAGCTTAAACATCTCTTCATTTCTAACTACTTATTAATCAGTTTTCTATTACTGTGAAAAAACACCCCAGATAATCAACTTAAAAGGAGGAAAGGATTATTTTGGCCTATGGTTTTAGAAGTTTCAGATCATGATCGCCTGGCCTAGTTGCTTTTGGCCTGAGGTGGTATAGTACATTATGGTGGTAACATGTGGAGGAAGAGAGTATTTGTCTCATGGTGGCCCCAAAACAGACAGAGGGAAGAAGAGAGGCCAGAAGCTTAATATCCTCTTCAAGGGCCTAACTTAACGAATTGATCTTACTTTCTTTAACTAAATCTCACTTTCTGAAGGTTCTACCACCTCCCAATAATGTCATGGTCTGGGGACCAAACCTTCCATACATTTGGAGAATATTTAAGATCCAAACTATAGCACTGTACAAGGTGTAGTCTTCAGCACCATTAACAACATTTGGGTCCTTAGCACCATGAACATCATTTCAGAGCTTGCTAAACTTCAGGATTTCAGGTCATGTCAGAACCTGCTATATCAGAATGAACATTTTAACAAGGTCCTACTCTAGGTGATGTACATTCACATTAAAATTTAAGAAACAGTGGTCTAGCAAATGATGAGATCATATATCCTATTTCATTTTACTAATGTCACTTGTCTTCATTTGAATACATTTTCTGCTAGAAAGTTAGATCAAGCAAGAGGAAAGAAGGGCAGTTATATGGCTTCAACTTATTTTCTCTGCTTATATGGACCAGTTTTCATAGTTGATGAGAAGAAAAGAGTAAAGAAAGTGTTGATTTTTCAACCAGATAATTACTGCCACTCCACTGATTCTAAGTAGATAGGACTATCATGCTAACCTGGGGTGTAATCCTAGTGCTATGGTAAGGCCCGAGGCATAAGCTAACAATTTCCTCTTTTTCACCAAAATAATCACCTTTATTTTTCTTTTCTGGAAAGCAGCAAATCTCATCTCTACTGTGTATTTTCTGACCCAAGTTAAGTCTATAGAAACTGCAAATGGTATAAAAAGAAAGATCTCTACAGTAATCAAGATTAAGTCTTACCCTTTTTATTTCATGAAATGTTTCTCTCCCAGTATCAAAACTTCCAGTTTGTTAATATTATGCTATTCTGAACTTGCAATGATCTCATATGTCAACCCTATATTTATGACAGTCAAACAACCACATTCCTACTTTTTTTGGTGAAGAACATTTTTTTTAGTGTACCAAATATTCATGTATAATAACTCTGCTTCCAAAGTTCTGTAGTTATTAGTAAGTCACTTGGACACTTCAGATTTCATTAATATCCAATATTGTAAAACAGGATTCACAGAGTTTCTGGATCAGCCATTGAGAGTAGAGTAGGGAAATTCTCTATCTTATCCAAGTTCATTCTAAATCTAAAACAGCAACCTCAGTCTGGGTATATTTGTGCTCATTAGAATTCATGCATGTCCAAGTAACTCTACAGAGTTAGTATCATTTGGAATCTCTATACCAAGGAAAGGAAGTGTGTGAAAGTTTACTTTTGGGGACAGAATGAACAGTTTATCTCCTTTAGGCCTCTATTTATAGGGGGACTAAGGAAACATTGTAAATGAGATGCAAAGGAAACCAAAGCCCAAACCAATGAATGGAAGGAAGGGACTTTCTCTGAATTTCCACACAGATCACAGCAGGTGTTTTTGTGGGCATGTGCCAATATTTGGCATCTCTAGGAGCCCTAGAGTACAACACAAGGGGCTAACTTGGAAAAATATGTGAGAATGCTGGCTAGTCCACAGAAGACATCTCCAAATATTTCCTTAACAACTGAACAAAACTTTGAAATGGGACCAAAGAGTCTGCATTGGGCAAGCCAGAGGCAACTGAATTAGGAATCAATGGGAAAGTATTTGCAAACAAAAAGTCATGAGGTCTATGGAGACTCTGGTTCAGATCAATTCAGTGCAACCTGTTTTCCCAGCAACTTTGAGCAGGCACACATCCTCTTAAGAAGATGGCATGATTGAATGTAGCATCTTCTCAGTAAATCAATAACAGGGGCTGCATATTAGCATTGTTTATGTGAGAAATGTGAATTAATTCTCATCACCCAGGCCAACTTATGCCTTTTGTGCTTGCTTCTCTTAGACACCCATTTTAGGTGAAATAAATTGAGCTGAAGAGACCTGCACCTTGATTACATAAAGGAAGTCCTGCATTTTAATTTTTATCTCATTTATTTCATTTGTCCTCTCCAAAAGAGGACAAATATGGGAAAATGTTTATGGTATTATAATTGGAGGGGGGGGATGAAGCAGTAAATTTAATCCAAAAGGAATTTTTTCCCTTTCTCTGAGTCCCCCATCTCCAGATTTCTAGTTCCTTAAATTACATGTTGTAGTGAAGTAGGAAATGTCATCTGTCTTCATTTCACAAACTATAAATTGGGAAGTTTGGCAAATGTGTATCAACACCTTTCCAACTGAGAAAATTCGTTGCTTTATTCTTCATGACAATATTTTTTTTTATAAAAGGGAAGCTAACCACTTTCCAGTCCTTCTCAAAGAGCAATAACCTAAGTTCCTGGTGTAATTGAATCCACAGTAACTGCCATGAAGTAGGATCTTAATCAAATTCGAAGTGAGCATTGAAGAATTTCCAAGAAATTTGTTTTAAATGGCCTACAATGAGCTAAAGATTTCCTGATTCCAAGGAGTCTTGAGGGCCTGCCTATACCAAGTACTATCATATTTCATAAAAATGAGTGTGATGGAATTCTGAATTTCTTTTTTCCACATTTAAGTAACAAGAAAAAGGCCAAGGGAGAGGAAAGATGGAACAGCAAAATGGTCATGATTAATAAACTCACATGTTATCTCTATTTTCCAACATTTTGTTTATTATTGCAAAAATAATAATAATGAAAAACCTTAATCATCCACCAATACAGGCATGTTCAATGTGGTAGGATACCAGAAAGCAGTTGTGAAGGATGTAGACAATGGTCTCAAACAGTCCCTGGCAATACTCATCTCTGATCCATAGTTTCCTCAATAGCAAAGTGGAAAACTAATCATAGCATAGGTCTCATAAATTCCTGTGAAGATTAAATAAAGTGATGACTATAAGGTACTTAGTACAATACTTAGCAAAATACATAGCTCAAAGTAATCACTCAATAAATGTTGATGATTATTGTAATTATTTTCATCTAATGGAATACTATGTAAAAATTTAAAATGAACATATAAAACATACATCTATATTAACTGATGAGGAAAGACAACCTCTATGAACATGATATAGATGACCAAAATACATTTCTAAGCAGAAATAAAAATAAAGAACATATCACATACATCTTTGTATGATTCCAAACGTACCTAAGAAGAAGTCAGAAAATGTATATCAATCACAATTGCTTCTGAGAGAATTTTGGTAATTCTGTGCTTTTCCCCCACTCTGTGATGCCCTTGTTTTTAAATGAACTTGAAATAACTTTTAAGATCTATAACTAAAAATGCATCAAGTTGCTATGAGAAAAATGCTTGGCATCTCTGCAGTATGCCAGGCTCTGGGAGAGGCTCACTCTGCAGTGAGCTTGCAAAGTGGAGGTCCCCACGCTAAGGCTTGAACCCCTTTAGTCTTTGGGGTAGGAGCAGGTAATAGAAGGAGCCAACATGAAAGCTTACAGGGGACACCTAATCCCACACAGCTGTGTTAGAGATTGTTTCCTGGAAAAGGTGATAGCTGAGAGAAATCCTAAGTTAAAAGATGAAAGAAAGGGGCATTCATTGTCATCGGGGTGGATACACTTGGCTTTATTTCTACCATCTTACCTTGTATTTCCCTTTTTACCATGATTTTCCTTGGTTTACTTTTTTCTCCTCTTCAGTTTTCTGGTGAATTAATCAAGTTTGCTTTATTCTTCTTTTACCATCTACAGGATTGGAAGTTATTCATTTCATTCCTACTTTCAGTGGTTGCTGTTTACAATGACTTCTGATATCAACTACCCAGAGTTGGGTCATATGCCACAGAGCAGGGCAGAGTCCTCTACAAGTCTACCCGCACTTAGACACAAGTCACATGCCTGGGGATTCCAAACCATCCATGCTGTGATCAACTGACTAAAATTAGAAGTTTCCACTCACCATTCAGAGTACTCAGCTTCTGGAATTCACTAGAATGATCTGAAACATAGGAAAGCAGTACACTTAAAATTACAGTTGCATTATTTATTATTTTCATTATTATATATGAATAATAAAGACACTCCTATCATTTGGAAAACTCCAAGTTTTAGAGGCTCCCTTCTCAGGAACTAAGGAAAAAATTATTTTACACCACTAAAATTTTAAAAAATGTATTTGACTCAACACGACTTAAAGGTGATCAACTTTTATATCTGCCTTCTGAACAATATTTCAACTTAAGAATTCTTTAATTTTACTTTTCTTTATCACTTTTAAAAATTCTTTTAGATATATATGACAGTAGAGTGTATCTCGATGTATTGTACACATGGAATGTAACTTCCCATTTTTGCGGTTTTTTCTGTATATTTTTTTTTATGTTAAAACAGTCCACATGTTTGAAAGCTTAGTTTTAAAACACGCCCTCTCCATTTTTTTCTTCTTCTTTTTGTGTATTATTTTGATGGATTTATTTTCCAGCTTACTGAATCTCTCTTCAAAAGTGTCTAAGTTGGGATTTAAATCAAGCACAGAATTTTTAATATAAACAGTCATAATTTTCTAAAATATCTGTTTTAATTCAGCATAGAGTTCTTTGTTACTATTGTCTTTTTTCTCTTGTTATAATTTATTTTCCTTCTTTTTATGTTTCAATTTTAAAATATTTTCTATTCTCTTTCAAAATTTTTATTATAAGTTTAGAATACTAATTTTCCCTTTTGCTGTAATGGTTGTATCTCCTTAATGGTGGTGTTTTTCACATGATTTATAATATTTTATTAGTGTTTATCAATTAGTATGATTATGTTCCCTATAAAAATTCCACTTGCCTCTGGTAATGGAAAAGGACTGAATTAGCTGGGCTTCAGAAATGTCATCCATTGATTTATTATTTTTTCACATGAATTCCCATCATGGGAAGAGAACGTGTGGACTACTCCCATCAGCACAGATTTATAGTCTTTATCTTTTAGGAATGACAACACTGGTCATTTCTCAAGCCTTGTGGGTAGTTTCTTCACCCCTTTGCGCAGACATGGCAGATGCTGAGGCTCCTAGTTAGTGCAGAGAAGCTGGATTCCAGCTTCATGGTCTTGTGGGTGAGGCTTACCTTCTGCCCTTGTCTGATTCCCTCCGTCCTAAAGCCCAAAGCCCACGTGCTACTTCAGCATCACTCCAGGCTTCCCAAGAGGTTGGCTTTGCTTCTTTTTTTGTCATATAGAAATTACCTTTTCATCTATTAGCCAGGAAACATGTTGAATCATTAGAATGGATTCGAGTGGATTCAGCCATCCTGTTTATGGGAGGAGAGGTCCCTTTGACATCTGCCAGTCTTCCACTTTACCAGTAACCCTCAAAAATTCTGTGTGTGACCATGCCTTGAGGATTAAACTAAAGACACGCACACAGAGATGGTCCTACTGCGTCTAGTTTTCCAAATCCATGAATTGTTTGGGTACAGCATGAACCAGCACATTTCAACTTATTGTAAATTCTACCCTTCTTAGACGTGCACTTGCCAGCATCTAGTTTCACTCTCAATGGAATGTAGTTGCCTAGAGTCTTCCCCAATGCATATGTAGAAGAACTTTTGACAAGGACAGAGTTGAAGAGAATGGAAAATACATGTTTATGTGCATACACAGTTGATTCTTATTATTAACAAAATTTTTATTTGTAAATCCACCTACCTAAAATACATTTGTAACTCCCAAAGCAACAGTTCCTGGGCTTTCATGGCCATTCACAGACATGCACAGACTGGTAAAAATTCAAAATGCCTGATTCTAGCTGAGATGGAATAAGGATGGATCATTATCTGCCTCCTTATTTCAGCCCTTTTATTATAAACAAGAGTCCTTCACACTGTCAATCTAATGTGCATTTTTTTTGCAATTTTTCTTGATAATTTTAGCATTTAAAATGTCCCCTAAACTTAGTGCTAAAATGCTGCCTGATGTTCTTAAAACACAAGGAGGCTGTCATGTGCTTTGTGGAAAAAATGTGTATGTGTGTTAAAGAATCTTCATACAGGAATAAGTTATGCAGCTGTTAACCATGGGATGAACTAACCATATATATTAGATAAGGAGTCTTTGAACAGAAATGTACTTAAAATAAGGCTATGCATTGATCTGTTGATGAACATGTTGTGATGAGTGACTTGTGGGCTCTAACTTAGTCTTTTTCCCAGAAGTATTTGCTCAATATTTGTTCACTCAGTTTGCAAAGACTTTACATAACTACTATAGATAATGAAATTAGACTCTACATCCATGTAAAGTAGGAGAAAATGTTTGAATATTATAGATATCCCCCCACACATCCTTCGAGAAGGGAACAAAATAACCAAAAGTTAAATCAACAGAGAATTCATTTTGTTGGTTCTATTTAGAAGTGAATTTTAGGCCTCACACTTCATAGAATGGAGTTTTACTTTACACCAACCTTAATTCCCTCCTGTGGATACATATCTATTTTAGTGGGCACAAAGATCAATATTTTCCAGTCCAACATGCAAAATTCTTTGAATTACCGCTGCTATAATTCTTAGTAGAACACTGGGTGATTGCAGCATTCCTTTGAGTTTCACAAACTTTATAGACCATTTTCTGAAAGATGTGTTTGTGACCTCATTGAGTTTGAGAAACATTCCATGTTTCATGTCAGCTATTATTTTTCAGAGGGAAATTTCATTAACATCACTTAATATTTTTTAAATTAAATAACAGCTTGTACTAGGACAACAATTAAGATTTCTATTTAACAATTATTCTTGATTAAGCTTCCAGGGTAGCTTGAGAAGGAAATAAGAGAAGAGAGAAAGAATGAAAGAGAAAAAGAGAGGAGAGGAAACCCTCCCCCGAGAGCTCACATTTAGCCAGACCTTAGGACCTGCAAGGTTGTGAACAGTTTTCTATATTTAGCCTACCAGATATTTTGAGTAGTTCTGAAATTGGAAAGCAATGTTTTTCCATGAATTCCCCATAATAATTTTTTCCTAAGGCAACTCTAACCACAATACTCCCTTTTTATCCTGTTTTTCCAAATCTATAGAGGGCTACAGAGTTCCTCCCTTAGAAGGTTGGAGAACTCTGCCAAGCAGAGCAGCCCTTGCCTAGTCAAACCTAAAATTCCCTGACCTAACTCATGGTGTATGCATGGACGCTATGGATGAATTTCCTCTGCTGAAAGGAGTAGTGAACTGTAAGATTGCTCTCCCATAAAATACAATGAACTCTCAGAACCTCAGTCAAACCTTAAGGATGGATTTCCCTTGGGCTTTCACCCTCCCCAGAGGCAAACCCTTGACAACAGTATTGCTGAATGTCTAATCACATGTGACAACTCTGAGCCCATCTATTAGTACCAATGGCAAATCCTTTCTCCAGTATTTTCCAGGACATAAATAAGATGCTTCAGGCATAGTTTTTTAATTTCAGAAATCGGAAGATTTATATTGAGAGTATCCTCTTAGAATACAGCAATCTTAGAATTGCAACAGTTCAAACAGATGCTCTTGGATTTTACCTCTGCTCTGGTCTGGGAAACGTGTATCTACAGTGACTGGTATGGACAGGTTGCTTCTTCAACTCTTTTTGCCATGTACTCTGTAATGTCTTTCCCCTAGGGCTGGTTCCCAAGCCAGCCAACCCTGCCTATTCCTTGCATTTTACACATTTGAACACAAATGGAAGGAGAATATGTTCTTCATTTTGCTTGTAGAAACTGTCAGAGTGCAGTAAAGGAAAACTGTTGAAGCCAGTTACAGAGGTGACATCATGAGAAAATGACAGAGTAATGGCTTTATCCAGGGAGTACATCGTCAACCCAGTGACAAGAACATCTTGAACCAAGACGGATAAAGGCAGAATATGATCAGGGAAATTGCTGTGAGTGTTGAGAAGGAAAGGCTAAAGGAGAGCAGACCCCAAGAATTGGAAACTTCGCAACACATATAAGGAATCAGATATCTGTAAATATCTAGTACAAAGGAAAAAATTTGGTGGCGTGAAAGACCAATAATTTCAATGATGTAAATGAGGCCAGGCCCCGTAACTGCTATCTTTTAATGTTGTTATGCTTCTGATTTAAATCAGATTACATGGTTCCCCCACCTACACCCCCCTGGTTTGCACTTAGAAGAAAATGGAGGCTTCTTAACAATCTCGTCTCACGGTGCACTGGTGCCACAGGGGCTCCATTCCAAAGCACACCAAGCCCTTTACCATCTCAGAATCTTCCTTTGCTTGCTCACTCTGCCTGGGTGGTTTCCCCTTGGATCTCTGCACTGTTGGTTCCTTCCTGTGTCTTAGGTACACCCAGCTTGACCACCCTGAACACAGGCATCCCCTACCCCAACCACCACCACCTCAAAGTCCTTCTAATACCACTGTTCACTTCCTCAATGACACTTCTCACAACTGAAGCTTCTTTTATTTATTTAGTGCCTAAGTCCAAATTACTGTATTCCCACTACCAACAAATAATAGAAAGTCAATAAATATCTTTTGAACAAATAAATAATTAAAACAATGAATTAACTTATACCAGTAGGTATGGCCTTGCAAAAGCAGAGGTAAGCCTAATTTTAAAAATAAAACCCCAAAGTATAAGGTATATTCAAACATCAAGCAGTTTTTTATGTTTAAGAAGAGCCCGTGTGTGAAATCCTTGAAAATGAGGCCACTTGCATATCACTTGACTCTTCTTAATTTAAAAATATTTCTTCAGAAATCCACAAAATTTCCCATCACAATAACACATACCTGTAATCCCAGGGACTTGGGAGGCTGAGACAGGAAGATCACAAGTTCAAGGCCACCCCAGCAATTTAGCGAGGCCCTAAGCAAATTAGGAAGACCCTGTCTCAAAATAAAAAAATTAAAAAGGGCTGGGGATGTGTTTCAGTGGTTACATGCCCCTTAATTCAATCCCTGATACCAAAAAAAAAAAAAAATTCACATAATATCCATCTTCTTAGTTCTGAATCTGACACATCCCCACCTGGATTTGAACTTCTTTTTCTATGAGCATTGCATGTGCATGTGACCTGAGCAATATTTTTCATTAGTGAATGTCTTGGGACCTGCCGTGGTGCATGGATCAAAGTTCTATGTGTTTCTAAGGTGTTGGCTTTACCCTGCCTCTAATGGAGTCAGTGTCTCAAAGATAGACTCAGGGCATCTGTATAGCAGCAAACTGCCAGCAAGTCAGTCACCAAACTCACAAAACTTTGGAAATTTGTTTCTTTGGACCACTATCTTTTTAAAACAGTCTTCAGAAAAAGTAATTTTCAAAAGACAAAATTTAAACTTCTGTTTATGTTGAAATCAAAAAGCAAAACACTTTTGCTCCCTGGACAGGTTTCTGAAAGTCTTTCCTTGACTCTAATTATTTAATTTCAAAATAAAGGGATGGCTAGCCCCGTTCACATAGAAATAAAACATATGTTGATATTTATAAGGGGAAAAAAAAAGGCGCTGGATGCTGTGGATGATTCCAATGGCTCTGACTCATGCCATTATCTTTTCTAAAGCCAAAATGAAGGTGACATGCATGTAAATAATCACAAATTTGTATTTCCCAAATGAGGAAGTTGTATCTGAGACAAAGTATACTCATCAGTACAGACAGATATGAGGGTGCATATAGAACTAGAAACATCCGTTGCTGTCGTGCAATAGCACAAACTTCAGTCAAGTGAATAGACAACATATCAATGTCACTAGCTTTACTCTAGATCCCTGCAGTTGTTATGGTAAAGTGGGTGCATTAGTTTTGTTTTTTTTTTTTAATGCACTAGTCAAAAAAAATTTAAATAATTCATAATTTTCATCTAATAGCACCCGGATATGAATCCAACTGAATAAATATGAAACTAAGTATTTTATATTTGGGGGAAAACTGTATTTTGAAACTTTCTTATCATATATGAGCTTCCCTTTAATAGACACAAATTTAAGAAAATCCTTACAATGTTAGTAGTTGAAGTTAACCATTTGGAATTTAAGTCTGTATTAACGGAACAAAAGAAAGCTGATAGATTTAATCTATTTTATTTAGGTTTAAAGAGCAAAGAAGAAATGATTGTTTCTGCAATCTCATCAGGAACTTTTTATTCTACAAAACATCCTTTAGACGCTTTCCCACCACATGTTAGTTTCCATTATTAGGAGCTTGGCCGAGATGTATTTAGTTTGGCAGCCAGCCAAGTAGTGTTCCTTGGGTCTCAGTGGTACCAAAATTGACAGAAAGCACATTGGAGGAAAAGGTATTTTCAAATCACGATTTTCACATAAAAAATATAAGACCAAAATCCTCTCTTGCAAAATGAAGAACTTTACTATCCTTCTTTGCTTTCTTCCATGATGTTAAATCCAGGCATCCTGCTTTTGCTTACTTACATCTCCCTAACACTTGTGGTAAGAACAGGGGTCTTTCTTATAGCCACAAAAAGGATCCCCAACTTGGAGGAAAGACAAGATTTACTGCACAATCACAGAGACTTATCTGGTAAAGCCCCAAAGCATCTCTGCTTGCTATGTCCCCTCTCTAGCACAGGGTATTTGACTTTGTAAATGCCTCTCTGCTAGCTCCCTGAAACTTGAATTTAAGTAGACCCTTTCAACTCCTCTGCACTTGTATTAATCTGAGAACTTTATCCCCTCTGTGTAATCCTGTCTTTTAGGCAATGGAAATATGAAAAATGTTGCCTTCTTTCAAAAGTGATGTGTCCAACTAAGCTTCCCATTCTTCTTCACAAGTTCCCTGATAGGGAAGTCTTTGTAAGCTGGTAACACACTAGCATTTCTTCTGAGAATCCCAGTAAGTGGGGAAGAGAGTCCCTGAGGTATACTGCATCTCTGATAAGTAGCCAAAAGAATAAACACCATGAGTTACTGAAACAGTTGACAATCATGGTGACCCCAGCACCTAAGACACATTATGGAAATATTTTCTGAGTTTAAATTGTTTAACTGGTGGAAGTGGATTATTAATTTGCTTTTACCCTGACATGAATACTACAGTCAATGGCATTATTGTTTATAATCACTCTCCCTTTCCCAGTGAGAAGGTCATTGTCTCTGGGCTTGCAAAGTAACTTGTTGAAGTGAGTAAATGTAACATATCCCATCACAAGTTTCCATCAGGTTTTTTGCCCTTCTCCCTCTGCCATAAAGAGATCAGACCCCCAACAGAAACTGAATTCTGAGCATCAGTTCTAGCAGAAGATGTGGGAAGGAAAGTCATCACAGCCTAGTCAGAGCTGCCAACACATATGATGGATGAGAAATCTGTGTTGGTCTTTATTAATCATTGAGACTTTGGGGTTGTTACTGCAGCAAAGCTAACTCAAATCTTTAATATGTCTGTATTATCACTTAGGAGCCCATCCAAGATTATGACCAAGTTTTTATGCTACATAAATATCATAGTCTTAGGACCATGAAATAAGGGAAATTCAAAGGTAGCTGTCAAGACTTCAGGTTCTAGAGTCAGATCTGAGTTTAAAGGTGACTGCCATTTATTATCTCTGTGAACTTCAACAAGTGATTTTCAATTTATTATCTGTACAATGCAAATACAAATAATAGCTTCTATTTTAACTTTTTTGTAGTTGTAGATGGAGAGAATGCCTTCATTTTATTTGTTGATTTTTATGTGGAGCTGAGAATCAAACCCAGTGTCTCATGCATGCTAGGCAAGTGCTGTCCGCTGAGCTACAACCCCAGCCCAAAATAATAGCTTCTTTATAGAATTATTGAGTGGACCTAAAGGGACAATATATGTAAAGAACTTAGACCTATAAATTGACTCAGTAAACATTATATAAATTGTGGTGTCATTGATGGCATTCAATGGGAATCAGGTGCTAAGCTCACTATCAGTGATGGCATTCTAAGGGAATCAGGTGCTAAGGTCACTATCAGTGACGGGAACCCTATTGGAATGTAGTTGAGAGCAGCAGCCCAAGGCAGTGAAGACAAGAGGGCTAGGCAGAGGAGGAAGGTGAACTACAGTGAAATTGCTGCAGGTCATCTTATGACTCCACCAAAAGCTATGGAGCTGGGATAGTCTTCCAGAAATTTCCCAATTTGAGTCAAGGGGACTGGACTTCATACCTTCAGATCCCACTAGTCACTGGATGTAATAGCCCCCAGAGAGGGAGGTATTACTTTGGGCAAGCCTCCATTTTTCAGCTAAGGGCTGTTTCTGAGCAAATTGGGTGTAAGCCACCAGTGGGTAACATCCAGCTACTGGAGAAATGAGTCCTTGAGTCCTGAAGAGACCCAGAGGTACTTTCTCCATGAGATAAATTGACCCCAACTGGATAAAATTCCTCCAAGATTGTGAATGCTCTTGTTCTGCAGGAAAACTGCACAAAGCTTAGTGGGATGAACTGCAAACTGGCTGCAGTCTCTATTCTTGGAGACTAAACTGACGCTCATCATCTCCCTCCATTATATATTCTAAATTACTTTTGTACTTTTCCAGTCCAGGTGGCTTACCTGGGTGGTATTTCTCAGGCTCCTAGGCTGGGGTCATTTGACTGACAGAATTAAATAGGAAAATAACAAAATATGTCCCAGTGGGGGCCAAATTTGTGCATTCCCCATTCAGTTAAGCAACCATTTCTCCATCTAGTAATTGGGCCAATGTCCCTAAGTGAGGATATCAGCCCCTTCCTTTACCTACTGGTTCTTTGACACAGGTCCTTCTGTGACTCGGCAACAGCTGTAGCTTAAATCCCAATGTCCCCACTGACAATGTTCCCTTTGGAAACCATGACTTTGATACCCACAGACTCTTAGGTTGCCATGATAAGAAGCATTAATTCCCCCCAAGACTTTCCCTTAGGTTGTTTTGAAATATACTTGCAAGTTCAAGTTCTTTGACAGTTTTCCTTTCGAAAGGTGAACCTGATTTTCCTTCCCTGTGTGTGCACCTGTCATAGTGATTCCTTTCCTTCAAATATAATGCTGTGGAAATGACATCCAAGACCGGGTCCTTTAAAGGGCACCTTGCACTTGGCACGCTGTTTCTCCTAAATGCTGCCCCCTGTAGGAAGCCAGCTGCCTGGCCTTGAGGATACTCAAGCAGCCACTTTTCTTCTGACAGTTATGCTCCACCACCTGCCCTCTACTATTTTAGGAGCCTTTCATGCTTGTGGCTATCAGTTCTAAAATGGCATCTCCTACGGTTATAATAATGCTGCGCCACTCTCACCAGCACATTCCTTGTCACTTTGGAGAATGAGGCTCTCCAGGACCTCCTGAGGAACAGTGGGCAGCTGGGTTTTCTGGCTTTATTCTAGCACATCCATTTCTCTAAACTCGTTGATCCTTTTGTCCCTGTGTGTAATAAAGGAATCATGACAGTTCCACCTTGACATGGGCTATTGCTTTCTCTGAGCCTCAGAAGCCATTAAAGCAATATATTAACACCATCTTTTAGGGTCAAGCTATGGCAGGGTCAAGCTCCCACATCACAGGAGAGTGCTTCCATATTAAGAACCTCTCACCTGAAATGCAAATCAAAACTACTCTCAGATTTCATCTTTCCAGGCGTGATGGCACATGCCTGTAATCCCAGTGGCTTGGAAGGCAGGAGGATCTCAAGTTCAAAGTCAGCCTTAGCAAAAGCAAGGCACTAAATAACTCAGGGACACCCTGTCTCTAAATAAAATACAAAATAGGGTTGAGGAAGTGGTTCAGTGTTTGAGTGCCCCTGAGTTCAATCCTCTCTAATTAATAAATAAATAAATAAATAAAGACTTCATTTCACTTCAGTCAGAATGGCAACTATCAAAAATACAATACAACTATCAAAAATACAAAAACTTATCCAAATATATTCTACTTACTTACCCTTTGAGCCAACACCCTCAGCATCCAGTTCCTACCCACTCTCCAGCTGTCTTCCAGTAACTGTGGTCTAGATCTTCCTTTCTCTGGGGGATCTAGTCCCTTCCTTCTTTAGCAGATCCAGAACTTTCCCAGCTAATTGTGTTGTGACATGAAGCGAGAGATTGTTCTGATGGCCAGGAATGGAGGTGGGTACTGATCCTAAAGGAGAGAAACAAGTTATTTTTTTCAGAGTTCTCTATATTACCTAAAGCCTAGCTTGTTTCAAGGAGAATTATCTACCTTTGTAAGCCCAGATTTTCAGGAATTCAAGATTTTGTGTACATCAATTTGGACATGCTATTCCAAGCCTTAGAGTCTCACTCCTTTCCAATCAGGGCCCTTCCTTGAAAGGGGCAGTCTACCAAGATAAAGAAGATAGCACCCTCTGGAGCTTGGCTACTCTTCTAATTAGATCCTGAAACTGATTCTAGACTTTTTTGGCTCACCACCTGCAGAAAATGAGAGTCTTTTATATGCTGCCAGTAAAGAGGTATGGTTTTTACATTTCATTTTAAATTATGACTAATCACTATCAGGCTTTCATTGTCTTTCCTAATATAATAACCATTTGCTTCCACAGCCCTGATATTTACTGCTTGACTTGAACCTCTGAGACACCTTGCCAGAGTACATCTTTTCCATCCCAGTTTACCACAGTGAAAGTTTAAATCATTGACCCCTCCTGTTGAAATCCAGGGGTCTCATTCACCCCTAGTGATGGTCAGTTGGTGGCTGGTTTGGCTCCTAAACCCAAATTTTAAATATGCTTTTTAGAGCTCTATATTCCACCATACTAACTGATTTTTAGGGTAATGAATTAAATGGTGCTGCCTCAAATGATGTGTCTGCCCAGAACAAGTGAATGCAATTATATTCGGGAAAAGGATCTGGCAGATAAAATGAAATGAAAGGGTTTGAGATGAGACCATCCCTGATTATCCGTGTGGGCCTTACATCCAATGAAAAGTGTCTTTTTAAGAAACACACAGAAGAGAAGGTGATGTGAAGACAGAGGCAGTTATTGGGGTGATGGGTCCACAAGCCTAGACGAGCTAATGATTGCCAGCAAACACCAGCAGCTAGAAGTAAAGCAAAAAGAAAAAAGAGAAAGAAACCAATCCTGCCAACACTTTGACTCAGATTTCTGGACTTTTGAGTTATGAGAAAATAAGTTTCTACTGTTTTAAGTCACCCAGTTTGTAATGCTTTGTCATTGCAGCCACAGGAAACTAATCTGCCCAGGAAAACACACTCTGAGACAGATTTTCAGGCAGATGGAAGCAGGATTGGGAAGAGGGACAATGTGAACTCCAATGCATTGGCAAGAAGGGCTCAGTTGATCCCACTGAAAGCTTAAAGCTGACCTAACCCTTCAAAGATATCCTGAATTGGGGAAAGAAGGCCGGAACTACTTATTTCTGGACTGAAGCTTTCATTCTCTGTATTGAGTACAGCAACTCTCAAGAGGGTGAAGCATCATAAGACAAGACAGCTCTTTTCAACAGAGCGCAATTCCAGTGGGTTGACTTAATTGTGAGCTATCAGTGGCCAACATCCCTAGCCGCTGGGGAAATGATGGTATCAATTCAAAACAGGGAATCTGGTTGGCACCTCACAGCAGCTACAACCAAAGGCTGTGCTGTGGTTATTATTGTCCAAGTAAGAAACATCTCAAGGATGGAGACCATGGAAAATAGATCAACCAGAGTGGATCTCTGTGAGTTGATTTTACAAAAGTAATTTTTTTTTTTAAACTGGCAAATCCAAGGCAAACTCTGTGGGAAGACTTGAAGGAGAAAAAAGGCTGCTGTAATGTCCATAAGTGAACTGAGAAGGAAGAGTGAACTTGGGGAAAAGGATGTGGTAGAGGTGAAGCTCGCTGCACTCATCCTTCCTGGGAGGCTGAGGTGGCAGTGGATGGGCTGACTTCATGGGGTAGACCTCAGGGATTCCACCATTGGTGGGGCGGTGGAGTCTACTGTTCCTCTGCTCACAAGGAGAAGGCCAGACACATCACATAGTAAACAGCTTCTTCAATTTATTAACAACTAAAAAGTTTCTGATCTACAACTAATAGCATGAACAATCAAATGGCCAATAAGCACACGAAAAGATGTTCAACATCCTTCATCATCAGGAACTTGTCAAGTAAAACTACAAGGAGATAGCACTACACACACCTGCAAGAATGGCTGGAATGAAAAAAAGACAACTAATGACAAGTGTTATAGAAGTTGTGGAGAAATTAGAACCCTCATACACTGTTGGTGGGAATATGCAACGGGGCAGTCACTTTGGGGACACTGTTCAGAGTCTGCCAAAGTTAACCAAATACCTATTACAAACAGCACACTTTCTTCCTGAGAAATTTACCCAGGAGAAATTAAAATGGATGTTCACATGGCAGGCACACAAAAATGATTATAATAACTTTATTCATAACAACCTGGCCTGGAAATAACTCAAGTATCCATTGGCAGATAAAGATATAAATTGTGATATGATTATACAATGGAAGACTATTCAGCAATAAAAGTATAAAAACTACTGATAGAGGCAACTTCATGGGTGAATCTCAAAACCATTATGTTGAATTAAAGAAACCAGATGTAAAAGAATACATATTACATGGTTGCATCTAGAGAGAAGTCTAGAAAAGACATATCTAATTTACAATGATTAAAAGCAGGTAAGGGGTTGTCTAACACTGGGAAGGGAGAAAGGTTTTCCAGGTAGGAACACAAAGAAATGGTTAAGGGTTGAAGACAAGATTGTGTATGGTGATTTAGTGGCCATTACCCAGGTGTTTGCATTTTTCGAAATTCTTCTTCAAACTACGAGCTTAAAATGGACATGATAAAGTTGATTTAAAAAAAAAAATTACATGGGAGACTCTCTGCCTCTGTTCTGGATAGACCTGGAGCTAGTGGGTGGAAGGATGAGATGACTATTCTTTTCTTAGCTCACACAGTGATCCAGAGTTCCACATCAGAGACTTTCTCCTTGTTACCACAAAGCGAAAATGACAGGGTTGTCTGTTGCAATGAGGATAACTCCCCAGACTAAAGAAGCCACAGAAGGTCACAAGAACACTCAACTCCAATATCATCACATATTTACCTAGGAGATCTCATGGACAGTTTGACCGTGTTGCTTTTTCCCACTGCTTCTTTGCTTTTGGATTCAGTCACTAAGACACCAAAAGGTCAAAAGTCTTACTCAGAGTTGGTGACAATGAGTCAATGTCCATCCTCCTCTGCCTTTCAGCCTACAGTCTGAGCACTAACCCACAGTTAGGCCCACAGACTTGGAGCATTATTTAGAATACCCACCTCCCCCATTCTTTCTTTTCCTTTCTTCTACATCCCTGTCCCATCATAAAACACCCATGAATATCTTAAAATAAACTTATTAAGGAAAAGTTAGCAAATATGTTATCATGCAATAAACAGCTACCATGAAACTTAATTTGCTTGTGGCCTCAGGAGAGTTACTAAAGGGCCGTGTTTTCTAAAGTTTCAAAATAATGTTCACCTGAAATCAGAACATGATTTCAAATTAATTCACCCTAATGAAGCTGATATGGTTAAAAAAATGCACCAATAAAATCAACATGGTTATCTTTGTTCAAACAAACATGTACCCACTACATGACGTTCATGTAACTCTAGAGCTATTAGATAGAATTGGTGATCAAAACATTGAGAGATATCATCTAATTTCCATATTGAAGAAATTATTATTTTTTTTTGCTCCTGAAAGATATAATTAGCGTCTGAGTACATTAAGTTGGTAATCATACTTGAGGACATGTTCAAAAACTCTAGGCAGGGAAATAAAAGGTTGTCCAGTTCACTTTTTCACAATGATAGTCCATACATAAAAAATACAAATTCCTAGGTCTCACCATGGAGTTCCTATTTAATGGACTGGGATGAATCCAAGAGTATGTTTCAAAATGTTCCCAAAGCAATTCTGGTGTGCAGATATGTCTGGTCTGGCTCCGGTTCCTTTGTGGCTTTCTTCTTATGTGATGTGCTCTGAGAACTCTTGTCCTTCACCACAGATTATAGAGGTGGAATCCAAATGGTATGGGTCTTGCCCCCATCACTGAGAGCACATCTCCAAGGCAAGCATGTTGATTTAATTGCATTTTAATGTATAAATGCATCATATTTCAAAAGAATCCATGTTTCAATTCAGAATAATTAACCCTGAAAAGCAAGCAAACAATTTAACAGATCTTCAGATAGGCAGCTCCAACTGTAGAAACAGGTAAACATAGTTTGGAGTAATGTCATAGATTTGTATTTTCCTTCAATATGATACATTGTTTCTTGTACCATCATCTCTGTCATTTTGACATGATGATAATCCCAAACTGAATTAAAATATTCCTGTTAGTGAAGAGTTAATCAAGATAAATTTGGATTTTTTAAATGTTCTTCCTCAAGAGATTTTTGTATTTTTATGATCAAACCATGAAAAGATAGAAAAGTAGAGATGTTTGTTTTATTATGTCACTTTAGTGACATGTCCCTGAATAAGCAAGAGGAGAATGACCAGGAGTACAATCATAAGTGCATGCTTTTGTTTACTGATAGAAAATCCCAGATCTTCAACTCACCAGATTTGGGGTGTAAGGCAAGATCAAAAAGGAGTTCATCTAAATATACAAATTTCCAATTAACTGCCCTTGTGATGGGATTTAAGGGTCTCTGAGTGAAGCAACCAGTTTGAATTGCCCAGCTTGATACCTCTGACAGCATCTTGCCCCATTGTAAGATGTCAACCATAGGAATAGGGAAAAACAGAACTCATAAGCCCAACCCTCTCTCCCTGGCTAGAGCACAGGATGGCCAAGAGGCCACAGGAGACTAGCAGAGCTACCTGGATGCAGGGGAAATCATTTTTTGAGAAAATCTCAAGAGGTAATACAGGCTCCATTCTAAATTTTCTTTTGCATTCTTTCCTGTTACCCAATTACAAAAGCATATTAAAAATAACCAGTACTGGCTCGCCACAGATCTCTGTTCTCCTTTTAAGTTTGAACAAGTACAAATGAGTCAAGATCCCCTGCTGTGCCCCACCCCAGGAAGATCACTGAGCCCTCTCTTCCTTCCTGTTGGCTCCTGGATTCTCTCTGCTGCAGCATTTATCTCAGCATAATTCCTGAATTTCTGGCTCATTGTCAGGTATGCCCTCTATCCCTGTGGGGGCCTCCCCAGGTCTCTTAGGGCCTCTTTTAGCCTCACTTTTTCTGTGTGTCTCTGTTTCTTCTTCAGTCATCACTTTCTCAACAACCCTCTGTCTCACCAAGTGAAGAGAAAACAAGCAGGAAAAGTGAACCACAAAAAGAAAAGACCTTTTGGTCAAAGCATTTGTACTGAGCATACCTGGAAAAAATTCTGACTCACTCCAGCCATGTCAGCACCTTCTGTCACCAGGAATCTCTTCAGCTAAAGAGACTCATTTCCTCTATACAATATGTGCATTCTTAATACACATCCCTTAATGAAGATGAGCTCTTGATTCATGCAAAAGCAATCTGTACTCTGTA
Source organism: Marmota marmota marmota (assembly GCF_001458135.2). NCBI lineage: Eukaryota > Metazoa > Chordata > Mammalia > Rodentia > Sciuridae > Marmota > Marmota marmota. The sequence goes on from NW_026000153.1 coordinate 17,407,251, forward strand.
GAAGATATCGTCTTTAACCTCAGGTTGAACTAAAAAGTACTGGAAATTGTAAGAGTTTATTTTATTTTATTTTATTTTTTAACCTTTGGGGGGTCATTCAGGATGGGGATCTGCCTGGCAGTTCTTAATGGTGGTTTGATTGGGCTCCAATACTGTTTTAAAGTCTCAACTCAGTGTCTAGCCAAGTAAAACATATCCTCTTTTTCATCTGTGCTCTCAAGTCTAGCCTTCAGCCCCAGGTCCTCAGTCATTCCTTGGTTCTTCTCTGGATTCTGTCCAATTTGTTGACAAATCCTCCGATCTTCATTTAAAACTACTTCTTTATTTCTTCCCGATAGCATCTCACAGTGTTTCCTCAAGATCAGCATTTTCTGCTCTCTCTGCCCACACATTAAGCTGAATGTGGGAGCAAAGAATATAAAGTCCACAAGGCTGCTCAGGGGTGACATCAGCACCAAGGCTACTGGATAGGCCTTTCAAAAGAGCAGAGCCAGGCTATTCCAGGCTGGCAGGAGACATTTTCTTTTCTTTTCCTTTTTGAAAACAACATCCTACCTTGACTATAAAGTCTATATTGATCACTGCTGAAAACCTACAAAACACACAGAAAGAAGCCAAAGTTGTAAAAATCATGGGTGATCTGTAAAACAAGATAATTACTGTTAATATTTTTTATGTTTTCTTCTACTCCTTTATGTACAAATATTTTAACAAACCTAATTGTATACAAAAGGCAGTTTCTCGTGCATTTGTTTCCCAGATTCCTTTTTCATTCTTCCAGTGATTATTTTATGCCTTAGAATTACACTACCTTCAGTACTGTAATTTTTTATCAACACTAATTTCTTTTCTTTTTCAACATTTTCTTGGCTATTATTACTTTTTTTTAATATTATTTACCTTTTTCTTACCAGATGGCTATTCGGTACACTTTGTTCACTTTTTGAATAGAATTTCTTTAGATACAAAAGTTAAAACACAAAAATAAAAGAAAGAGTTGACTTCTACAATGTTGTCTCCTTCAGTCCCAGAACATTCGCTCATTATACTTTTTCAATTTATCAATTAAGACTTATGGTGCTATTGATTATGCATTCATATTTTTAAACATTTCTAGTTTATTTTTAAAGCCAATAGCTTCATATATGGTGGATTTGAGTGTGTCTGGTTTTACATTTTTCTTGTCTTCTTTATCTCTAGATACTAAGGCTCCTCATTCTATTTTTGTTCCTACTAAATATCCTTAGCATAAAATTTACTGTTTTAACCACTTTTAAGTAAACCATTCTGTAGTATTAAGTACATTTGTACTCTTATGCAACTACTACCAACATCCAATTCCAGAATCTTCCCAATCTGAAACTTTGCATACGTTAAACAGGAAGTCCTACTTTCCCTCCACTCCAAACCCTGGAAACCAACATTCTTTCTGTCTCTACAAATTTTATATATATATTAGCCATTCTAAATTGGTATCTCATAGGGGTTTAATTTTTCTAATGATTAGTGATACTGAGAATCTTTTTATGTGCTTTTTGGCCATTTGTATATCTTCTTTGAAGAAATGTCTATGTATGTAGTTTGCCCATTTTCCCCCTTTTGTAGAATTTGCCCTAGGGGAGTTTAAGGTTCACAGCAAAACTGAACAGGAATTACAGTGTTCCCATAGACCCTTGCCTCTACAAAAATGTGACCTCCGCTTACGCCACTATCAGCATCCTATACCAGAACAGTGTATCACTACAATTGGAAACCTACACTGACACACCATTATTACCCAAACACCATAGCCTACATAAAGATTCACTCTACATGATACACTTTGTGGTTTTGATAAATATATACTGCAATGTATGTATCATCATAGTATTTATCATCATAGTATTATACAAACTAATATTACCACCCTAAAACTTGAGGATTTCTTTTCTGTTTTATTCATTGATTTCTCTATTCTTTCATCAATACCACACTATCTTGATTACCATAGCTTTATTTTTTCCAAACTCTCATTAAAAAATTATTACTCTTACAGTTCAAACATTTAAAAATGTTAGCAGACCAACCATAAAAGTTTGACATAAACTGGCCATTGATACTGAAGGAACAATAATTTCTTAATTTATTATTAATGAGAGCTACTGGGTTGGTTGCTCCTGTAGTTTCTACAGTGGACATTTATATTTCATGTTTATATTTATATGATATGTTTATATTTATTTTACATTTATATTACATTACTTTCTCATTTTTCTACCATCTTTCCTATCCCCATGCCTCCTCCCCATTCCTCCCTCCCCTTTGGCTAATCCAAAGTCCCTTCACTCATCCCACCCTCACCCCCCATTATGGATGAGCATCCACTTATCAGAGAAAACATTCAGCCCTTAGTCTTTTGGGATTAGCTTACTTCACTTAGCATGATATTCTCCAACTTCATCCATTTACCTCAAATGCCATAATTTTCTTTTATTGCTGAATAATATATATATATATAATTATATATATATATATATATATATATCACAGTTTCTTTATCCATTGAAGGGCATCTAGGTTGGCTCCACAGTTTGGCTATTGTAAATTGTGCTACTATAAACATTGATGTGGTTACATCACCATAGTATGCTATTTTTAAGTCCTTTGGGTATAGAGCAAAGAGTGGGATAGCTGGGTTAAATGGTGGTTCCATTCCAAGCTTTCTAATGACTCTCCATACTGCTTTCCAGAGTGGTTGCATCAATTTGCAGTCCCATCAGCAATGTATGAGTGTGCCTTATCCCCCAACATCCTCGCCAATACTTATTGTCGCTTGTATTCTTTTTTTTATTACTGTAATTGTAGATGGACAGAATGCCTTTGTTTTACTTGTTTATTTTTATATGGTTCTGAGAATTGAATCTAGTGCCTCACACACGCTAGGCATGTACTCCGTCACTGAGCTACAACTCCAGCCCCCTTGTATTCTTGATAATAGCCATTCTGACTGAAGTGAGATGGAAATCTTAGAGTAGTTTTGATTCATATTTCTCTAATTACTAAAGATGTTGAACATTTTTTCATATATTTGTTGATCAATTGTATATCTTCTTCTGAGAAGTGTCTGTTCAGCTTCTTAGCCCATTTATTGTTTGAGTTGTTTGTTTGTGTGTGTGTGTGTGTTTAGTTTTTTAAGTTCTTTATATATCCTGGAGATTAGTGCTCTAACGTGCATGTGGAAAAAAAATTTGTTCACAAAATCTAGGTTCTCTCTTTACCTGATTGATTGTTTCTTTTGCTGAAAATAAGCTTTTTTAGTTTGAACCCATCCCATTTATTGATTCTTGATTTTATTTCTTACACTTAAAGAGTCTTGCTAAGGAAGTTGGGGCCTAATCCAACATAATGAAGATTCGGGCCTACTTTTTTTTCTATTAGGCGCAAGGTCTCTGATCTAATTCCTAGGTTGTTGGCCCTCTTTGAGTTAAGTTTTGTGCATGCTGAGATATTGGGGTTTAGTTTCATTTTACTGCATATGAATTTCCAGTTTCCCCAACACCATTTGTTGAAGTGAATATCTTTTCTCCAAAAATATCTTTTTGGTGCCTCTGTCTAGTATCATATAACTGTATTTATGTGGGTTTGTCTCTGTGTCTCCTATTCTGTATCATTGGCCTACATGTCTATTTTGGTGCCAATACCATGCCGTTTTTGTTACCATAGGTTTGTAGTATAGGTTAAGGTCTGGTATTGTGATACCTCCTGCTTCACTCTTCTTGCTAAGGATTGCTTGGCTATTTTGGGGTCTCTTATTTTTCCAAATGAATTTCATGATTGTTTTTTCTATTTCTATAAGGAATGATGTTGGGATTTTAATTAGAATCACATTGAAATTGTGTAGTGCTTTGGGTAGTATGGTCATTTTTAACAATATTAATTCTGCCTATCCAAGAGCATTGGAGATCTTTTCATCTTCTAAGGTCTTCTTCAATTTCTTTCTTTAGTGTTCTGTAGTTTTCATTGTAGAGATCTTTCACCTCATTGTTAAATTGATTTCCAGTTATTTTATTTTTTTCTGAGGTTATTGTGAATGGGGTAGTTTTCCTAATTTCTCTTTCAAAGGATTCATCACTGATGTATAAAAATGCATTTGATTTATTGGTATTGATTTTATATTCTGCTACTTTGCTGAATTCATTTATTCATTCTAGAAGTTTCCTGGTGGAATTTTTTGGATCCTCTAAGTATAGAATCATATCATTTGCAAATAATAATAGTTTGAGTTCTCTTTTTCTATTTGTATCCTTTTAATTTCTTTCATCTAATTTCTCTGCTAGAGTTTCAAGGACTATGTTAAATAGCAGTGGTTAAAGAGGGCATCCCTTTCTTGTTCCAGTATTTAGAGGGAATGCTTCCAATTTTTCTCCATTTAGAATGATGTTGGCCTTGGGTTTAGCATAGACAGCTTTTACAAAGTTGAGGTATATTCCTACTATCCCTAGTTTTTCTAGTGTTTTGGACATGAAAGAGTGCTGCATTTGGTCAAAAGCTTTCTTTACATCAATTGATATAATCATATGATTCTTTAAGTCTATTGATGTGATGAATTATGTTTATTGATTTCCATATGTTGAACCAACCTTGCATCCCTGGAATGAACCCCACTTAATCATAGTGCACTATTTTTAAATATGTTTTTATGCAATTTGTCAAAATTTCATTGAGAATTTTTGCATCAATGTTCATCAGGGATATTGGTCTGAAATTTTCTTTCCTTGATATGTCTCTGTCTGCTTTTGGTATCAGGATAATACTAGTCTCATAGAATGAGTCTGGAAGGGTTCCCTTCTTTTTTATTTTATGGAATAATTTGAGGAGTATAGGTATTAATTCTTCTTTGTAGGTCTTGTAGAACTCAGCTGAGAATCCATCTGGTCCTGGGCTTTTCTTGATTGATAGGCTTTTGATGGCATCTTCTACTTCCTTGCTTGAAAAATTGACCTGTTTTAATTGTGCATGTTCTCCTGGTTCAGTTTGGATAGATTACATGCCTCTAGAAATTTGTTGGTGTCTTTGAGATTTTCTATTTTATTGGCACATACATTTTCAAAATGGTTTCTAATTGTCTTCTGTATTACAATGGTGTCTGTCATGATATTTCCTTTTTCACCATGAATTTTAGAAATTTTGAGTTTTCTCTCTCCTTATTTTCATTAGGGTGGCTAAGGGTTTGTCAATTTTATTTTATTTTTTTTAAAGAACCAGCTTTTTGTTTTACCAATTTTTAAAATTGTTTCTTTTGTTTCAACTTCATTGATTTCAGCCCTGATTTTTAATTATTTCCTGTCTTCCACTAATTTTGGTGTTGTTCAAACAAAATGTGATGGGTTTTCACAATGCACTGCAATGAATCCATTTAAATATTATGTAACTGCTTCATTACTCCATATTTTGGTATCTTGTCTGTTAAATGGGAATAAGAGTGGTACCTACTGTAGGCTCCTGGGAATTAAATGAGATAATGCAAATAAAGTTCATAAAAATCATTTCTATTTATATAACAACCACCCAAAAAATATCACTTATTATTTAGCATTCATTTCATGCTAGAGACCTAACTCATTTCTTCATAAATATTGGATAATTTAATTCTTATACTAATTATTTAATATAGGTATTCTTGTATTTAAAAAAAGAAAACTTGAAATTCAGAGAGCTTAAGAAACTTTTTTAACTCAATTTTTGTTTTCAATCCACAGTCTTCAACTCCTCCTTATACTTAATTAGAGCTCATTAATATTTATACAGGCACTCCTATCAGAAAGTTGGAAATTATTCCAGACTGTTCCCTCCCTTTTATCCCCTGCATCCAATTCTTTACTCATTCTGCCTCCTAACTTGTTATCTCCCACTTCAGACCCTGTTGGCACCCTGTTTCCCCTGGACACACATCACAGCAGCCTGTGTCAATTGTTTCTGACTTTAAGACCTCAAAATTCTCCACCTAAGGGATTCAGGTTTCTTCGAAAACCTACTCTGCATATGTCCAAGGCAAGCCTGAAGTGTCAGGAAGCTAGTACTCTTGGGAGAGAACCCCAATCAATGACAGATGGGAGTTGGTCCATAAATAACCTTCGACTCCCCTAAATGAATGGGGCAATGCTTAACACACTCCGTATAGGGTCCTGGCAGGATTCAGCTTCAATTCCACCATGGGAAACGGATCATTCTTGCATCCTCTTTTGCTTCCTTCCTTCTGCCACTTCTCAGACTTACTATCCTATTTTTCTGTTCTCCAAAATAAAGTAATTGCACCCAACTATTGTTGTGTCTGCTTCTCAGATAACGTAACTTAAGACATCTCTCCATTCCCTCTGTACGTCATAAATTCATTTTATTGCACTTGAACTGTTGAGCAATATCCTAGCTTTCCTCTCTCAGTCTTCAATTTTTTTTCTTTCAAACCCTTCCTTCAAAGAAAGTTTTCAAAAACACAAATATGATCACAGACTTTCCCTGGCATGAAACTCATTAGTGACTTCCATTGTATGCATGATAAAATACAGTCTCTTTAGCAAGGCTTACAGGGCTCTGCATAATATCAAGATCCTGCCCCTGCCTGTCTTTCTGTCCTCACCTTCCACCTCTTCCCAGCACCACCCTGTGCTAAGCTCATATGGAAAAATGCACACTCCTTCAGATGCACCATGTCACTCCAATCCTCTGTGGATCAATACATACCTGGCATGTCCTCCACTTGGTGTGATGTCCAACCAGTGAGCTCATAACCATTCTCCACGTCCACTTCAGTTCCCCACAGAGTAACAGGAAGACCACATACCTCCAAATTTATGCTAGTCACATGGCTCCCTATTTATTTGTCACTATGTCCATCTTCCCCACTATACTAAAGGTTGCTTGAAGGCAAGCACTCAAATTCTGGATCAGTAAGCCCCCAGTGTCTCCCCAGCACTCCCCACAGAGATAGTGCTTTTGGAAATTGTGTTGCAGTAATAAATGGCTCAGTGATGGAAGGTACAAAATCTAACAGCTGGAACTCTGACAGATGTGTGCATTCTTAAAGTCTGTGTTCTTCCTACTGTAGTGTGATCTCTAAGGGAGAGAGCAGGAGCCGTGATATTCTGTTGCGGTGACACACAGACTTTATTGTACAAATGCAATGTATTTGCAGTCCTCACACATTCAAATGTATAAAAATAAGGAAGAGTGGTCTGTAGGAGGCCTACTGAAAGAGCCCCACTCCCAGAAGTTTCATCAAAAGAGGAGAGATCCATTTCTCCTTTTGCATTGTATCAGATCGACACCTCAGGACTCCCTCCATTTTTTTTGCCCTAGTAAGTTAAAAAAAATTTTTTTTTAAAGTGCCTTAAGAGAATACAGCCAGGAAATTGGATCACTAGGAGAAAGGTATCAAAATTTTTCAACTCTCTGGAGATGGTGGGAGGTCAGGAGCAAAGAAGGAGGCTGGGGAGGAAGGCTGGTTTAAAGGCTGCCTCTGGGAGAGAGAGCAAGGGAGAAAGGAATCCAGATGATTTTTCATGTAACTCAGGAACAATGCATTTGTGCCTTAATAACTTGTGCCTCTTTGACTCGACCTGAACCAGATATTAAAATGAGGATTAAAATCACATCATCAGTTTGGAATTGAGATAGCCTTCACTCTAAGGTTTTGGAAACATCTCTTCAACTGCTGTCCTTGAGCTGGGGTTGGGGAAGGGGAGCAGGAAGACAGACAGTCACGGCTTAGCGAGTGTTCATAATGGTAATAAGAATACCTCTATTGCTGCCCCAGGCCCCTTCTTTGGGTGAAAATGATCTGATTTTTGGTTCTTGAGCTCTCTCTGCATAAATCCAGATTCCCCAGTCTCTAGAGATGCCTATTTCCATGGACCCCCCAAGGTGGTTCCAATCCTTCTCTTAGCAGGCTCTTAGCTTCTGGCTATCTTCCTTGGGTACTTTCTCCTTGGATCAGGCCCAGTTGTCATGAAGGAGTCTGGTTCAAGTTCCAAGATAAATTTAACCAGTTTGATAATAAGGACAACTGTTATGTAGTTGTTATGCAACTTATTATTATGATTATTATTTATCCCTCCCTTTCTATCTCATTACAATTATTTAAGGAGGTTACTTTCAATGACTTCTATATAAAAACACCAGTTGAATTTTCTGTTCAACCCTAGGTAACAGATGGGTAATAGATACTAAGTAAACTTTTTTTGGTGGGTGGGAGGTGGTGCTGGGGAGTAAACACAGGGCTTCCTGTTTGTTAAACACATGCTCCACCCCAGACGTACACCCCAGCTACAGTAAGTAATAACTTTGAAAGTCTTAATGCTACAGTCAAAATACCCAAGATTTAATCAAAACACCAAACTTTATTTAATGTCTGATCTCCCCTTCCTCATCTAGAGACCTGCAGCCTTAAGTAAGGTGTAGTCTTTCTTTCTCCCGCTGAGACTTCACCCTCCAATGGCCCTGATCTTGCCAATTGTTTTATTATCAGGTCAGAATAGAAAGAAGTTGGAGTGGAAAGAGGAAATGAAGAGCATTATTGTCGTAGATGAGTGAGGCTTACTTCTTTCCCTTCAGGTATTCCTTTGTTCTCTAGAGTTTCCATCAGTTTTGCTTGATCCTGAAAGATCCACACTCCAAGTAAAAAAAATCTCAGGGAATATCTCTATTAACCTTCAGCTTCTTATTGATGGGTATCACTATTGAAGGTGGCTACATTCCTGGCTTTGTGCTCTCTCTCTCTCTCTCTCTCTCTCTCTCTCTCTCTCTGTGTGTGTGTGTGTGTGTGTGCACGTGCACGCATATTTGTGAGTCTCTTCAGCTCCATTAGAAACAAACAAGCATCACTTGACCCTACAAGTACTGGAGTCCCAGGCACATTTTATCACAGCAATCTACATGTTGTCACTAAGGCCTGACTCAGCAATCCAGTCATCCAACCAAGCCCTTCAACTCTCCCCAGTGCAAGGGAGTGCTTTGCAAATGCTCTGTTCACCCATGGACATCTCTCACTGGGTTTGTGATGAAAGGGATAATTCATATGCAGCCCACAAGTCACAGAGCCATTAAGGAAAAAGAGTTGGACCAAGCTAAGGCTAAAAGATGAGCTGATTCTTTTCCCCTCTTCTTCATAGCCTCCTTTACCCCACTTTGAAGGCTCCTACCAGTGCATGTGTACACTACTTTCTGAAATTACACATTCATTTATCATGCAAATCAATAAATATTTAGTCAACAACTACTGAATGCCCAGCCCTGTGGTGGGCATGATAAGTTCATTGGGGGAATCCCACATAGATTTTAAAGGAGCTCAATAGCCTAATAATGAAGAAATGTTACAAATACAAATATTGATCTTTTATGAAGGAAAATAAGGCCTGTCATACAGATGATCTTACAGTAGACTATTCATTGATAATACAACCACAAGTAGCCTCAACAGTTCTCATGCAGTAACAGTACTTCATGCTCAGCTGCCCTTCTGTTCCATGTTGCCATCATCCCTGGAATCAGGCAGAAGGAATGGCCCCTGTGGGACATGTTGGCTTTATGGCAGCATCAGGTGGAACAGCACAGAGAGCTTCTGTATAGAAATGGCACACCACTTTCTCTCAGGTTCCATTGACTAGGGAACGTCATTGGCCCCCTCTGATGTCAGTAGAGCACCAGGGAGAAGACATGGGGATAGACACCATTGCAAAGGCTGCAAATATTTGAGAAATATAATACAATTCATCACACGCATCATGAGACAGGAATGGAGAAAGTGGTTTCTACTTTCAGTTAGAAGTGTTCATGAAGAACACTTCTAACTGAAAGTAAAAAGAAGAATTTCTGGAGGAGGTGATGTTAAGCTGGGTTCTGAAATATTGGAAACTGGATGAAAATGGTTAAAGGAAGTAGAATTAGAAACTTGCAGGTATGAAGGCAACGTCCTAGGAAATGCTGGGCAGAGGGAGCAGAGTAGGGGATAGGAAAAAACAGAAATAAAATTGAAATATGATTATGGAATGTCTTAAATTCCAGCTGAGGTGTCAAAACGTTGCTATGGAAGCAACAGGTACAGAGTAAGGGCAGGAGAGATATGACAAGGGATGTGCAGAACTGTGCTGCAGGTAGATTAATCGGGTCTGAAAACAGTGTTGCTTGGACAGGACATGAGTTTAAGAACCTACTTTTGCAGACCTTCCCCTGGCCCTTCTCACACCTTCTCACTTCCTAAGACCAGTTCACATATTCACATTTTATCTCTGAAGATTGATTTGACTCTCTCATGAAGAGCTAATTGATCTTTTTTCTTCATATACACAGTCCTTTTCCATTTTGTCCTAAGTGTGTGTGTGTGTGTGTGTGTGTGTGTTTGCCCATTATAGAAATATTAGTTCTGAAACATAGAACTATGTTTGGCCTTCATTTTTTGTAGTTTTTTGTTCCAGCTCAGGGCTGCACACAGCTTTGTTTGTTGAAAGGACATTTTGAATGAGGAATGACCCAGAGGCCCAAATGGAAGTTTCCTGCAATTGTTTTTTAATGGAGTGAAGACTGGAATGGAAAAGACAGATGAAATATACTGATTAATATTAAATGTTTACGTGCATATGCTCTTTATATGGCTAGTAAATATTAAGGAGGTTTACTCTATATTATACATTTTAATATACTGCCCTTTACATTTAATATTAATATCATATGAATGAAGTCAAATATGTCATACTCACCCAAGATGGCATATATGAGCTTAGTCTGACATTAACTGAGAAACTACAGTGCACTCCAGTGAATAGAAACCCACTTCTCACACCATGTCTTATGCACCTTCTCTATAGAAAGGGATTAATGAGGAAGTTCAAATAGGGAAGGTCCAAATGCTAAAACTCACTTTAATATCCAGAAGGCAAATTAACCATAAATATGTTCTTGCCTAAAATTCCCAGTTGCCATAATTGCTCACTAATGATACTTCTCCAAGGCATTCTGGATTTTGCAGTTCTCTGCTTCATTAGGACTGGGAACTTGTCTGGTCCCAAAGAGAGTCTAAGTCATAATGTTGAAGAGAAGAATATAAGTCTGGACTCCTTGGAAGAGAGACTTGAGATGACCTCATTTTTCAGCATTCTTTCTCTGAAGGAAATAATAGGGATGGTGTAGATTACAGAAATCCAAATCCTGTATCAAGGCTGGAAAATTAAGGGAATTCCATTCAAACGGGTATAGTACAGAGGATGGTCTACAGAATCACTGGCAAACCTCATGACCTTCAGACGAGCCAGTGCATTAGTTTCCTGGGGTTGCTGTAACAAATTACCACAAACTGAGTGCCTTTCAAGAAGAGAAGTATATTCTCTGGCAGTTCTTAGAGTCTAGATGTCCAATACCAAAAAGTCAGCAGGGACAGGTTCTCTCTGAAACCTCTAGTGAAGGATCTGTCTTTGTTCTGGTGATTGCTGCAACCCTGAGCATTCTTTATCTGCATCTTCTGTATCTCTAATGACCCTTGTTACAAGGACAATAGTCATAGTGAATTTGGGGCCCACAGTAATTCAGTATGACCTCAACTTGATTACATCTATAAAGAACTTATTTCTAAATAAGGTCACATTGACAAATTGCTCATGGACATAATTTTGAGGAGAGACCCGGATCAGTAGGTATTTGAAGGAATAACTCAAGTACTGAGGGGTGAATGCCCTTACCCACCAAAGCTGAAAGCCAGCCTCATAAAGGAATGACACACAAAAGATTGGAGATCTGAACTTGTATAGCCGTTTGACAAGTCCAAATAAAATTAAGGAGAACTAAATTAATATTCTTAACCAATGTCTTTGAATTCATTTCTGAGTTCTTTGTGTGTCAATGAATTTATGCTATGTCTCATCCTAAAGAATTGAAGTCATGAAATTATGAGGATTTTAATATTCCTAAAAGAATATTAGTTATTCCTCAAGGAAACTAGCATCCACAATGTAGATGGAACAAGTTTACACATGTAGAAGTTACCTTATGGATAACTTCTGTCAATAAGTCAATACACATGTAGAAGTTATCTTATTGAAGACTCCTGTCAATCATAGCAAGTAGCAATTATTTTCCCTATGATACAAGTAAGGAAACTAAGCCTGAACAAATTGCTTCCTTTTTCCAAGGTTATCACTGCACATATTTAACTGCATTCTGCTTTTGAATAGAAGTAAATATAAAGTTCTAATCAAACTTATTAATTCGATTAATTTATGCAAAATATTACTAAGAATTTCACTTTCTATGACTGATGGAACTTGATATTCATATTATTATTTAATTCACAGATTAGTTAGGGCAGAAATTATCCTACTCTTTTTAATGTCCTCCATGAAATTTCATAGCATAAAGAGTTCACAGACCATATTTGATGGTGGAATTGCAAATTGTTTTCACAAATCCTTAAATCAGAATTCACACTTCAATCCAAATGAACTGGAAAATACTATTAAAAGTCGTGAAATCCATTTCTGGTTTACAACCTCCCAAATAACGACCAGGTCATTTGGAGGAACTCATTTCTCTAGTTCTCATCTGCTAAACCGGAGCATGGTACTGATGTCTCTCTTCATGCCCTTTTGCTTTATTGCTTTATGATTATAAATATTTCCAAACCGTAATATCCTTCTAAAGCTTCTATGCAAAAACCTATAATCGATTAGAAACATGTTTTAAGGCATTTTAAGTTCAAATTTTTATTTGACCACAGCCTGATTTCTTTCAGACCCATGTTAATTTATAAGCATGTGCAGTGCCATATTGAGAATAAATGAAATATTATATTGCCTCAGTGCTCTCTACCAATAGCTTATTTCTTTACTATTGATGCCTCTTGCCTTCTGAATATTATCTTCCAAGAGAGTTAAAAATGTTGAATGTATGTACACCTAAGAAGAAGGTGCTTCCTGAAGCATATTTTTCCCTCCTTGTGGGTACTGTTCTCTTGGACTGACCACAAGACCTCCTCCCCTTGGAAGAAAACCCTGGGTCCATGTGTTTGGCAGATGATTAAAGCAAGCTCTGTTTACAGGTTTTTCTTTTGAACCAGTAAAATCAGAGAAAAGAGAAAGACCACATTACTGACTTTCCTCTCTGCAAGGATTTTTAAACCTTTGGAACATGGATGTGATGACTCCCCAGAAAGAGCACTTTGGATTCATGTTGGCAAGCACACCAGTAAATAGTGTAGCTGGAGAAACTGCCTTCAATAAGACTTTGTTTTATTTTCAGTCCTTAAATAGGTCTACTTCTTAGATGTAGGATAAATTTTTTTTACAATGTCTAGGGTTGTAAGGAATAAGTTTTACCTGGTCTTAGGCATCCTTTGGCCACAAACAGAAATTCACCATATCTGAAATGCATAGACTTAAGTAGTTCCAAACAGACTGTTGATTTTCCATCAGTAATTCATAGATAAATTCTTAAATAAATCCTATTATTTTGGAAAAAGATGAATTTATGACTTTATGTGATTAGTAATTAAGCATTAGTTTCATGTGCATCCATTCGGGGAGATGTATTGATGAAATAATTGCTTTTAAAATTATTTTATTTGGAAACGAAATATTTGAAAGAAAGAAACTAAATTTCTCAAATTCGGGTTTCTTAGGTTTGGGGATATTCTTGTCACAAAGAAAAAATCCCATCGGTTATAAGCTTTCAGAGTTGAAGAGAATTTTTTGATTCACTGTGATGGAGAGAAAGCTATCTTCCATGACCAAAGTGAGTTAGTTATAAAAATTATTTGATCATGTGGAAAACCTATAGTCTCAGGAGTCAACATAAGCAAATAATATAGAAAACAAGAGGAAATTTTTTCATGTTAAATCTGTAAATGATAATATATTTAGCACTACAGATAAATAGTATTGTAATTACTATAATATAAGGAAAAAGTAATTTTAAAATCAAAGTAAATAGGGTGGCCACAATATCCCCACTGAAGAGAAGAAGAAGGAAAGAACAGATCAAAGTTTAAGCAGTTAGGAAGCTATTATAATAGTTGGTACTATTAGACCCCACCAGGTGACTGACTGCCCAACCTGTGTATTGGGTTCTATGATTTGTCCAATTCACCTGTCCCACTGGGCTCCTAGCAGCCTCCTTGACACTATCCCTTCGGTCCTGTATCTTAAGGAACTGGATTTTTAACTTTTCTTTGAATTTCTAAGGAAGGCTTTGGTATCCTTCCAACAAATGTCCTTTTTAACTAGCTCACTAGAACTGTTTTCCAATACTTGCAATAAAAATAAATTCACCAAGATAGTTAGCTATCAGCCTTGCATGAGTTGCAGGAAGAGTTAGCACCAGTATGGTATTATTCAGCAGGTCCTGTGTGGGAGAATCCTCTGGCTACTGTGACAGGCTGGTTACTCATGATGCTGAGACTTCATTTCCAGGAGGAGAAAGTTACTCCACGGGAAGCTGATTACTCTCAGAGAGAATTCTTCAGTAGTGACACCTGTTTCCTGAAAAAGAAGCCATCTTCAGTCAACCAAGTGAGAGAGAGGATGCAAGTTACTATTTCCTAACCATCTGCACTGGTGGTAAATTAATGCCGCCAAATTTAAAAAGTCTTCTTCATTCAGAGCACTTGATCCTCATTTTGGTAACCACATTATATGTATAATGGGCAGTTTAGATCAGTACCACTTGGAACTCATTTGGAATTTATGGCTTCCCCCAACTCCTGTTTTCTGGATTCAGACTCAATTTATGGCTTGGAACACAGTGTTTCCTACAGGAAAAACTTTGAAATGTGCGGGAGAAAAAAGGGCTCTTGGAGAATATTAAATATCTCTTACAAAACACCATGCTGATGAGTAAATGAGAGTGTAAATGAATCCAGATAAAAAGTATTGTGTTTCCATTGAAATACTCAGGGGCTTAAGAGTTAAGGGAAAAAGTTTTTGTGGGGAAATGTGTTTTAGGTTATGCCAAATACAAAACGTGTGCAAAAGCGTTTGAGATGTTTTTCCTAGATTAAGATACCGCCACATTACCCCTTCTCAGTAATTAGTAAATTAGACAAGTAAAATTTATGTGTAAATTCAATGCAATTCATGAGCATGAATAATGATCCCAAACTACAACTGCAATTAAATACCGAATATTTGCAGAGTTGCCCTGGAGTAGATTCCAGGCTCTAAAGAAGTTGTGAATTAGGCCATGAAAAAAGAGATGAAGGCATTGACTTGCAGAATTTGATTTTATTTTAAATGTGGCTTTTGAATTATTTTGCATTGAGTCATTTTAAGAATGTGGATGGGAGATTAAAACTGAATAAACTATTTTAAGTGGACACAAAGGTCAAATTCTAATTCTTTATAACCCTTGAAAAGAACAAAAGCAATTGGACTTTGATCCAGCAAAAAAAAACGTAAAATAAAAAAAATAAATAAAAACAAAATAAAACTATGGTATTGAGTCATGATTGCAGATCTGCAATTGGCTACTCCTCCTCCTTTGACACTATGGAAGACCATAAATTCTTTGGTGTCTGGTTCTGATGTCATGATAGTGGGCACTTTTAAGAAGTGACACCAAGGAGAATTGTCCATTTCTATTCAACTATAACTTTTGCTGAGATCTTCTCACTAATAGATACTGTGCCAACTGCTATGCAGATAAGAGATGATAACTGCAGCTTCTGCCCTCCAGAAGCTGACAAGATCAGAGAAAGAGAAGACATACATTAAGCAAACCCATCATATGACCATTCTGAGGGTTACAAATTTAAGCACCAGGATGCTCCAGAACAGGGTTTGAAAAACTATTCATCAATTCTATTTCTTTGATGAAAGCTTCTCTAAGATCTTTAATCCATACTTACATCTACTTCATTTTATGAACTCTGCCTTTCTCCCCGACTTAGCTGCCAATCAGTCATTGTCATGGTCTCTCTGTACGACTTTTGCGGCTATGCATCCTGGTCCCTCTCCAAGTTCTTTGGATATAATGTCAATTTCAAGTGCTATGTTTCTTTAAATCTTCATCTACTGTTTGCATGTCATAATGCATGATAATTATTTGTTAATTTTTTAAAATAAAGCAAATGGTCATTGTGAAACATGCTCATTAACATTCACAAATTATTTTATTAAGTCCAACACATAATCTTCAATATAATAAATTCACATTTCACAAAGACTGTTGGGTGAAATTCTCTCATGGAACAATGGAAAAAAATGTTACCAAGTGAGCTTAATTCTCACAGGGATCTAAACAGAACTGTGCATACTTTTATTTGTTTGGTAAGGATAACCCCACCCCAAATGTTTAGCAAAGCAGGATGATTCTCCCTAAATGTCCTGGCTACTCCTGGGAGGACAAATTTAAATAAAAATCGTACCCCTCACATTTTTATTATGACAACATCAACTATGGCCATAATTTGCTTGCAGTGTTTCCAAGCAAAATACAATTCTATGGAGGAATTACAATGCAAAGAGGAGGTTCTTGCTAAAGAAACACAAACTCCACAGTTAATCCATTATGCTTTGAGTTCTTATTCTAAACATAATCTAGTTATTTAGTGAGAGGGGTGGGTAAAGTCAAAACCAGACCAATTTTAGTCTAATACCATCAGCAAGAAGAAAGAGTTACCAGGATCATGTGGGTGGGCTTCCAATTGCCTTTTCAAATGGTTCCCCTGACAAATGGCTGGAGTCCAAGTGAATACGCGGGGAAGAAGTATCAAAATAGCACTTCGAAAAGCTCCCAAACAGGGTCTATTTATGGGGCATTCTGAAATGCTATAGCTGACACCAATTACAAAGACCAAGCTTTTGAGAGTTGGCATAAAAATAGAATGTCAACCTTTAGTGTGAATTTTTAGGGGTTGAGAAAAGTGCAGCGTTGTAGAAGTTACTTCTCCCAAGGCAGAAGGGGCTCCCCGACATAGTACTACTGGCAAAGTTATGAACCATTGGGAAAAAAAAATCCGTATGGAGTGAAAAGAGTGGAGAGATGCCATTTTCTTGAAGCTGGGCAACTTAGAATTCATATTGTCCCATGTGGAAAACAGCTATATCTGTATTTTTCATAATTCCTCAGAGAGTGATTACTACTCAGTAGTTCTGCAATGCTCTGACCCTTTGTTCACTCATTCAACATTTATCTTGCAAATGCCAGACATTGTGTTAAACAATGAGAATGCAATGATAATTAAGATATGGACCCTGACATAAGGAGCTTACCAATCAGCAGAGGAAACAGATGTCCCCCAAGATGACGATTCTAAAAAATTGAGTTCTGCTAAACAGTTTTCTCAACCTTGGCACTGTTGATATTTTGGGCTGGATATTTCTTTGTTGTGGAGGCTATCCTGTACATTGTGGAATATTTAGCAATATTCCTGATCTCTTCCCACTAGAAGATAGTAGCACCCTCCTAGGGCAACAACCAAAAATATTGCCCCACACTGTCAGATATTCCAGGGAGGCAAAACCATGGCTTGGTTTTGAACCATTGTACTAAAAGCACATTCTAAAAATTGTGGAAGCCCAGAGAACGGAGTCCGTATTCCATGTGGAGGAGTCAGAAAAAGTGATGCTTGCATAAAGTTTTGAAATTCATTTGTACAACAAAATATTGAGCCCCTCCCAGATGCAAAGTGCTAGATTATGCATGAAGGTGAATCGTAGCCTCCTCAATGTGTAAGGGTCCCGCGAAACGTCGGAGAAAGAGACCACCAAGTGACCACTCATGCAATTGGCAGAAGGGGGATTTATTGAACCAGCATGCTGGGGCTCCGTGCCCACTCAAGAAGGGAAAGCAGCCCAGAGCCCCGAGCAGGGGCTGAGCACTGCTTAAGTACACTTTTTGGGGAGGGCGGAGGGCTTTGTATACATCAGAACAAATCATCATGAGGCGCGGGAAAATTGAATAACTCCTAAACATGATTGGTTCATTCATTGGCGGGAACAGGTCAGGCTGGAGTGATAGGTCATTCCTAAGGAGGGGGTTACATTTAAACTGATTGGTCCAGGCCCTGCAATGCCTATGTGCGACCACACAGAGACCTTATTAAACAACCAATAGTCAGGGGAAATATTTACTGGGCAGTTCCAAGCATTGTCTTAACAGCTACAGAAATTTCAGGTTTTCCAGGTAGCATAGAAACCTAACAATACCTAATCCTTTACATTTTAACTCAGACCTTGCAGCTTAGAAACTTTATAACACCCGGTCTTTTACCCTTTAACTTTTACGCTTTAACTTCAATTTCTTTTACCCTTACAAATGGAAAGGAGTGATGTACCCGGAACAGAATCTTATGTTCAGGGAACTGCCAGGTGTTTGGTATCTGATTTGTGGCACTAAGGAAATGAATCTAGGGAGCTGAGGATGACACGATTCAAAAAATGACTTGAGCTTCATACCAAGAGGTTTAGGAATTGGGGTTTTTACCCTGTGGGTAATGAGAGGCTACTGAAAGATTTTAAGCAAGAGCTTCTTATGCATGAATCACACAGACTGTGTGTTCAGTTGGCAAAACAGTTTATGGAAAAGTTAAACATCCTGTCAACTACTGCCTGCCCTCCAACCAGTATCCATTGTGTCTGGGTCCTCTCACTGAACAAATCTCACAGATGATCTCTCAGAGCCTGACTCCTCGGCTTTAGAGATACTTACAGACATTCACTGCTGTGCCTTCCTCTGATAGACTCTCCTTCACAATAGCTGAGGGATGATGCAGATCTGCTGCTGCATGCTGTGTGTGCTGGAAGCACATTCCTCCAAGCTGTAAAAGGAAGAAATATAGATGGAAGAGAAATGCAAAACGATAAAGCAATCTGCAGAGTCCTAACTATTTTACCGATGCCCTAATTTCTAACGTCCAACGTCTCAATTTTCCTTTTTGAAAAAGTAACTTTGCTGCTTGGATCTAGGTGGCTTGTGGCAGCCTGCCAGGCTCCCAGATTAAGTGAAAGTCATTACAAAATGTTTTACACACATGGGAAGCACAGGGACTGCTCCGTGCTGGTTTGGCCCTCCAACATTAATTCTAATTATCTCAAAATGCAAACATGCTCAAGTTTCCAGTAGATGACATTGTTTTCTCCTTGACATCAGACATAAAAGAAAGAAAAATAAACATAGGACAGTGACAGCATTAAGCTGGTAGTCATTTTTCTTTAATATTTCAAATTCAATTCCAGACCAGATTCTCTGTTTCGTCCTAGAGATGAGGGTAGGAAGATTGCTTTCTTGCTCTGATGAAAGCCTTTTCTTTCCAGTTAGCTTAATTAAGGGAAAAAGGGAGGAAGCCAGGAGGAGAGCAGTCTGGTTTAGATCAGGGTTAGAGTCTTGGGTTTTACAAACACACCACAGATTTTTTTGTTGTTTTATGTTTTCAACATTTCTCTGGCTTTGGGTAGAAAGGCCAGTTCCGTTTTCGAAATGAGCTAACCCCATGGGTCCGGTGACTTGGCACTTTTGTTCAATGTGTGGTATTTTTTTGATGACAGCAGAGCAGAGTCAGAAAGAGTCTGTAAGTTTCAACACAGTCTCCAAAACCTGAGAGAGGACGTGCAATTGCCAGGGCAAGCATGGTCCCTGGGTCCTCGAGATCTATAAATACCATCAAAGTTTGATCCTTTATTGAAACCCTCTCAGATTATGTGAAAAATTACTTACTGTGTAAATTCCATCTGCTATAGTGACCATGCTGTATAGCAGTCTTATAACCAGCTATCTAAAATTTCAGACTCATGCAGGGGCTCTTCTATATTGCTATAAAACACATTGTGTCATCTATGTCACTAAAATGCCTTATGTGTCAGCTGGATATTTAGGGTAGTCAGCTCATTCCAGTTTTTCTAGAACTTCCTTGGTTTGTTGGAGACCTTGGGTTTTAGCACAATGAGAGCCCTTCATTCCACGATATTCTTTAACCTCTGACCAACCAGGATCCTGGGTCACCCTCTTCCATAATAAATTGCAGATTATAATTCTTGGAGAGAGGATGGCAGTGTGGTATGTATACGAAGCTTTCATCTCCAGAGACTAGGTGTAATTCCTGTTTTACATTAGATATTAGCAGTTATTTTCCTCATTTACCCAACTCGTAAAACTGACACATTGCTTAGTCAATGTTAGGCAGGATGAGAGCTTCCAGTTACCATTAGTACTGAATAAGAAGCAAGAAATTGAGACCAAGGTGATCACTATTTCTCACTTCTAGTGTCCTACCAATAAAATTATTTTCTAATACACATTTGCATTCATTTCATAAGCACATGTGGTACCTGACACTGTCATGGATATTGTACCAGTGAACTTGTCCTTTCTATGAGGAGATACTTGCCATCAACCCAAAGATGATGCATGATGATGGTGCTCTTGCTCTGAGCCCACTGTATGTGGCTGATGATGGGAAAGACTGACGATGGGAAGAAGTTAAGACAGCTGCTTTCTTCATCCGGGAGGCCAGTAGATACTGCTTAACTCTTGACATTGAGAATCAGAGGAATCAGAATTGAAAATTAAGTTCACATCTTCTCCTTCTCTAATGAAAAAAAAAAATCAAAAAAGAAACCAATTTAGAGAACAAGAGCTGTAAACAAAAGAAACTGCATGAAAACCTTAAAACAGAAAACAAAACAAAATGAAATCAAATGAAAGATGAAAGCATTCTTATTATGATCACAAACATAAAATTGAAAAATATGACTACATTTTGTATTTGACTGATACATTGAAAATAAGAGAATATAAAAGACTTTGTAAAGAAATCAGCTTTATTGAATTACCGCTTGTTTGCAGTAAAATGCACCGATTTCAAGTGTAAATTTCCATCCGTTTTGGCAAATTTATACTTCACGAAAGCACACCATAACCAAGATGTAGAACTTCCCATTATCTCAGAAAGTGCCTCAACCCAGTCTGTTCCCCACTCTCCTCCTTCCCCTGGCACAAATCCCATGATCAGTTTTGTGCTAGTGATTTTGAAAATTTCAACTAAAGGAATAATTTTCTAAGACTCAAATAACTAAAATAATTGATGCAAAAAAATAGACAATAAAAGGAAACAAAACAGTAGAATACATTTTAAAAGTTAGTAAATAATGTCAGATGATTCAAGGAACAGAATCAGGCCATTGAACTTCTATCATGCATAGAAAAGGATGGGATCATTCTTGATTTATTTTTCTCAGGTGTCAAGTAAAATCTGACAGTGATATAAAAAGGGAACTGGGGAGGAAAGATCAAGGCTGGGACTAAAAAGCAATCCTATTTGTCAATTACATGTGAAAATTCTAAATCACTTTGCATTCATTCAATATTGAATAGATTATTAAAAAATACCTAATTGCTCTAACAGATTCAATTCTAGGAATTGAGGAGTTATTTAATGTTAGTCAACCTCACAGTGTAATATGGATTTATTTTCACATATATATGTGTCAATTTTATCCTCAAAAATCTATAGATTTCATGCAGTTTGAATATAGTACAAATGGGATTTTTTTTTCCTTAGAATTTGAGAAATGGTTGCTAAAATCAAAGTGTTAAGGATATAAAATAAAATATTGCAGAGGTGAGGGCAAGGAAGGAGAAATGGACCTGCAAAATAGGAAACTATAGCAATGAGAAAACTTAGTCCAGGGCCAGAATAGACAGATAAGTAGACAAAATGAAATGTCCCAAAGGAGATATACACATAGAAGGATGCCATTTTCATATTCCTTGCATTTAAACGGATCTGTGTGATAAGTGGTGGCCAGTGGAATGTCAGAAAAAAAAATGAAAGAAATTACTTCCAGTCCTGACCTATAAAAAGGTCCTAGAGGCCCTTATAGGCTCCCCTCCCCTTTCTTGCAGCTCAAAGTGAAGCACCCTGAGAGCTCAGAATCATAGGATGGAATAGAGACAGGAACCTTGAGTCATCACTCAGAGGCCCAGGAGATCCATCCAATAAGTGGTGATGAGCTGGTAAATGTCAAACAATCAGCTTTTGGTGGTAGAGATGGGGGATTCTCTTGGTAGCACTTGTCAGTTTCTATAATGAAGTGCTCCCACTCTGGCTGAATTTAGGTAACCAATGTGATGTCACAGTGTGACCACAAAATTGGGAGGAGACACACAACCAGTTCTCACGAGCCAGAATGAATCAGCTCTACCATGCCACAGCCCCCAGCCCACATTCAACTTTGTCGTCATTGAGAATTAAAGAAATAAACATATTGGGTTTAGCCTCTGAGATTTGAGGGTGGCTCATGGTAACAACTAGACAGAGCCACCTTAACTAATATAATCTGCTACTTGGAAAAATAGGAGAAACAATCTATTTCATTTTAGCACAGCTATTATGTCAAAAATTGGACAATGTAACAGAAGAAAGAAAACAGGCCTTTGTAAAATATGAACAATAAAAAATTGTCTTACATATTCTTAAACATTCTTAAACAAAAATCTAATTAATCAGACAACAAATACTTGTGTGAAAGTTGAATTTATTATAAGAATGCAAGAATGGATTAGAAGTGCAAACTCCATTATAATTTGTCACAGTAAGTTCTAGGAGGAAAATCATATTATCATTGTAGTAAATCTTGAAACAGAAACATTCATTTTTTATGTTAATGCAAAATTAAGACTCATGCTACTAAGTGGATACTTCCATGACACAGGGAAGAATATGGATAATAAATCAATAGCCAATATCATAATTTGCACAGGAAACATGAGAATTCAGAAAGAATACCAGGATGTTCACTCTTTCTTATTTTATTTGTCATTGATTTAAGTTTTAGCTTTGCAAATTAGCAAAAAAAAAAATTTGAAATTAAGGTAACTCTTAGGAAGAAAGAAGAAAAAAAATTCTTCATGCTTATTACTGTGCATTCAGAAAATGCTGATTTATGGAAAATCTTTTAAAATAAATATATATGGAAAAGGCACAAATAATAATTATATCTTGTCCAGTGATTTTCAGGCCTGGAAGTCACTGGAATGGAATTGGAGGATGTAAGATCTTTTTACATATCCTCCTGAAAATGCAGTTGGACACGAGAGTAATTACCTGAAGAGGTATCTTTCATTGATTCTCTGTTCTCTCTTCCTAGTCTGTGCATTGTATTCTCTTCCTAAGTTTTTCATGAACATAAACATGCAGCCCTTGTCATCTGCTTAATAGGAGGAGAATAAAAATCGCAATGAAAATATTCTGCAAAAGTCTCTATTTTTACCTCCAGTTCATTCTTCAAAAAATTCCATTCTAGCTTCTTTCCCATAGATATTCCTGATCCTGTGCTGGTCCAAATGAACAACTACATTCACAGATCCAGATCCAACATTTCTTTTTCTGACTTGTCATATGGCCTCCAAGTGGCATTAAAGACAGTTACTGATGCAAATAGTCACTCACATTTTCTCACAAGACTGTCTAGGTCGATGTCTCTGCTTTTCCCTTGGTTTCACACCATATTATCTCTTGGCATGCTTTCTGGGCAGAAGAAAGCCCCTAACATTGAAAATTTGTTACAGTGGGTTACTGGTACAATAAAAAATAGTGTAAATTAATAAATTTAAAAGGAGGTGGCATTATATATAGATACTAGAGCTCAGAGAGTGACTTAAAATTATGCTAGGCTGAAGCACTGGGCATTTCATAAAATGTACACTGTAAGTAAAGTTTGATTTAAATTATATTGAATTAGTAAGTGTCCCTCATGGGGATGGCATATGTTCTCTATACTAGAGAGAGAAAGGGGACAGAGAAAATATGGTATAACAGTGTTGCTGATCTGCATCCTCATTTTGGTGAGATATACCAGGCAGGAAAACAGAAAGTTCCCAAAAGAGAAGACAGCAATTCTGGCTGCTCCATATTGTCTGACCTCATGAACCTAAAGCCAAATGCTTGTTTTTGTTCTGTCGTGGACTTTGAGTTCTCATCATGCCCAGGACACACAGATAAGTGGCCTTTTGTGCAGGTACCACCATAAACACCCCTCCCATTCCACCATGGCCACCTCTCAGATTCTCATTTCTGCTATAGCCTGATCTCTTTTTCTTACCTTCTTTCGCAGCAGCATATTCCTTCACTCAGATGAAAAAATTCACCAAAAAATGTGGTGAGCTGTTCTAATTAGACCGTGGCCGCCATTAGAAGATGGCGCCGGCTTCCACTGTGGCCTGTGATAAACAACTCCTTTTATGGAGAATTGGCACGCAATCCCTTCCCACCCTATGAGAGAGATCCACGTGGCAGCTTGGGATTGGTATGCGGGAGGCTTTATTAGGCTGTGCTTGGGCGCTCGGTGGGGGGTCACAAGAAGATGATACATAAATCAAGGCCTGAATAAACTGCTGAAAGAAGAATCCTGTGTCGTGTTTTCCCTTGCCGGCGAGGGGTCACGACAAAAAAACTATGCAGTGTGGCCACATGGAATGACAATAGTGTTCAAAAGGCATTGGGAGCTTCAGGGATTTTTCTGTATAGCAAGTTCTGGGTAAGGCATTAGAAACCAAAGCAGGGCAGATAGAATCCTAGTCCTGGAGAATGTAACCACATAATAGTGAAGACCAGACACACATCTATAAGAAGACTACCCATGCAAAGTAACACCAACAAAACTTCATGTACTGTCAGTGTCCACCTAGAAAATGAACAGGATTGCCATGTAGGACACCAAAGGAAGTTGCCTAGAAAGATGGGGCTTCAGCTGCACTTGAAAGATGTATAGGATTTGTAAACGTGGTGAAGAAGGAGAAAAGATTCTGGTGAAAAGGACAGGGCCTGTACTGACTGCTGCTCCTATCAAGTTGGCCATTCAAGAAGCTTTCCATTCCCTGGAAAGAAGGCTCATGTTTGACCACACAAAAAATTCACTTTTTGAATTCGAGGTGGTACAGGTCTGAAGGTAGCCTATAGCTGGGCTCCTAACTGTGATAAAACTGGATCTCTCTTCTCAACCAATTAACTTTTTTCTCTCATAATTGTTCCTGGTGTGATTCCTACCATGCAATCTGTGTAATACTGTTCTGGTGGAAGATACATGTTTTGTATCAAAATCAATTGCTGCTTATTACTGCTTGTCATGGCTCTCAAACCCCAACTATGTTCTGGAAAGCTTGTGCATGACTTACAATTTGTAAACCAAAAGAGAAAGCTACAAAGTAATTAGCCACCAACAAAACATGGGCAATGACCCACCAGAATGGACCCCAGCTCATACTGGCTGCATACTGACCTCTAAGGGTGAACACCACCAAGCCCCAGTTCCCACTCATATTCTTCATAGACTGAGCATTCAGTACTAGTTGTTTGGGATGCCATGACTGTATGCCATGTATGCACCTTTAGAGACTAATTTTCCCAGAGAACACTTGTTACCCCAACTTTTCCTCCTGTAGCAAATTCCTTATCCACACCTACAGAAGGAATGGTCTAGACATCTCAACAACCAGTCTACATTTCACTCCGTATACAATTTCCCAGGCCTAGCAAAGTTACAACTGTGAAAGCTATTCTCACTTCTTTCACTTTCTTGGAACGAAAACTCTAGCCCCCTCCCCACCACCGTTGTCTACATATCATTGTACAAGAAACTCCACTTACAGTGACATCCATCCCCAAAGACTTAATCTCATACAAAATCCCACTTTAGCCACCATCCAATTCTATTGAACAACTTTAATGATGTAATGTATGAGTCTTCCTATCAGTAACCAGGATACATGGCTCTTAGATTCTTCATATTCATTACAGTGCAAGAATTATCATAAAGGGTTTAAACTCTAAAGCCATCTTCTTAGGGCTTCCCACCCACCTCACCCTGTAAATGTTGACTTAGAGTAAGGCTTTGCCCTCCAGGTACAAGTAATCTTTCCTAATTAGGTACAAGTAATCTTTCCTAATTAGGTATCTTCCTGAGGGATGCAACAGCCTATTGTAGTCTGAACAATTGCATAATAGGAGTGAGAAGACACCTTTCAGCTAATGAAGGTCTTCAATTAAAATCACACAGTGTCATGTTGAAATTGATTGATAACTGGCCAAAGACTGCTTCCTGGTTCTAGGAAGGATGTTTTCAAAATCCTGTGAAAAAGTTCATAAGGCTTCTTGAACATCAAATAAGTCTTAAAACAAAAGGTTCTGGAGAATTACTATAATAGCAAATGAACCAGAAACAGATGGATTAAATTTCCTCCTAAAATACACAAAGGATTGAAGATTTAGGGGGAAAAATGTGATTGGCAAATGGGACTTGCCAAAAACCAGCCACTTGGAATAATCATATCTAGTATGTGCCACACCTGAAACATAGTGGGATGCTTGGGAGACATTCAGTATTGGGTGGCAGAGGCAGGTGGGCCCATGGTGGAGAGATTCTGGAATGCAGATTTAAACTCAAGAGGGAGGATGAGCCGGGTATGGTGGTGCATGCCTGTAATCGGCTTGGGAGACTGAGTAAAATGGATAGCCGATCTCAGCAACTTAGTGAGACCCTGTCTCAAAATAAAAGATAAAAATAGCTGGGGGTGTGGCTCAGTGGTAAAGCACACCTGGGTTCAATCCCCAGTACCAAAAAGAAAAAGGAGGAGGATGGGAAAGAAAGAGGTGGAGAGAAATGTAGTAGAACACCGAAATGTATGGGAAGGCAACAGAGGATAAAGAAATGTGGAACTAAGGCAGCTGACTTTGTTTGGAGTAGAAACCCTTTCCTCCCAAAGTCCCAGCTCCACTCCCTCCACCTGCCAGGTATTGTTAGCACTGTTAACTGGTGACCAGTCCTTGTTTCCCAATGCTGAAGTATAACACCAGAGAAGCACACTGAAAAGATTTCCTCCATGAGGATTCAGGGGACCCGAAAGGCATAATCCATGGAAGGGGGAGGTCTTTCCTTTTTTATAGCTAAAGTCTTCTTTTAGTCCTCCCACATTCCTGTCCTTTGTTTCCCTCTATCCTGCAGTGATAGAATGCAGGTGGAAAGGCCAAAAGGTGGGAGATTGAGTGATGGGGCAGGGAGGAGTAATCTGGGAAGGAAGGGCCTGGGGTGGTTTATTAGCACCTCTGGGTTTGCTGGGAGCTACTTCATTAGCAATTCTTTAGGATGGGTTCTGGCCTTGGGGACATTAACATTTCAATTTCCCCAGGTGTTGTTCTGGTCGTCTGGACTCTGTAAGGTCTCCATTTTCTTTATTGTACTGGATATTAGACCCCAATCTACCTAACTACACTAACCTATCTTTAAATCTGGCCTCAGTAGGAGAGTATTGGCACCTAGAGGTGGGCCTGGGCATCCAGATCACTGCTTACATGCTCTGAGTGTTTATGAGAAGTGTGAATAGCTAAATGGTTTCCCTGCAGAATTCTGCCCTGGAAATCAGGCAAAAGGATAGAATTTGGGCAACTAAGAATATAAAAGTGAATATCATATATGCAATATGAATTTTTTTTTCATTTTCAAACTTCTCTCCAACTTTTTTTAAAACAAAATGCAATTTGTGGGAGTCAATGAGATTTATGAAGAAAATGAAAGCATCAGATTTGATGTAAGATATTAGCACCAAAGGAGTTTGCTCAAGAGAAAGTAAAACAAGAGGAATCCACCCCAACTCCACGAGGACATGGCTTCAAGTCCAAATACCAGGTTATCACAAGATTTGGAAGTAGGAAAACTTTCCCTTTGTCTCTTTGTTAGTCCTTCCTTACCTTCACAGTTACATTAGCAAAAAACTATCCAAGTGGAGGCCAGCCTGCCTGCTGACCTCTTAGGCTTGCCATGTGCTCTCAGTCCCTTAGAGTGCAGGGTATGGACCAGATAAGCAATGTAGATACCGGAGAACTTGATGCCAGTTAGAGTCTTTATTTGCTTAGCTTGTCTATTGACTTTTCAAAGCATTGAACACATCTCAGTCTCAAAATATCCATGTTGTGGTTGTATCCAATCCTTCCACCCAACACTTCATATAACCCATTGAAAGAGTGGACAAATCAAAAAAATTAAAAAGAAGAGAACATAAGTTTTATTCAAAAAAATGATAAATAAGCTATTGTTATGCTCGAATTCGGGACCACCAGAGACCAAGATCCATGTAAGCAGCAAAGAGGTGTTTATTGTGAGCTAGCTCCGTCCTCCACGCTCACACAGCAACTGGTGATGCTGAGAGGCCCCGAGCCCAGGGTTTGCAGCAGTTGTATACACTCTTTGGAGAAGGCAGGGACTTCACATACATCATAGCATCTCTTAGCAAATCATCACACACTGCGGAAAAATCATAAAACAACTCTTAACATTGATTAGCACATTCACTGGCGGGAACAATTTGGGTAGGGGTGATTGGTTAATACAAGAGGGGGATTCCTTTGAACTGATTGGTTTAGGCCACGAGGCATGTACGTGCTGAACTACATGGTTTCCCAACATGTTATCAACCACCATAAACTACTGGGAGGGTCATCTGGCATCCCAGGTATTTCCCTGTCTCAGGCTGATTGGTGGCTGCTAGGGAGTTGCAATGGGTCCCCACCTAGCCTGACTTAGTCAGGGACACCTGGAGCAGCAGATCTCTCCTGGTATTTGTAGATAAACAACTCAGCAGGGTGGGTATGTGCCTAGGAGTGCTCCATGGGTCTTTCCAAGGACAAAGGTCACGCCCCCTTCCTTGGGCAGGCTTTGCTCTGAGGTAGAGGCTGGTTTTTCACTATGAATGGCAATGGTCACTTCTTGAATGTTTTGCAGTATCTCTGTCCTTCTGTGATTCATTTTTGGTACAGATCTCAGAATTTTTAAGTCCATTGCATTTGGGTTACATTTTATAACCTTATAATTAACACACTGAACATGCCCATGTTTTTCTCCTACCCTGCCTAGCAGCTTAATTTGGACAAGGGAAATCTAGATAAGAAACTATTAATTATCTTCCAGAAAAAAAAAAAGATTACTTATCTCTTGGGGCAAAATAGATCTGAGCACATATAAGAGTTATAACTATTTTTGCATAAAATAAATAACCTCCTTTCTGTATCCTCTAGAAGGCGTGGTGAGTTGTCATTTATCTTATACTCCCAGCCTGTGCCCTTGATCCTACTGTAACCCTTATTTCTTACAGGAGATGAAAGAAGGATCAGCATTTTGTGGAATAAGAAATTGGACTGTAGTTTGTTAGAATAACAGCAAATGTCCTTGAAAGCATTTCACTCTTGGAAAAAAAATGTCTAGGTTGTTATGATTCTCTGGTCCTTGACATTTGGTATCAAGTCCAGCTGGGAGAAATTGTATTTTGGAAGTTGTAGTCTATCTTCTATCAGTAGCTCCCAAACCCATTCACCCAGTAGGGATTTAAAGGAAAATCCAACAGAACATAATACACTTCAGGTAGATCAACTTTCAAACTGATCTTACTTATAGATCTCTGGCCTAGAGAAAAGAGGCTGAGAGACATGCTTGCTTCTCTTACTTTCTCCTCAAGGTCAAGTTGACAGAACAATGGCACTATGTTTGAAAGTCCCCCATTGAAACTCATGATGAAATTTAATCCCCATTTTGAAGTATTAGGAGACAGAACAAGGTAAGATCTTTAAGAGTTGATTGGGTCACAAGGGCTTTGCTCTCATGGATAGATTAATAATTTCATGGATTAGTAGATTAATTGGTTATTGAGGGCATGACTGGAGCTGTCTTTGGCTTGCTTCAGCTGTCTCAGCATGTAAGGCTCTATGCCATCTTGGGATTCTGCAATGGAGTCTCTACCAACAAAAATACCCTCACCAGCTCCTCAGTCTTGGACTTCCCAGTCTCCAGAACTATAAGAAAAAAAAAATGTTTCCCAGTCTGGTATCAGTTATAGCTACAGAAAATGAACCAATATAATGGGTGAACTTCTACCTTCTTTGAGGACAGGTACATGCCAGACTCTGTCCTTAAGGCCTCTTCCCTCTGCTTTCTAAATGAAGTAACACAGAAGATAACATAATCTGAAGAGCAAATTTTTCTATGTGTATTTGCAGCTGGTAGGATTCAGAGGAAGAGCTGTATTTGTCACTCTGTCTGGCCAGAGAAACTGAGTGGCTATTTATTAGCTAACTGAATATGTAGAAAATGAAATATTGGGGATGTGAAGGAAACTGTTTCCATTATTCCCCAAAAAACTAAGCACCGGATTGCTCTGCAAAGTTCTCTGAGGCCATGCCTAAAGAATGATAGATTTAATGTTTGCTTTCTTTGGCCTGGAAATTTCCCAGAGTCTCCTTATATCTTTTCTTGATACATAATGTCATTCTAAGGCAGCAGGGGAGGATTGGGACTTGGCGCCATCTTTCTTACATGTAAATCTCTGAACTGAAGGAAAAGATTGGATGACACACTCACAGAGAGAAGATGACAGGAAAGGAAATAAAGAGGGGGACGTAATCTGCACATTTTAATAGAACTCTGAGTTAATTTAGCATAACAGTCCTGTGACTAATTAAAGCCCACACTAAATAATGAAAAAGTGCTTGCTTGAAAAGGCTTTCAGTAAATGTTGTAAACAATAATTGGCCTTTGCTTTATTATCATAAATGTTGGTGCTAATAATACCATCCCACGAAATCAAAGAAAATCTACGACTGCACTTACCGCACTGGTTTGGACACATGTGGTTTGGACTCTTGAGTCACAAATATAAGATGAATTCTATTTATAGATATCATTTCCTTGGGAGATACTAATTAAGAATGAAAAGAAAAATGAGACAACCCTGATAAATGAAGAATGAAGGAGGAAAAAAAATGGCTTTCTCCAGGGCATCCCCACAGCTCTGGTGTTGAAAGAGGGACACAGCAGAATCCCTGGATTTGAGGATAAGAATGAGGGTGGCCAGAAATGTCCCAAATTCAGACCAGACAGTCATTGAAGCAAAAGAGCACCACAGGATATAAAGTAGGAAGAAGCCAGCCGGGAGCCAGGAATGGGAGAAAAGCCACCGCCCAGGGTGCATCCGCTCTGCTGCAGAGCACTAGGGGGTGGACAGGCAGCGGAATGCTTCCTGAACTCCTTTAACAGCCTGCATTCTGCATCTGCTCTATGTCAAGCCAGAACCCAGGCACCGGGTATATCTGGGAAACTTCCTACTGATCATTGTGCTCTGGGCCTATGCTAGCTCACAAAGACTAGCTGTGATCACTTAAATTCCTTCAGGCCACCCTATGCCAGTGCTACTCCTGGCCAGTTTCCAGCTCATCAGTATAATTTTCTCCCTTGCTACATAATTTTTTGTGATGATGAGGATGGAACCCAGGGCCCCATGCATGCTAGGCAAGTGCTGTACCACTGAGCTACAACCCTCAGCCTTGCCTTGCTACATTCTGAAGGACCAATAGTTTATCAAACAAGCAAACAAATATTTGAAATAATCTGTGATTAGAGGGAAACACATGGGCACAGGAGGTGGAGCAAATGACAGAGCTATGCATACCAGATGCTGTGGGCTGGCCAGTTTCTGGTGCACAGGGAGGGAGAGGAAGGAGGAAGATAGAGGGTGCAGTAGCAGGTGCCAGTTTATAAAGAGATGAAAATCATCAAAGGATTTGTATTAAGGTTTGTCACCTATTAAATTCCTGCTTTAGAAAGACCCGCCTGACTACAACCTGGGGGACAGACTGTTTCTGATCCAGATTTTCTAGGGCCTTTTGCTTAAAGAAGACTTAGAGAGTCCTCATTAAGGAAAAGAAATTTCAAAGCCAAGAATACTCAATTTGGTACAAAATGGAATAATTATTTAAAAGGAGGAAATAAACCACAACAAAATACAAATTTTAGGATGATAACAAATACCATCCTCATAGGTCAAAGCATGGGAATTACAATAACACTTTTCTCTAGAATTCTCATTAAAAGAGAAAACAGGCACCATGCGTTTGCGATTTTATATATAATGTGGCACACTATATTCCTGAAAGGAGAGGACTTCTGTTCTATTTGTTACTGAAAATAAAGTCCAATGCTTACAATTTAGTCATCAGACTTCAGAAGAATTTCCCACAGACAAGCTTCCTGCTTTGTGCATTTTAAACTTTGCTTGTCCTTGACTCTACATACATGGTTGGTGTCAGAGGCTGGTAGGGCCCTTTTACATCAAGATCTGATGCTGGCCCTCTACTTCCTGTCATGTGGCTGGCTGCGTCTGTGCAGAGGCTGTAGGAGTGTTCCTAGAAACCGTTCTTACACCAGGAGGGTTAGCAATAACCTAAGTGCACTTGGAAACAACTACCAACCACAAAAATATCCCCTCCTTAGCCCACACTAAATGTATTCGCAACTCAACTTCCCTCTAGCTGGAGACCCAGAGTGCTCGTGACTGCACTGACACCCCCGCAGTAGGAACATGGAGGGGAAGTTGGAACTGAAAGAGAAAACAGTCTTAACCAACAATGGCTAAATATATCTTGCTTATAATACATTTTACAAGAATACACAACAGTGCGAACACATTACAAGGGCTCCTCCCAGCTCTTGGAAGAGGCCTGTGCAACTGAAAAGGGCCAAAGCTGAAGCTTTATTCATTTATTAGCTACAAGGTGGGACCTTCTCTAAGGTTCCCATATACATGCTGGTCTGATTGCAGCTGAGGACGCCCTCCTGGAATAATAATAAAGAGCTCTGAGAGTGAATTATTGAAGTGCAATGTGGTGCCCCTGTGGTTAAAAGGGTACATTTGTATTGTCCCTAGTAGGTGGAATCAACATCATCTGATGATGACTAGGGATGGAAGCAAACAGAAAAGCATGGCACCATCTAGTCTGGCACTTGTACTCTTGATTTATTCAGTACATTCATCCTCAATCAATTCCAGGTAGGAGCACAGAGTTTGCAATCATGCAGACAGGTGTGTGTGTGTCTGTGTGTGTGTGAGAGAGAGAGAGAGAGAGAGAGAGAGGGAGAGAGAGAGAGAGAGAGAGAGAGAGAGAGACAGAGAGAGAGAGATATCAGGGCTTTGAATTATATTGACTGATATGCTGTAGCATCCTATGCCAAGCTTGGCCATGGACATTTGTTACTCCAGTTATCCATCAGTAGGGGCTCTTTCTCTTTGTTCCTGTGAATGAGACCACCCAAGGATCTGTGTCTAAATACTTTTCCTCCTGGGACACACTCCTCTATTGGCTATTTTTGATCCAAGATATACTCTTTCTAAAACCTGGCCAAAGCCCAGTGGCTCACAGAG
The DNA here is from genome assembly GCF_001458135.2 of Marmota marmota marmota. NCBI lineage: Eukaryota > Metazoa > Chordata > Mammalia > Rodentia > Sciuridae > Marmota > Marmota marmota. The sequence continues at coordinate 17,440,443 of NW_026000153.1, forward strand.
TTGGAAATACGGACGTGATTTCAATTTGCCGGGATACATTGAGCCTACCTCAGTTTTTAAATTTTAAAATTGTAAGTTTTTTCAGGCCTGATTTCTCATTCTGGACCCTCCAAATCAGTAAAAACACAAACTGAAGGCAGACAGAAAGGAGAAAACACGTCAGCCAGATCATGGACATGACCCTGGTACCCTAGAGGAAAGCGAGAATGCACTTTTCCATCATAGGGGCTGCGCTCCTACAGCATCCATGTGCTGAGAACATGAAAGTCCATGACAGGGGAAACCCCACCGAACATTTGAGATCTGACTACATCGGGATTATTCTCCCACAGGCACTCAATCTTTGCACAAATCTTACAGCAAACATGCTCCTTTCACAGGAAGTCTTTGCTGCTTCTCAAATAATCCCGAAAGGAGACTCGCTGGATGTCCCATAATGAATAAAACTGCTGATAGGAATGGAAAAAGTTTATGAAGGATTTGTAAACCCAAAATACCATATGTGGAGTCAGAATACTTTATTTATACCTTTGCCTGATACTTCGCCCGCTCACACAGGATTATGGAAGAAATATATGGCTGCCTGCTGGTCCAGAGCTCTCTCAGGCCTTCCCCACTGGTCTGCAGGGAAGGCACTGACCCTAGGTCAGATGTGGTCTGCAGCACAAAAGTCCTTTTCTAGTTGAAAGGAAAAGGAATGGAAAGGAGAATTTAAAATGGTTAAACACAGTCCTGTATATTTTGTCTCTGTATCAGTCTGCAAATAAAAATGAGCCTAGATGGCCTCTTTTGGCATAAGATTATAGATTAAAAAAATAAATCCACAAAGTATTATATAAAAATGAGATAAGAATAATTAAGAACAATATATTTCCTTTTAAAAACTTTGACAGATAACCTTTCAGATGTTTTGAGGGTTGCCTTCAGGCCACACACAGGATGGGCAATATTTTTTCCTCCTATTTTACAAAAAAAAAAAAAAAATGAAAGCTAATTTTGCTTAAAATAGAAGGAGGTCTATGGGTCTTGCATTTATCAAAGAAATAAGCCTTTTTTATCACACAAAATTATCTCTGACTATTTTAAGGAAATTAGAACCAACGCCAAACACGCAGCAGCATGTATGCACATATGCTAGTGAGGTCTGTGGACAGAGAGGGAGCTCAGTGGGTCCTTGCTAGGAATCAGGTCTTGTTTTCCTGGCATCCATTGACTCTGGAACGTGTATGAAACCAACATCGATAGGGGTAATAAAATCCACAGGAGCACAGAATTCCAATTTTATCTGGGTATGACCCCCAACTGCCACTGAAGACTCCATACACGACTTTGACCTCAGTGAATTTTCATTCCTTATTCCCCTTTAACACAGGTATGGAAATAGAATGAAAGAGCTGCACACAGTCAGCTGTTTCAAACAGACAAAAGGGTTTTCTCCATCTGGAGCAGTCCCTAAATGAGATAGGTATAGAAGGAACAGAAAAAGCCCAACATTGAGAAGCTCTGCTACAGTACAGCTCTCCCTTTGGGGGATCTGAATAGAATAAAATGTGAGGTCCCTGAAGGGCAGGGAATTTGACCAGCAGACTTCTCAGCCTTGAACTATGACATAAACTCTTCCCTGAGCCTGAAGCCTGTGACCTGCTCTGTAGATTTCAGACTTGCCAACCCCACAATCATGTGTGAACCAATTGCTTGAAATAAATCTCAATCTCAATATTTTAATAGATTATAGATAGATTTCTATATATCCTATATAGGTGTGTGTGTGTGTGTGTGTGTGTACATAATGTGTTTGTTTATATTTGTATATACTGTGTTCCCTGTTGGTTCCGTTCTTCAAAGAACCCCAGTGCACCCCACTACTCATGGACTTGGGGTTTAAGTAGGTCCTAGTCTGGTTCCAGAGTTGATGCTCTTTTCCCATAGCAAGACCTTACTAAGATTGCCAGAGATAGGCATTGAACCCGTTCAGTTAATCCACTCCCCCATTCAAGAAATATTTAGAAAGTACCTGTTACCTGTTGAGTACTATAGTAGATTCTATAAATCCAGCAGAACAATAGAAACATGGCCTTTGCCATCACAGAGCATAGGGATAACTGCAAAGTTAACAGACAATGATGAGGGACTGCAGGGGTAGATCATTTCAAAGGAACAGGGAGAAGGGTCCACTAGACAGAGGGGATTTTACAGAAAGTAGATATTTAAATTGAGACCTGGGGGATGAACTTGAATTACCCAAGAAAGAGGAAGTCCGTTCAGGAAAAAGGATCTATGTGTGGGAAGATTCAGAGAGGAAACAGCAAGAAATGAGGGTGGGAGGGTAGCTCTAGAAGCCCAAAAGGTGACATTAAGATCCTAGTTGAGAGGATGGGCTGGGTCTGGAAGTCAGCAGAACTAGCTCTCATTCTATGGAAGCCTCTTCCTCCTACTTAAGTTTTATTAGGACTTTGAACTTTGCCCTGGGGTGAAAGGAAGTCTCCCAGGGCTTCGGTAGGACACAGTTAAAGATGACTCTATCTGAGGGTGAAGTAAGGGCTGGGGATGGCCGGGAGGTGGTGGCTGGGACACCAGCAGTTGTCAGCCATCACAGAGGGGGTGGACTTGGTCAGACCTGGTGACTGGATTATGGGCTTGGGGACAAGGTGAAGGAGTCACAGGGAAGAAGCAGTAATTAGGGGAATAAAGACAATAAAGGCAATTTGGATTTGTTGACTTAGAGATTTCTGTGTGATACCAAGAGAAAGCTATCCAAACATCCCTCCTTTATCCCCGCTTCTCCTCTGCCATTCCTCCCTTCTTCCCTGCTTCAAGAACCACCCCGCCCTGTGGCTGACATCTGGAGCACATGTTACAAGGGGGCACTGGCTGAATGATCTAATTTTGCCTTTGGTCTGAGAATAATCAGGGCTATGATTTCATACCAAGACCTAAATCACCTGTTAAATAGAAATGAACCCTTCCCCCAAATTTTCAGTTTTTGCTTTCAAGGAGGATTTATTCAGCTGGGGACACATAGAGTACACGCATAGGATCCAGCTACCTCAATCTGACCAATGGTAGCAACCTGAGCCCACCCAGTTCCTTCCCAGTGTGTGGCTGAAGATGTGGAGTAACACACCCACCATCTGCAGCAGGGAAAGGGCCCCAGCACAGTCCTGCAAGTTCTGAAGCTAAGAAGGAATATTCCACAACCCATCCCCTCCTGGGTCCCTCCTGGCCATTGGCCTACCACACAACAGGAAGCTTTGGGCCCTGGTATCTGAATTATGCTCCCAGACTCTCCAGGCTCAGTCCTGACTAAGGCTTTGGGGACCTCTAAGTGAATGCAGCCTCTGAAGGTATGAGTCAGGTCATGTGAAACCTCCGCTGGCTCTGTCAGGGCTAAGTGCTCTTGACAAGGGAGGAGGACAGGCTGCCTCTGCAAGCCAGGAGAGAGAAGCAACAGCTCCCCAGGAGTGCAGTTAGCTTCCTTGAAACAGAAAAATGTGGACTCCTACTTTCCTAGGTGGCTTCCAGGAGCTACTATTTCTACTTAAGCCACCAAAGGCTCTGTGTGTGTGTGTGTGTGTGTGTGTATACAAATTGATCACAGGGGCAAACAGGAGGATGAAAGAAAAGAATAGAGAGAAAATGAAAATAATTTTATCCTCTCTGTACTCTACCTTAAGTCTTAGCATTACATCCACAGAGCTTCCAAGATAAAATTAAAGACAGGCAGCAAAGTCATCTTTTACTGATCACAAAACACTTTAAACAGAACAGTTCATATTTTGCAGGTGCAGATCCTAAATTGCTCCTGATGTGTTTGCCTTAGCTTCTGGGTGGGGCCCTCATTTTCTCTGGCTCCCATTCCTTGGCAAAGCTCCTCTCATGCAATGCAGCTCCACTAACAGCTAACTGCCCAGGAATGGGTATTACACAGCAAGCCGCCCCTTGGCTCTGGGCCATCTGGATTAGGGCAGTTTCTACAAGCAGAACCCGGAAGGCTCACATACAGGACTGCAGACGGGGCTGGCCCCACTGGCCCTGCTGGGAATGGCCTCCCCAGAAGCACAGTGATTCTCCTGTAGCGCTGGCCAACTGTCTGTCTCTGGCTCAGAAGAAGCAGGCAGGTTGTGAAAGGTTCCAAAGCTTCAGTTCAGACTCACTGACTCTGCAGGTCACTTGCAGTCTCTGTGGCCCTGCCACAGCACCTGCTCGACCCCCTTTGCTCAGCAACCAGAAAATAGGTTTATTAGGGCAGTACACTAGATTGATTATTTTCTCTGCCCTTCCTATTGCTCAGAGGGTGAGCTAGAAGAAGAAGAAGAAGGAAAAACAAAAACAAACAAACAACAAGCAAAAAAAAAAAAAAAACAGAAAGAGGCTATGTTTGTGAGAAGCCAATGTCATTATCAGGGATTCTTTGGTTTTGAAGAACAGAACCCCTCTTGATCTAGTTCTTTCATCGCAACAGAATCAGCTCGGAGGTACTCTTTTCTTTTATGGATACTGTAGATCCTATAACTGATTTTGTCTCCTGTGCACATGGTATAGTGCCAAATGTCTGGCCCATCTCTAGCAAATGCCCAGGAAATTACATTATGCATTTTATGCAATGACCTCACTTCTGGATTCATCTTTCTCTCCTATTTTTATCTTCCCTTTGCCTTATTTCTTCACTTATTTTAACTTAATTTTATCTTGGTGTTATGGGTCCCTTTTGTTTCTTTAAAATCTCTTTAGCAATAAGGCCGAAAATCAGCCATCTAGTCAGTCAGTCATCAGTCTGGTCTGTAGGCTTCCAGGCTTCTTCAGGTCACCTCAAAACCTACAAGGTCCTTCTCCCCCAGCCTCACTCCTTTATACATTTCCTTTGCTGACTCTGTGCTGAAGAAAGCAAATCACATCTCCATAGACAAATTTTAGGCCTTGAGTTAGTTGCCCCTGGGCTATGACTTTGAACTTGAAAGCTCAAATTAGGTGCTTACAAGCTAAAGAACTGTTGACCTGGTTGTTACTAACTGCAACTTTCAGCAAGCTGCTCTCTTCTCCCCCAGGTCCTCATCTGTAAATGGAGCTAGGAACACCAATCTCTAAGTTCGACTCATGGAGAGCGCAAGTCCTTCCTGGCCATACTCAATTCTGCCCCCAGTAGCACCTCCATCGTCCCCACTTGTAAAATTTTTTTTTCTTTCCTCTTCTCTACCTATGCTTTAAGGTCAGATTTGTACCCCACCTCCTTTAAGAAGCTTTGTCTAACCAAGAGTAAATTACAGTATCCACCTGGGCCTTTACAGTTTTCATAATGGCTCATATACACAATGTCTTGATCTTCATTGGGTCTTCTCAGTCAATCCAGGAAGGAAGGTAAACAGACCTAAGAAATTTCTTTCAAGATATTCAAATATAACCCATTCTTCTTCTTTCTTTCTTTCTTTCTTTCTTTCTTTTTTTTTTAGAAATCTGTTTTGATGTTTTTCTTGTCACTTCTACTATATTCTAAGCTCTTTTAAAGGTAAAGATCACATCATTTATTATCTTTCCCATTTTGTTACCTTCTCCTCCAGAAAGAACACACACAAACACAGTTGGTCATACTTTTCACATTCCAAATATGTGTGCTGAATCCTCAGTTATCCCCATTCCATATGCCAGGGATTCGGAGCATGGATGGAAGGATGGGAGAACTCTAAGAAGCAAGGAAAGGTTTCCTTTATTCACTTTTTGAAACTTAAAAGTCATCATCATATAAGCCGTAATTAATTAAATATATAAGTATCATGGATCACATGTGGTTATAGGTACCTACACCAAGAAAAACCTATAGCACAATTTTCTGGAAACACAAATAATCCTCTCTCCTGTTTCTTTACCACTATTCAAGTTTTTCTCCTGAAAAAAAAATGTGGAGCCAAGTCACAGAATATATTGCTATTTTTGTTCTCCAAATGAAAATCTGAGCAAGAAGTAGTAAGCTACAGCAAACATCTCATGACAAGTCAGAGGTCAAGGTACGTCCTAAATATAAAATTTTGGACTCCAAATGCAATGCCACCCACCCATATGAAAAAAAAAAGTTGTATTCATAAGTTCATCCTCAAAGAAAAAAAATAAGAGTATTTTCACATCCAGAACCCAAATGTGACAGGCAAATGGCTCTCTCTGTCCCTTGCATGCTTGGACCATTGTCTACAGCACATAGATGTCAGGTCTTCCTGCAGTCCAGACACCAGGAACAACTGGGATGCTGTGGGTCTGGACCAAAAGCATGGCCTTCTCCTGGCTAGACCAGGGGCCCTGCATGTTCAGTTCACATTAGCAGACACTACAGACCTTCAGAGAGAAACTCTCAAGAACCAGCCAACCAGCAACACTTCCATTATGTCCTATTATGTCTTCTTTTCCATAAGCAAGAGAACAATGCAGGATAAGTAAGCCCAACACCCCTGTGCTTCAGTGCCCCTCCTCGAGAAGACCCCATCTGCTCCAGCCAGGATCACTTTGCATAGTCACACCTCCTCTTCCATCTCCTGGTTTCCCCTGAGTCTGGCTGCCATGTACTTACTTGGTAGCAGACACTTAGTTTTAGTTAACTAGAAAAACATAAGACTGTCAAGGACCTCAGCAAAGAACAATGGCCTCCTGTAGGTCATGTCCTACCATAATGACATGAATCACCCAAAATGTCTCAGACAGGGAACTTCAAGACCACAGGAAAGAAGTGTGGCAGTAGATTCAAGTGTATATGATGGTGGTGGGGTTCTCAGATATCACAAGGGATGTAGCACAGAGTGGTGGAGGAAATAAGAAGCAATAATCATAACATGCTACACTTACTGAGCATTTACTGTCTACCAGATTTCATGCTCTGTACGGAACTGTTTAATTATTATAATAAGTTTTTGGTAAATTTCCTTAACAAAATGGAGTTAAACTCTTTTTTTTCCCTTCCTGCTTGGAACATGAATATGATTGCTGGAGCTTCAGAAGACATTTTGGACCATGAGGTCAATTTGGGACTATTAAACCAGAGAAAGAGCCAAAGTCTCTGATGACATCTGCCTTTCTGGCCCTGATTAATCCCCCTCCTATGCTTTAGATGGAAATTAATGTTCACCTTATTTTAACCACTAAAGTCTGTTCTCTCTAAGCTAATGAATCTTCCCTACCCAGTAATCTTTCTAAAAACTCATCAAGTGTTCACAGTTACCTGATTATATCCACACAACCTTATTTTTTAGGTAAGCAGCACCCACCTCATAGGTGAAAAAAAAAATGGAGGCATAGAGAGATTGCATACTTGAACACAGTCTCCTAGGTGCAAGTGGCAGAAGTTGGCATGCCCAGGACAGTGGGGCAGGTGAACATGCACAGGCTTGGGCAAGGTGGATAAAGAAGGACCACTAGGAGTTGGCTGACCCAGGAGACTGCTGGAGACAGCTTCCCACTTGATCTTAACACACAGCTGGTACCACTGCTCTTTGATATGTTTCTTGATGATCCCAGGAAAGATTGTATGGAAAAGCAAGGAAAGCCCTGTGGATCAGATGCATTCAGATGGAAAGGAGGAGGAAAAGGGACTAACCCATGAAGCTAAATGGCTCCCAGAGAAGGGGACATTCATGAGTCCCAGCCGCTGGGAGGGGGTGCTCTGGTCAGTTAGGGGAGCCAAGCTGGACAATAGCACTAACACATACATGAAATGTGACATAAAGCACAAAGCCACGTAGAAGTGTGAGATACAGCTCTCACAGTTAATCTTAGACAATGGAGCAACCCCTTGCTGTCCGTGATGATCTGTAATGTCATATGGTTCTGCTCACAGCGATGGGGCAAGGAGACCATGGCCATGAGTGGCTCCACCCACTCTACTTCTGTAGATCAGTTTTTATCACAGTGATTGAAAGGGTGGGAGGGAGTAAGACGAGAATGTCTAAATTTCCTGTGTCCCTTCTCTTACAAAGGCTGGTTTGGCTAAGTGATAAGCAATTAAACTGACAAAAAATTGTCAGACTAAAATGACTGAAACCTCATGAATTGAGACTCCAAGAAAATCTAAAGTATAGAACTTTTAAAATGCCACTATATTTATAGTACATAAAATAATGTGTTGCCCATTAGACATTTTGGAGTAAAATCGTGATGGCAATAGATCTGGAACCTTCCATACTTAGACCTGTCCTACCCTACCAACATTCCTCTCTCCGACTTCTTCCCTTCTTTCACGTCCAACAAGATCCTAATAGAGGTGTGTGCCTGCAAGATGAGAACCTCCTCCCATTCTCTCATGTACTCAGTAAGTATTATTTGAGCTCCAACTATAAGCTAAGCAGTATTCCAGGCCTTCAGGTGTCGTAAGTTGTTTACTGAATAAAACCGAGTATGGTCCTCTGTGAGATTGGGGTGGATCCTTGAAAGGTGTCCTCTATTTCCTAAGCAAGACTCTTTCCCCTGCTTGGTCTACTTCTTCCCACCATTCAAATGTAGCATCGAAGGCAGATGTGTAAGAGGCAGGTGGTCTCCCCCAACAGAGAACAGGCCTGTTCTATTCCATCCACCCCTGACTTCCACATAGCCGCGAAATTACCCAGGAGACCAGCTAAGTCTTCTCACCACGGGGTATTTATGAAATCAAGAGAGAAGAGGAGGAGGAAGAGAGGGGGAAAGAAAAGGAAAAGAAGAAAGAGGAGGAGAAAGAAAACCCAGTGAGAACTCAAAGTCCAATTAGTCTCCACTCATCCATTTTAACATCCCCATTTTTGAAGTGTGGATTGTGTGGGAGAGAAGGGCAAGGCGTGAACAGGAAATGAAGTCTGGTATTCTTCCCTGGAGGTTAGTGCTGCTACCATGGAATCCTATGGAGAAAAATGAACCATTTCTATGTTACACTAAATACCTACCAGTGGGCTCTGGGCCAGGTAGAGCAGACCTGTGCCTCCAGAACTCCATAGTGGAGTGTCCTGTGAATCAGAATTTATCATGTTACCCAGACAGAAGGAGATACATCCTGCTTTGGGAGCACAGAGAAGGAAGGAAAAAAAATCATCAGTGTACAGGAAAGGGCATGAAGAGTTTTTTAAAGGAACTAGCCTTGGTCTTAAAATATGAGTAGGAATTTTCCAGGGTGGAGTGTGGGTGGGGTGGGGATTCCAGGAAGAGGAGAGCCATGATCACAGGCACAGTGGGAAGAAAGCTGAGGAGTTGAGGCACCACTAATAATTCAAGGTGCCCACTGCAAGATGAGAACTTGGTAGGTCCGACCAGAGTCTCTAATTTAAGAACAATGCCTTCTCAAATCGAGAGGACCATTTTTCCTGTAAAATACATCTAATCTCTAGAGAGAATTGAAATTATATTCAATTAAGAATTCTTTCAACAGATGTGAACTAGTAACCCAAAGCGGGTCTGGTTGCTGGATGTGATTGTGGAACAGATTCATATTTAGACCAAAATTTGGATGGCTCTGAGCCTCCCTGCCTGCTGACACTCACACTTCAACCACCCCCACGGCCCTGCTCTCTGTGGGAAACTTCTCTTGTGACTTTATGACTAGTGTCCCCATTTACCACCGGGAGCCCCCAAATGACGCCTCAGGCACTCAGCATTGTCTGCTGCTGCTTTATGCAGCAGCCCCCTTGTTTCCCCTCTCAGCTCTGGCTGTCAACACCTCTGCAGCCTCCAGGCTGCCTGAAGGAGGTTTCCAGCTGGTTCCCGTGTGCGTCAGCTCAGGGCTGGGTTCCACCAGGATGGGAGAATGACCCCCCCCAACTCACTGGATCCCTTATTACCTCAACCCAAGGAGGTGATTCTTATTCTCAAAGCCTTCCCAAACACGCTTTTAAAATAATTCTATCCACTTATAAACACCCGCAAAGGCACTATGTTAGTCGTCTTTCCATTGCTATGACAAAATGCCTGAGTATAACAACTTCAAAAACAAAGAAAAGTTCAAAATGGTTGCAGTCCATGGCTGGCCAGCTCCACTACTTTTAGTCCTGTGGAGAGATAGAAACATCATGGCACAAGAGTGTGAGGGAAGAAGCTGCTTACCTCATGGTAGCCAGGAGGCAGAATGGCAGGTGCAGGAGCCCTGGAACAAATTTACCTTGAAAACTGTGCCTCCAGTGACCCACTTCCTCCAACTAGGTCCCAACTCCTAAAGTCTCCACTATGTCCCAACAGTGCCACCAGCTGGGTGAGGACCAAGCTTCCAACACATGAGCCTTTTGGGGACATTAGAAATCCAAACTATAATAGAGGCCCAGCATGGCTGGGAAGCCCGTTCTCCTCCTCTGCCATCCTCATTCTCCTCTGCCCACAGCCAGCCAACACATTCTCTCTGCACCTTCCCAACTACAAGAATATAGCAAATGAAAGTGGTTCTATATGGAATATGGAAACCGGTGTTCAAAGCTACTTAAAATAAGAGAAACAAATTACATTATGTAGCTGGAAGTAGCTCCCCCTTACCCTTGGGGGATAATATCCAAGACCCTAGTGGATTCCTAAAACTACAAAGAGTACCAAATTCTATATATACAATGTTGTTTCTAACACACACATACCCATGATAAAGCTTAATTTGTACATTTCTTTTTCTTTTTTTTTTTTAAGACAGAGAGAGAAAATTTTTTTAATTTTTTTTTTTTTTTTAGTTTTTCGGTGGACACAACATCTTTATTTTTCTTTTTTATGTGGTGCTGAGGATCAAACCCAGCACCCCGCGCATGCCAGGCGAGCGCATTACCGCTTGAGCCACATCCCCAGCCCCTGTACATTTATTTTTCTATAAAGAATCTGTCATAGAAAACATTAGGCGTTTGTCTTTTGGGGATTGGCTTATTTCACTTAGCATTATCTTCTCTAACTCTATCCATTTAACTGCAAATGCCATGATTTTATTCTCTTTTATTGCTGAGTAATATTCTATTGTGTATATATGCCACATTTTTTTTATCCATTCATCTACTGAAGGGCACATAGGTTGGTCCCATAGTTTAGCTATTGTGAATTGTGCTGCTATGAACATTGATGTGGCTATGTCCCTGTAGTATGCTGTTTTTAAGTTCTTTGGGTATTGACTGAGGAGAGGAATAACTGAGTCAAATGGTGGTTCCATTCCCAATTTTCCAAGAAATCTCCATACTGCTTTCCAATTGGCTGCACCAGTGATTTTTTTTGATATAAGAAAGCTGATTCATAGTGGGATAGGGAGAGGGATCATGGGAGGAATAGATGAACTCTAGCTAGGGCAGAGGAGTGGGAGGGGAAGGGAAGGATCATGGGGTAATTAATGATGGTGGAATGTGAAGACCATTGTTATCCAAAGTACATATATGAAGACACGAATTGGTTTGAGTACTCTATGTATACAGCCCGAGATATGAAAAATTGAGCTCTATATATGTAATAAGAATTTTAATGCATTCCACCATTATACATAAACAAACAAATAAATAAATAAATAAAAATAATCTGTCAGTATTTGTCCACTTTATTGGGAGATTGTTCATTTTTTTTAAACCTCTTTTATTTGTTCCTTTTAGATATATATAATAGCAGAGAGTATTTTGACATATTATACATACAGGATGTATAACTTATTCTAATTAAAATCCCATTCTTGTAGTTGTACAACATGTGGAGTTTCACTGGTGTATTCACATATGAACACAAGAAATTGTGTCTGATTTATTCTACTATCTTTCCCCATCTCATTTCCCCTCACTTTCTTTCTATTCCCTTTGTTCAATCCAATGATTTTCTATTTTTTACCTCCTGTCCTTTATTGTGTGTCAGCACCCACATATCAGAGAGAACATTTGGCCTGTTTGGGGGGACTGGCTTATTTCATTTAGTATGATAGTCTCCAGTTCCATACATTTACCAACCAATGATATAATTTCATTCTTCCTTATGGCTGAGTAATATTCCATTGTATATATGTATCATGTTTTCTTTATCCATTCATTTGATGAAGGACACCTAGGTTGGTTGGTTCTATAGCTTATCTATTGTGAATGGAGCTGCAATAAACATTGGTGTGATTGTGTCACTGTAGTATGCTGATTTTAAGTCCTTTGGACAAACCAAGGAGAAGAATAACTGGGTCAAATGGTGGTTCTATTCCAAATTTTCTGAGGAATCTCCATACTGTTTTCCATAATTGTTGCACCAATTTGCAGCCCCACCAGCAATGTATGATTGTACCTACCCCCCCCCCACCCTGGCCAACATTTATTGTTACTTGTATTCTTGATAATTGCCATTCTGACTAGAGTGAGATGGAATCTCAGTGTAGTTTTAATTTGCATTTCTCTAATTGCTACAGATGTTAAGCATTTTTTCATATATTTGTTGGCCATTTATATTTCTTCTGTGAAATGCCTATTCACTTCTTTTGCCCATTTATTGATTGGCTTATTTGTTTTGTTTTGTTGGTGTTAAGTTTTTTGAATATCCTGAATATTAATGTTTCTATCTGAGGTAAAAGCAGTAAAGATTTTCTCCCATTCTGTAGTTTCTCTCTTCACATTCTTAATTGTTTCCTTTGCTGTGAAGAAGCTTTTAGTTTGATACCATCCCACTTATTGATTCTTGATTTTACTTCTTGCATTTTAGGAGTTTTGTTGAGAAAGTTGGTTCCTAAGCTCACATGATGAAGAGTTGGGCTTTACATTTTCTTATAGTAGGTGCAGGGTCTCTGGTCTGTTTCCTAGGTCCTTAATCCACTTTGAGTTGAGTTTTGTGCACGATGAGAAATAGGGATTAAATTTCATTCTACTACATATGGATTTCCAGTTTTCCCAGCACCATTTGTTGAAGAAGCTATCTTTTTTCCAATGTATGTTTGTGGCATCTTTGTCTAGGATGATATAACTGTATTTATGTGGGCTTGTTTCTGTGTCTTCTATTCTGTTCCATTGGTCTTCATATCTGTATTTGTCCCAATACCGTTCTGTTTTTGTTACTATAGCCCTGTGGCATAATTTGAGGTCTGGTATTGTGATGCATCTTGCTTTACTTTTCTCACTAAGGATTAGTTTGGCTATGAATTAGTTTGTAATGAATTTCATGACCACTTTTTTAATTTCTATGAAGAATGTCATTGAATTTAATAGGAATTGCATTAAATCTGTACGGCCTTTTAGTAGTGTGGCCATTTTGATTATATTAATTCTGCCTAACCAAGAACATGGGAGCCATTTCCATCTTCTAAGGCCTTCTTCATTTTCCTTCTTTAGTGTTCTTTAGTTTTTATTTTATAAGTCTTTCATTTCTTTTGTTAGATTGGTTCTCAAGTATTATTTTTAAGGTTTTGTGAATGGGATATTTTTCCTAATTTCTCTTTCAGCTGATTCATCATTGGTGTATAGGAATGTAGTTTACTTATGGGTGTTAATTTTATATCCTGCTACTTTGCTGAATCCATTTATGAGTTCTATAAGCTTTCTGGTAGAGTTTCTGGGGTGTTCTATAAATAGAATCATGTCATTGGCAAATAGGGATAGTTTCAGCTCTTCTTTGCCTATTCATATTCTTTATTTTCTTTCTTTTGCCTCATTGCTCTGGCTAGGGTTTCAAGAACTATGTTGAATAGAAGTGGTGAAAGAGGGCATCCTGTCTTGTTCCTGTTTTTAGAAGGAATGCTTTCCAATTTTCTTTATTTAGAATGATGTGGTCTTGGGTTTAGCATATATAGCTTTTACAATGTTGGGGTATGTTCCTACTATCCCAGTTTTTTCTAGTGTTTTGAGCATGAATGGATGCTATATTTTGTGAAATGCCTTTCCTGCATCTATTGAGATAATCATGTGATTTTTGTCCTTAAGTCTATTGATGTGATGAGTTACATTTATTGATTTCTGTATGTTGAACTAGAGCGGTTGTTCACGTTTTATTCCCTTTAGAACTCTTTACACTTAAGGAGGGTATACTGTGTGGTACAGGCTGGTATGCTCCTCTTTTGGCTTCACTGATGGTAAACTTTTTCCATGCAGAAGTTCTTAGATTTGACAGGGATGAAGGGTCAGTCTCATTTGTGATTTCTTAAGTTTGTGTACTAGCAAAGTCCTTCCAACTCTGGTGATATAAAATAATTCTCTCAGGGTTCCCTCTAATTATTTCAAGGTTTGTTGTTGTTTTGTGTTTTAACAAGTAAATCTCTGACTCTCCTTGGAATGTATCTTGTGTGAATGTAAGGTACGAATCCAAATCTGCTTTCATTTATAAATAGGGAGACTGTTGTTCTAAATCAGCCATTCAACAATCCACATTTTCCAACCACCCTTGAGATGCCACCTTTATTCAGTGCTATTTGTTGGATGTGTTTGCATACATTTCTGGACTACCAGCATTAACCTTTGTTTTCAGAAGTCCCTAAATAGCTTGCTTTTTAATTTTTCTACATCAACTATACTGTCAACTTGAATGGTTCAAAAAATAATAAAACTGTAAATGTATTTATTGGGATCGAGTTAGATTTGGAAATGTCTTTGGAAAATACTAACATCTTCATGACTTAAATATGTTCTATATAAGAACATGGTATGACTTTCCAATTATTCAAGTTTTCTTTCCCAGAGGAGCATTTTAAATCTTTTCAAAAATATATATATATGAAATATGCATATGTATATATGCACATGTGAAGTGCATGCATTATATACATATATATGAACTTTTAAAGCACATTATTAATTATTTTATTTTAGTAATTGCTATTATAAGTAAAAATTTATTTTTATAAAATGTCTCATAAATTGTTTTTGTTTATAAATATCAAAGTGGTTGCCTCTTGTATGTTGATGTTAAACCTCTTTACCAGATTCTCTTATTTATTAGGATGATTTTCTAGGTGATTCTCCTGATTTCTTTGTATATTAGTTTATCATCCACAAATAATAATTTTGCTTTCTTCTGTCTTACCTGTCTCTTTTTTCTTTCCCAATTTATTGACTAAACTTGAAGGAAAATGCTTAATAATATTGGTGTTATGGATATTCTTGTCTTGCCTTTGCCTTTGCTAGGAATACTGTTAGTGTCTCCACCTGAGTATGAGGCTGGGTATTAAGTTGAGAAAGTATGGTAGTCAGCTTTGTCTCACTGTAACAAATATCTGAGACAAATCAACTTATAGAGCTTAAAAGGCCTATTATTGTTATAATTTCGGAGGTTTCAGTTCACAACTGATTGGTTCTATTGTTTTGGGACTATGGAGCATACCATGGTAGAAGCACATGATGAAACAAAGCCATTCTCTTCATGATCCAAAAGCAGAAGTGAGACACACACACACACACACACACACATACAGATATATATATCTGTATGTGTGTGTGTGTGTGTGTGTGTGTGTGTGTGTATATATATATATATATATATATATATATATATATATATATATAAAGAGAGAGAGAGGAGAGACCAGACTCCCACAAACCCCCTTAAGGGCATGCCCCCAATAACCTAAAACCTCCCACTAAGCCCTACTTTTTAAAGATACCACCAGTTCTTAATGGTGTCAAGCTAAGAATAAGCCTTTAACACATGGACCTTTGGGAATCATTCCAGATCCAAACTATAGCAGAAAGCTATATTTTTATCATGTAAATGAAGTAGTCATCTATTTTGCATTGTTAAAATTTTTTATCAAGAATGAATATTGTGGGCTGGGGGTATAGCTCAGTGGTAAAGTGCATACCAGCATATACAAAGCCGTGAGTTTGATCCCCAGCACTGAAAAAAAGTATTATATATTAAAAGATGCAGGAGGCAGTGTACTAATATCTACAATTTATTTACTTTACTTTGAAATACATAAATAATAAGATGGATTAACATGAATTGAAGAATAGATGCATAACAAATCAAGTAGAATGAAATTTAATAGTAGAGATGAATATATGAGTGTTCATTGTAAAATTCTTTCAAGTTTGTTGAATGAATATTTTAATGATAACAAATGATAAAATATTTTAATGCTCAAGTATTCAGGAAGAAAAGAAAGGGTTTTGATTTTGTAATGTAACTTCATCCTTGAATTCTGCAGTCAACACCACTTGATCATAATATATTATGTTTTTAAAGTGTCATTGAATTCAATTTACTATTGCTTTATTATTTTACACTAATGGATTTATATTTATACTTTTCACATATTGCCTCTGTCTATATCTCTTACATTTTGTGTTCTGATTTAATCTTCATATTTATCTTCATCTCAGTCCTATTAGTTCAAAGAATAAATAGATTCACTTGTCACTTTCAATACTTTTCCTATACATTTTTCTCTAAAGCTCATCAGACTGATATTGTCTGAACATTTGTATGCTAGAAACTGTCTCATTTGGTTGATGATAAAATTTTTAAGCATTACTTAACTTTTTTTTTTACCCCTTTTAGTTTTATTCTGTTTTGTTGTTGTTGTTGTTTGGTTGGTTGGTTGTTTGGTTTGGTTTGATGCTTTTTTTTTTATACTTTTGTAGTGTTGGAGATTGAATCCATGGCCCTGTGCTTGGTAGGTGAGCACTCTATCACTGAACTGCACCCCCAGCCCTTGCTTGGCAATTTTTGCTTTTATTCTATTGTTTTCTAATGGAGAGGACTTATTTGTCCCATTATAAATAACCTGTGGGAAGCAAAGTGTGGAGAGCTATTTAAAATATTTTTTGAACCCAGTAAGTTTACCAAGTTGTTGAGATGAGTCAATTGTCCCTATTTCACAATATCACTTCAGTAGGTAATTTTAAGTTCTCTCATTTTATGAGTTATCTTAGATCACGACCTCAATATTAATCTTTTTCCATTAGATCCAATTTCTCCTTTAGAAGTTCCGACTAACCTTATGTATCTGAGGCATTGCTGTCTTCCACATCCTATCATCCTTCTTATAACCTTTTGTAGTTATTTTCATGTCATTTTACTCAGGTTTCTCATTTCTGTTTTCATTTCTGTTATTCTGACTAAGGTGGTGTACGTTGTGTTCCTTCTGATTTTACCTTCATTTTTGTGATAGCTTTGATCTTTCTTCTATTTCTTTCATCTGCTCTGATTGCCTTGCCACCCCTTCCCCCAACCTATTGCCTTTCAGCATTATCCATGGTGAGAAGTTTGTATGAATTTTTCATCTGATCAAACTGGTTTTATACTATTGATCGTCATCTACTATTTTCTCCCGGTCTCTTTGCTCCTCTCTTTTTCTCATAATATCTTGGACTTGATGCTCTGATTTCTTGTTTATTATTCATCACTAAGAAATGAGGTTTTCCTAAACAGCTGAATTCTGGAAATTCATGCCCACAAAAAGGCAGAGGTACAGGCATAGACTCACACACTGAAACATTTCTTATAATCTCTGGTTTTGCACAAGTTTCCTTTACTCTTTCCCAGCCAAGGATCATGAGTAGCTGTTGGGTTTTCCCATTGCAAAGTCTTTCTTTTCCAAAGCCACAAAGACAAATTGCTTGCAGCAAACATGGCTTGTCTACGTGGTCTTCAAACAGCCCCTCTTGTCTTGACTCTCAGGACCAAGTGTGCAACAGAAGCAGCTGCAGCCAGTGTGTACTCATGTTCCCACTATTACCGACCTCGTTTTGGAAAACTAGGTTTTCTTATAAATCTCTTTGATATTTGCAGATACAATGTCCTCTGTTTCTAGCATCTTTTCCATCTGTCCTCCATCAACGGATTGTTCCTGCTTTTGAGAGCATTTTAAAATATTTTGGCACTTGAGCTTTAAGTTGACTCCTACTTTTACCAAAAAGCAGATTCCCATATTTATTTTTTGGGTGTCCTTGCTACTAGAAACAATTTACCTTAAAAAAAGATATAATATCAATAACTCTCCATGAAACTATTCTATTTTGATGAGTTCCATCTAGGAAGGATTTTTTTTTTAAGAATTCAAGATAATGGTAATCTCGATTTCCACAAAAATAGAAGAAAAATTAGTAAAATCTATTTGTAAGTCAACGGACAATTTTGACTACTACATCAAATGTCTTAAAATGTTTACCCCTTTGACTCAGAAGTTTCAAAATAGTAAATAGAAAGCTATTCAATGAAGCATTGTTTGTAATAGTAAAAGCATGCCAAGTGGAAAAGATGTTTAATAATGGGATTAAGTGATTTATGGCTGATCCTCATGAAGTTGGAGATGATGTGTAAGGTCATAGAACAAAGCTAATATTATTATTCCATGTGTGCAGTATGAAAAAGGAAGAGACAGATGGATGTATAAATAGAAGGAAGGAAGGGAGGAGCGAAGGAAGGTAGTCAGTGGGAGAGTGAGGGGAAAAGAGGGAGAAGGAAGGAGAGAGGGAAAGAGAAAGGGAAGATGGATAAAGAGTCTGGGGATTCACACTATAGTACTAACAAAGACACTTTCTCAGTAATGAAGATAAGAAATATTAAATCTTTGGGGGGAGGTTGTCTCTATTTTATAAATTTTCCCCAAATGCATTAATTCAATTTTATTTATTTATTTATTTATTTTCCTTATTATTATTAGTTGTTCAAAACATTACAAAGCTCTTGACATATCATATTTCATACATTTGATTCAAGTGGGTTATGAACTCCCATTTTTACCCTGTATACAGATTGCAGAATCACATCGGTTACACATCCACGTTTTTACATAGTGCCATACTAGTGACTGTTGTATTCTGCTGCCTTTCCTAAAACCTAAAGTGGACATATCCTCACCCGATTTCTGCACAGAAATATGTCCCAGGTCATAGGTGCACTGCTTTCCCCCTTTTCTCACTCTCAACCTCAGAATCTCAGTAATACCTATCGGTTGTTTCACCTGGCCCTAGGGATCTGAACAACTGAACTCTGCTGTATGGGGGACTTCAGCTCACAGTTCTAAGTAGGAAACAATGACAGTAACTATTCGATGAATCAATATGCAACAGTTCTTTTAAGCAAATTACAGAAACAATAAATTAAATGATCAGGTGTTAGGGTCTGTAATCACCCCCCCTGTTAGTTTGCTGCAGCCAGACTGCGGCAATCAGGGTCTCCATTGTAGTGAGATGAGTCTTGATTCAGAAGGCTGTGTCAGATTTTTGTCTGTCTCGTTCTGAGCCTGCACCCCTGCCTCATCCTCTGTTCTACATTGCACAAACATGTATAACTTGGATGGTGTCTTTTTCTTTCGTTTGGAAAGTTTCTAATACTTGAAAACTATAAGTTTTAAATTTTACCTGTAAAGCAAAAGCTTCAGCAACTACTTTTGTGTATGGTTAGCTTTTCCCCTTCCATCTCAATTCCACATAGATCCACATGAGATGGAGGTGATGTTTGTGATATCAACCCAATGTATTCATTTTTAGAGTGAAATGGTTCCAGTGTCTTGTAGCCACCACCCAGCTAATTTCCCATTGAATCAAATGCATTCATTGCTTCCTAGAGAAGAAAGAACCCAACCAAGAATGTACAAAAAATATCCTGGATGAAAGCATTCTGCTGTTTTGCAGTAGATAGGTCTTTATATACCGTATCCATGCCTGTCAGGTTTATATCCTAGAAACTCTCCATAATCTTAGGGAGCTTTGCCTTTACAACACAACACAAAGTGATGATTACTAGAGTATGTGACTTGAACTTCCTTCTCCTAATACTTTAAAATGTTTGGTCATTTTATTTATTTATTTATTTTGTTTGTGTGTGTGTGTGTGTGTGTTGCCAGGGATTGAACCCAGGGCCCTGGATGTTTGAGGCAGGAATTCTACCAACTAAGCTATATCCCCAGTCCCTGTTTAGTCATTTAATGTCTGCTCTTGTGGGGGATCACAGGGACAAAACACTGAAGTTATAGAAAATTATACAAAGAAGGAAAAGAATAACTGTGGAGACTGTTTAAGAAATTCAGATATATGGAAAAAGAGATGGCCCAATCTGTCAAGTCCCCTAACACACTTCATCAACCCCATCCTCAACCCAGCCCTCCCTACCCACATCAGTGTAGCTCAGTCTTCTATGTCTCATCTCCTTTACCCTCTTTCAGACGACCTGCCAATCAATTTTAAGTCCATGTTCCCTAGATCAAGATGTGTTTTGACGTGCTATTCCCTGAAACAGAGTGGCAAATTAACAGGGGCAACATGGAGCCCAACCCTTTTCATCATCCTTACTAAGAAGTAGATGTGAGTGAAAATAAAGTGGTTTGGCCCCTTATACACCACCAATAAACACCTCAAGTACATAGATATGAGTACGGCTGTGTTGTACTACTTTGTCAGCTGTTGTTATAAAATCATCCACCCCGATTTTCAATACAAGTCCAGTTTCAGACTTCACAAATGCCCCTGTGGTATGGATGATCCTTTTGTCCCAAGCAATACTGAGATGGAATAAGAGGAACCCCCAGAAAGGCATTTTCATTATTATTCTAGAAATGTGGCTGAATGTAAAATGCCAGAATGCCTGAGATTAGGAGATCAGTGCACCAAAATATTGAGTTATGTGGTCAGATTCAGAGGTGGAGTGGGACTCAAAGGAGAGCCCAAAGGCAGTCTGTTGGGGAAACAGAAAACCCCAGTACATTAGGTCAGAGTTGCAAACACTCTCAGTGGTGGCACAGGACCTGTGTCTTTATCACACATCATCTGACTGCTTTATTCCCTCAACACTCTGCAGGAACCCACCAGCGGTGTGACTTGGAGCCTTGCTAAGGTTTGGCTTGATATAAAAGATCATAAGTTTTTATTATCTCTTAAATAGCTGTAAACCAAAATCTGAATATTTTCTTCCTAGAAGTATTTAGCTCTTCTCTCAAAGGACAGTCTATCCACCAAACTTCAATAGCCCCACTTTGCAACCAAGTTCATGGTTTCTCAAACCTTCTCTGGACAGAGGAAAATAGACACCTATCCAAGGAACCTATTCTAAATGAGTGCAGGGTACAATAGAAGGTTAAGATTTTCCTTTTCTTTTTCCAGGTTAGCTTGAAATTTGCATCACAATCTTATACTTTGAATATTTGCCTGAATTTTTGTTTCTGTTGGTGGTTCCTGAAAATCTAGCAAATAGTGAAGGTGATTTAGTGTGTTTGACACATACAGGGAGTAAACTGCTTTATTCTTTGCGTTTCTGAAAACAAACTCTACCGAGGCTACATTTTTATCACCAGTCATTTTCTTGGTGATTGCCATCATACAGGAAAACATCTTTACTTTTTCTTCCAACAGAGAACACTATGAGGGTGCTAAGCCAAGGCTTCTGGGAAAAAAATTAAAAAAACATTCACCAAAAGCACTCTAGTGGGAAAATGAAATGGAGAAGAAGCAGTAAAATATATGAAATTTGAGATGTCAGCTTTGACAGGAAGCTGGTGATCAAACAAACCATAATTGTTTCTCTCTTCTGTACTCCCTGAGATATTTGCCTTTTAAGTACAGATTTTCTTTTTAATTTACTGGCATACACTGCCCACTGACCCAGGGTTGCTATTTAAGATGAAACAAAGAAATTATTGGGATATTTTTTTCTGTCTTCATCTCAAAGGGTCATTCATTGTCTCCTGATTATGTCATCATATTAAGATCCACCACAGGAGGAAATACTCAGAAAACCAAGGAAAAAGAAAAGGCAGAGAAGAGAGCCCACCCTTCAGCTTCTTTTTGAACTTAGCCACACATATATTGGTATTCATACAGATGTTTATCAGACTCACATGAAAACAGGTCAATTAGGAATGTATTAGTTATATCATTTCCAAAAAAATGTCAGACAGGGCATAAGTAACCTTTGAAAATTCACATCAAGATACTGCACACTCACAATCAATCTGCTTGCCTATTACTTCCAGGTGTTTGCAAGATTTTGATGCTAGAAAAGCAAAGGAATAGAGGAAGGATGGCTTATTTTCAGGTACTCAGCAGATTGCTTGAGAAAGAAGCAAATCCTCACCTGCATGAAAGCTCAGTGGTATTTCTCATCCAAGGAAATAACCACTAATCTGCCTGATTCCCAAAGTTCTCAAATGCCTCTTCAGGGGTTTATAATGACTTAGGATACAGCTGGCAATTGTTTGAGATGCAAAAAAAGAGAAAAGATAATAGAGAATATGTCAAAGGGGCATGCCTAAATCTCAATGCATTCCTTGTAAAGACCATGACTTTATTCTTTAATTTTGTACTTTCTATGTTTTGGTGGTAGAAGGTCTTTTTAATAAAGCAACGATGATAGCAGATGATGGGTTTCTGTTGATGTTGTAATATTTGTATATAGTCAGCATGCTGGTGTCTTTGAATTCTGGGAGTCACTGAAGCACATCAGACAACTGGAGTTATCCTGTGATTTGGAGACACATTAAAAAGCCTGGGGAATTTAAACAATGGTGGATACACACTGTCCACCCCAAATAAGGTCCATGAGCATCTCTGCAGGTGAGGTTCTGCATCAGTATTGTTTTTAAAGTTCTCCAAGTAAGTTAATGTGAAGCTGAGGTTGGAGAACTAGGAGCTGGATGGCCCCTGTGTATGCTTTCCTGTCTTTGTGACTCTCTAGACTGCAGAGCATCCCTACCTGTTTCATAGACCTGAGAACGCTTGCGTGCTCCGTGCTCTCCTTCTCTCTCTCTCTCTCTCTCTCTCTCTCTCTCTCTCTCTCTCTCTTCAACTAAATCCTAAGATTCTAAAATTCAGTTAATAGTGTCTTTTTCATCTTTTATTAGATCCTGTTCAGCATCATAAATAATCTCTAACTGAAGATCAGGTCTTTAGAAATTAACTTCAGAAAAAGTAGTAAGTTAGTTTCAAGAAGGGCCCCAAGAAACATTTGTGTTTTTTGTTTTCATAGAAGCTGTTTTAAAAGGTCATTGCACTTTTCAGCATGTAAGAAAACCTAATTGATAAATAGGAGTGTGGAAAGAAAACGAATGTTTTGGAACATAGAAACTGGGAAAGATGGAAAAAGAAATCGTCAATCATTAAAACTACAATGAGATACCACTACAAACCTACTAAAAGGGCTACAATAAAATCAATCAATTTGATAATGCCAACTGTATTAGTCCATTTGAGCTTCTAAAACAAACAACCATAATCTGGATGCCTTTCAAACAACAGCAATTTATTGCTCATAGTTCTGGAGGCTGCAAAGTCCAAGATCAAAGCACTAGCAATTTTAGTGTCTGGTGAGAGTCACTTTCTGGTTCATAGATGATGCCTTGTAGTTGTGTCCTCACATGATAGTAAGGGTGCCTGAGCTCTCTTGGGAGATCTATCATAATGGCACTAATCTTGTTTATGAGGGTAGAGTCCTCAGCTCCCAAACACCATTATTTAGGGGTTGGGATTTCAACATATGAGTTCTAAAGGGATTTAATACACAAACATGAATCATAACAATAACGGTTGATAAAGACACAGAACTACTGGAATATTTATGCATACATTTCCAGTTGGAATACAACTGGAAATGTATGCATTTCTAGCTATTTTAGAAACCATTTGGCAATTTTTTATAAAGTTAAATATATGTGTAGCATGATTCAGCAACCTCACTCCTAACCATTTACTTGAGAGAAATTAAAACGTGTTCACCCCAAAGTCTCTATATAATTCTTCATAGACACTTTAAAATCACCAAAAGCTGGAAAATAACCCCAAAGTTCATTACTCAAACTGTTTGTGTCCCCCCAAAATTCCTAGGTTGAAAACCAAACCCCAATGTGTCGGTATTTGGAGGTGAGGCCTTTGGGATATGATTAGGTCATCTCACTTTGACTTTGTTATCTTCATCTGTAAAATGTGATGTTAATTTTCCAAAAGGATAAAATAATGACTCCCCCGTATAAATACAAAGTGAATATGTCCCCCAATTTTTATTCAACCCATTCATGAAGAATTAGAGCAGTAAGATTTAAATCAATTCAAAGAGCATTTGAGGAACCATATCTATGCAATTTAATTGGTAGGATATCTAAATATTTAAGATTGCCGGGTTCAACACAAAGCTGGTATTATCTCAGGCATCCATCCATAAATCATAACCCTTGGGATGATTGCTCACAGTTTTGGAGGCTATCAAATATAAATAATTTTCATTCCTACCAAACAAAAAAAAGTATAAACTAGCCTCTTATCCTACATGGTTGTAAAATAGGCCAGTCAAATCCCAGTGCAGGGGCTGAGGTTGTGGCTCAGGAGTAGCCCCTGAGGTTGTGGCTGCACTCGCCTGGCACATGAGAGGCACTGGGTTCGATCCTCAGCACAAAAATAAAAACAATTAAAAATACAGGTATTGTGTCCAACAACAACAACAACAACAAAAATCCTGGCACTACAGTAAAAGAATACCCAGAAATCTCTTTTGGTGTTCCCAAATTTCACACAATTGTTCTGATAATGGGTATTTATGTGGTAAGACTGTTAAGAATTTAAAGTAGTATATAAGCACTGAGTCATTCTGATAATATCCAGTGTGATACTAGCAGCAGGAGGAGACTGAATTTATCATGTTACACCTAATGCCTCCTGGTGAGCTCTGCTCTTCCAGTTTTTTGAACTGTTTATTCAAGTTGTATTTGTTATGGTAATTACTTGATTTTGTTTTATATTACAAAAATTAATGAAATGAGGGTGTGACAAAGAGTTCTTTGTTTCTAAGGAAGCTAAGTTGAAAGATTGGATAATGACAAATTACTAAAAATATTGTTATAAATCAGAGATAATTATTAACGACTGGAGAGAAAAATTCAGACTCTAGAGGCATTCCATACTCAGTTGGCCTTACAAATGTTTTTAATTTCTTATCCCACTTTAAAGAAACCAAAACTGCAACTCAATCATTAAAGATGTGTTCTGGGTTTGTTCTTTGCAAGGTTCATACTCAAGGAGAGGTTCTTGGCCCTACTTCAAAAGATCATATGCTTTATGTTAAGATAAAATAAACAGGAAATTTTATATGTAATTTTTATGATTACTTGCTTTAATTCACTTTTTTATTTAAATGATCAACCACCCGTCATGATTATGTTGGTAAAAGTCTTTGCGCTACATGAGAAGAATAGAGGAATAATGTATTGGTGACAGGTAAGAGCCTAAATCCTCAAGTGTGGTAATAATTAATCAATAAAAAATACCTCAAATTTATAAACCAATAAATAATATTGAAGCTTCATTATTTATAATTAATTTATATTAGGAATCAGCACCAGAATTAAAATGCTTGCCTCCAGCATGCATGACTACTGGCTGGTAAGGCTCTGGACTGGGATCAATATTTTATTGATGTAGTTTAGCACTGCTTAATTATTTCAAACATGCACATATATTATGTCAATAAAATAATTAAAGTGATTGGGCAAAGAAGCTTTAAGATAGTTTGTGTAGACTGAATCTTCTCTGTAGTCTATAAACAATTAAGGATGCAACTGCTCTCTCATTTCCATTTGCTGGCTCATTCTGCTAATCAAAGACTATTATCCTTTTATGTTTTTATTCTACTAAATTAATGTTATTTGCCATCTTTGTATTTGCATTATAACTACCATTGGTGTATATTACCTCTGGTATTTCTTCAAGTATTTCCACCAATTTCTATAATTCCCTTTCCCCCTTACATGATGTGAGCTTATGTTAACTTACAGAAAGTGGCAGAAATAAAACAGTATGTCTTCTGCTGACAAACTATAAGATATTTCAGCTTTTATCTTGCTTTCTCTCTCTTTTGAAGCATTCATTCACTCAGGGGGAACCAGCTGCCATATTGTAATAACACCCCACCTGACCAACAGATCATCTTACATGAGGAGCTGAGGCCTCCTGACAACAGTCACATAGGTGAGTCTGGAGGCAAATCCTCCAGCCTCACTGAAGTCTTCAGATGCTTGCAGTCCTAAAAGATATCTTGATTTCCACCTTGAGAAACCCTGAGCTAGAATCACCTAGCTAAGCAACACCCAAATTCTGTGAGATAATAAAAGCTTGATGTTCTAAATCATATACTTGGGGAAGAGGGAGAAATTTCTTACATAGCAGGAGATAACTAATGCACCATGATAGGAAACATGAATATGGTCCATCTGACCCTTTCTCAAAAACCACTAAAGTTCCACAGACTCTGGAACACTTTGGATGAAGGAGAGATGATGAAGAGTTCTTCCAAGATTGGAACAAAGGTCAGTTCAGAAACACAGATTATGCAAAGAGCATTACAAGATACTTAACACTTCCATAAGATTTATTTTAGTTTTTGCAGGCCCTAGAATCTAAAGTCATTTGCAAGTTAAAATATAACAGCTTAACAACTAGTGTTTTACATTTTTTCTCTTCCTTGTTCTTTGATTTACTTACCTACTTAAAAATCCAAAGTCATTGATTAAAATTCTTCTTATACCTCCCTATGCCTCAAAGAGAAAAATTAGCGGTGGGGGGGACTGTAATGGGCTTCTAGGCTATGTAGGTCAGGAACGGTTCTCAAGTCATAGCAAGAGACTAGAACCAAGGCAGAACTCGCTGTGTAGGTAATTTACAAATGATGCTCTTTGGGGTTTAAAATTCCTAATCATCCTCATAAAGATCTCCAATATCTACACAATCTACAAGAATCAAAAGATAGACTGCTAAGGAAGGATGGGGAAAAAACAGAGAAAGGTATAAAAAGATGACCCAAAAGGGAAACAGGGAAAAGCCAGTCATGTTCCTCCGTGTCACAAGCCAGCTGGTTCTGACAGCTCGTCTCTATCCATAATGAGCTCTGAAATGTGGGCTTCATCTGAATGCCGTCTGACTCACCATACCTTCGACTATCATCTATTCCATACCTCAGAGGCCATTTTACTTGTTATTTCAGATCATCGATTCATATGTTGTGATTCATTGTCATCTACCATTCATAACAACTACTTTGCCATGACTCTTTCCCCTCCAAATCTCTTTCCCATAAACTCAAACATTTTTCTCCTGTTTGTCAAGAGGTGTTAGTCTGTGTTTTCCCAAATTTGATCCAGTTGTTATATTTCTCTTGCATTGCTTCCCACAGACTATTACAAACGCTCCCTGTGCAAGACTTACTGGCAATGTCTTTGATAAGGCATATACTGGCTGCATTAGTCAGGAAGTCCAAGTGACAGAAATCTAATTCCAATCAAGCCTAAAAAGAACATTATTGGCTTACATAACAAAGAAAGGCAAGGGAAGAGCTGGTTAGCAAAGGGGAAAAAGTGTGTCTTGACACACTCTGTCTCTATGAGCTTTACTTCTCTGCTTGTTAACTTCACTCTCTCCAACTACCAAAGGGCACTTTGCAAGGAAGGGAATACGAAGAACACAGTTTAGCTGTTACCTTCTCGCAGGTTTGGCAGCAGGAAAAAAGATCTTTAACCTCCAACCTCTATGAAATATTCCAACAATGGATTAGAATTGACCAAATGTGGGTCATATGACATCCTGATGGGTGCGGAGATAGGAGACAGGGAAAGGCATGAAGGTTGACCAGCTAGAAACTCATAGATGGAAGAAAAAAGAAGAATGCTATCATCTGATAAAGATGGGTGCGGGCATGGTGTTGAGACAGAAAATGAACTAACTCCACAGAACTAGGGAAAATATTTGCCAAATATATCTGATAAGGGTCTAACATCCATAATATACAAAGAATGTTTACAGTTGAAAAATAAATATGAACTAACACGTTTTAAAAGTGAGCCAAAGACCAGAATAGACATTTTCTCCAGTGAAGATGCGGGAATGGCCAATAAGCAAAGATGTGTCATCATTCATCATTAGGAAAATGTGAGTCAAACCCACGAAGATGGTTGTAATTAAAAGCCAATAAACAAACAAAAAGAGAAACTAATAAGTGTTAGGAGGGATATGGAAAAATTTGGGAGTCCTCATTAACAGGCATGTGAAATGGTACAAGGGCTGCACAAAATGGTATGGTACTTCTTCAAAAAGTAAGAGACTTACCATTTAGCATAGCAATTTCATTCCTTGGTATAAACCAAATAGAAATGAAACCATATGGTCCACACAAATTTGTGTATACAAATGTTCATAACAGCATTATTCTTTACTTACCAAAAATGAAAATAACCCATCAACTGTTGAAGGGATAAACAACATGGTGCATCATCCCTGTGGAGTATTACTCATCCATGAAAAGGGAGGAAGTACTGTGCGTGCTCTAACATGTATGAATATTGAAAACATCATGCTCAGTAAACAGAAAACGATGCCAGACTCAAAAGGCCACATGTTGTGTAATTTCATTTATTCAAAATGCTCAGAATTTCTAAATCAACCTGGAAAGAAAGTAGATTAGCATTTGTCAGGGGCTGATGAAAGGAGGGAATGAGGACACTGGTAATGGGGGTAGAGTTTCTTTGGGGGGATGATAAGAATGTTCTAGAAATAGATAATTGTGACGGTTGCACAGCCTTGGGAACACACGAAAAAACCACTGAAGTATATACACTTTGAAATGGTTAATTGTAAGGCATATGATTTATATATCAATAGAAATAAATTAAAACATTTTTGGCCCATGATGACTATCGTTAGTCAGGGATTTTTGGCAGGATATTTTTGTAATTATCCAAGTACCAAGAGATTTTGTTAAATGCGTATATGTTAATTGGCTCTTTTCCTACAAAGAATGACGATGACCTTTTAAGAATTCTAGTTAAAATATGTATATATACATTATATATATATATCTTCCTGGATTTTAATTCAATCCATTTCTGGAAGGCATTTTTGTCAACACTTTTTTTTAACAATACTCCTTAATCATCTAAGGTATTTTTTCAAGCTGCATTAATGACATTATTCCACCAAAAGCCTGCCCTTGTAATACTGTTTGTACACTTGCAAAAGAGAGAGACAGAGAGAGAAAGAGAGAGCGTGCACCAGGCATGGTGGCACATGTCTGTAATCCCAGCAGCTCAGGAGGCTGAGCAGGAAGATTGCAAGTTCAAAGCCAGCCTCAGCAACAGTGAGGCACTAAGCAACTCAGTGAGACCCTGTCTGTAAATAAAATGCAAAATAGGGCTGGGGATGTGGCTCAGTGGTTGAGTGTGCCTGAGTTCAATCCCCTGTACCAGAAAAAGAGGGAAAAAAAGAGAGAGGGAAAGAGAGATGCTCAAATGCTTTGACTCATCCAGCAATGGAGAGGGAACTAGAAATTGTCAATCTCAGGAAACAGGAAGACTCGCAGGGGCTGTTATGACATGTGCCTTTTGCTGCCTGGAATAAGAGGGTGAAAGGAAAAGATATTTTTGTAATTATCCAAGTACCAAGAGATTTTGTTAAATGCGTATAACATTTAACAAAAAAGAGAAAGGAAATTCTTTTATTTGTCTTGTTATGAATTCCTCTTGACCAGGAAATCATTCATTTGTGATTAGATACAAATTGCTTAAAAGTTTAAACTACAACTTTCTCATTTATTTAGAAGTGATTTCAAAATTAACATGTTAAGTAGTAAATTTTCCAAGGTACCACTTCTATGATTTAACCTAGCTCCCAGGGTACAAAAGCAGAGCACAGCATTATTTACATAATCCACCATATCCACAAGTGGAAGTATATAATGGAGAGAAATAGCATGGGTCTTAGACTCTGAAATTTAAGATTGAAGTCAAGTTCCCTGTGGACTAACTCTATGACCTTGGAGTGACTAAAGCTCCGAGTCTCCATTCTATTATCTATGAACTCTGTTTCCCCACAGTCCTTACAGAGATAGCTTCTATCATTCAGGTCTCAGATAAAACTGTCCCCTGCTTAGAAATGGCTTTCTTTCCCACCCCATCTAAAATAGCTCCCCAAATCCTCTGTCTCACAGCCACCTATTTCTCTGAATGGTACTTAAGATTCTTCAGTATTGTTTAATTACTCATCTGTTTATTATTTCAGGGTCCGTAGATACACACTCCAGAATGGCAAAGAATCTGCCTACCCATTTGTAAGCACCTTCCAAAGCCTCTTGTGAGGACAAAATCAAATAGTTGTGAACATGGCTTTAGATGGATGGAGAACACTGCAAATAGAAGATTTTCTAGCTACCAGATAAGTCTTCCTTATGTTTTTTACCCTAAAACATGAAAAATCATTTTCATAGCTAATAAATTCTACATGCAGGAAGGGAGATAGCTCTCCAATATTCTGAGACAACTTCAGTTAGAAGGAATTAAAGAAAACAAAGCAAAATTTACAAGTACAATTATGGCATGCTGAATTATGGTTTCTCAGCCAGAGTTAGTTCAAATATCTTTGTCTCCATAGTCAGTGGAACTTCAGGAATTGAATGTTTTCCCACAGCATTCCATCAGAGGTCACCAAGACATGGGAAGGCAAAGAACAGCATGCCTGTGTATGTGCATGTGGGTCCCACATTGTCCTGCGTGGGGTGCTCTCTGATGGTCTGCCTGTGTCACCCAGTGGCTCAAGTGATGACAAAGCAGTCATAAGTCACAGATCTAACCTGACAATGTGACTCTGGCCTCTGTGATCTATTTCAAAGCTAACCATACAAAATCCCGTCTCTTTCTTAAGGCTTCATGATTTATAGAGGTCTTTGTAGAATAAATATCAGGCTGGAGACTTGCTCAACATGTTGTCATGGCCTTAGTATGAATTCCTCAGCCATGGAATCACTTGCTTTCCCTAACAGGGTCGATGATTTGGAACACTTTGAGATGTCAGTGTGGAATCTTTTAAATCCACAAGCTTCCTGAATATTATGAAAACATGGTGGTTAAGATTATAAGCATCGGGGTCATCTAGACCTGGGTCAGAAAACTCAATTCTCTCACCTACAAATTCTGTGGTTTGGGTCCACCTCCTTCCTTGCATCTCAGTTTCTTCAGATTTAATGGGAGGATAATACTAATTAATTTATAGAACTATTAGAATTAACTGAGAAAATACATACAAAGCCCTTCTCACAGAGCTTGGAATATCAGGCTTATTTATTATTAATTGTTTTATCACCAGTCAACAAATGGGACTATATATATAATATATATATGCTAAAAAATTATTAGGATGAAAACTGTTGTATACTATAACTTCAATATACAGATTTCCCAAATATTTTTAACTCAAACTTACTAATAAATTTCATTCCAGGGTAATGCAATTTTCTGTATTTTCCAAATACTGATTAGAGATTTTTCTTATTGAGCATCTTGTAGGACTAGGATTCTAAGAATCATGCTGGAATGGTAGATCCTACTTGACTGAAAGTTAGTTTTAAAAAAATTATTTGGGGGACTGGAGATGTGGCTCAAGCGGTAGCGTGCTCGCCTGACATGTGCGGGGCGCTGGGTTCGATCCTCAACACCACATAAAAATAAAAAATAAAGATATTGTGTCCGCCGAGAACTAAAAAAAATAAATATTGAAAAATTCTCTCTCTCTCTCTCTCTAAAAAAAATTTTTTATTTTTTGGGCTGGGGTTGTAGCTCAGTGATAGAGTGCTTGCCTCACATGTGTGAAGCCCTGGGTTCAATCCTCAGCACCACATAAAAATAAATGAATAAAAATAATAATTTTAAAAATTCTTTCTTTGTAGAATATTTTTTTCAAGTGTATGTGGTTAATGCTTTGGTGATCAAATAATAATAATTATAATAATAATTATAATAAATATAATAATAATAATTATATAACCACATAGATATAATTTTATTGGTAATAATTATGTATTTTTGATTTTTACAGTGATAAGGGGTACTTTATAATGTACATTGATATCAGGAGTAAGGTCTTTTAGCTCTGTCTCTCTTCTTAAGTATCATTTAGCTCTTGGGAGCCTCAGTTAACTCAGTGATATGTAAAGCTGAGACTAGAACTTTGATTCCCAAAATGAACTCTCTAGAACATTTGATCTGTTCGATGGTAAGCAGTAGTCAATGGTCAAATGTTCCAGGTAACATGTGCCTTTACCCTAAGATTGCCTAAATGCTTTGATTTCTAACTTGCTAATATGTATTTTTCCAGGGGAATGTAGTTTTCTGTTATTTCCCAAACTGATGAGAGATTTATTTTATATCATTGAGTATCTGGTGGGACTAGATGCTACCTCTTATGAAATGTAGGAATAGATAACACCCCAAATCCCTTCTTGCTATAATCCTAAGGCTTTAATGCATTTCTTCTTTGCCCATGCTTTGACTGCACGTTACCAGACCCAGGCCACTGGCCTTCTCCCCGACACTATTTCTTCAAGTCCCAAGCTGCCAGACATTTTTTTTTTTAACCCACACTTTCCACTCCATGCTTCACAGAATATATCTTTGTATTGCTGGAGTCAGTCAGTCGCATTAATCAGTGCATGACGTTTGTTGCTCTTATCATCATGATGACTGCAGATGCAGAGATATAAGACCCTCATGCGCATTGCAAGAGTGAAAGGGTGATCTTTGGGTCACTCTAAAATCTTGATCATCAAGAGATATGTCTATTCATTGATGGATTCCCAGGTAACAATGCACTTCATCTCTTTCTTAGAGGACTTTGGATGCTGCTAGAGAAATAGGAATTGAACCATGTTGTCTAACTAGTGTTAGATATATAGCTAATGGACCACCCTACTCCCATTTATATATCACTCTACAGGACTGAAAATTAGGGGATTCCAAATGGTTTTTCCATGGTACAGAGAATTGCAAAGCAAGATGATAGTTTAGGAGAATTTCCTCCAAACTAAAATGGTTATGTAGCTTGCTTCTGTTCAGAAAACTAAAATCCTTACATTCACTATTAAGTTAAGCAAAGTATAACTGAGAGCAGTGAGTGAACATTAATTCCCATGAGAAAAGCATGTATGCTATTTCTATGAGTCACAGACCCTGGGGGGAAACTTACTGACCAGAAAAAGTAAAGCCACACTTTTATGATACACTCAAGGGGATGGGAAATTCAGGTTAGGACAAATGATGTCCCTAACCAGAAATTGTCTGACAACACTCACTCCAGAGGATGTTTACCTTCTGGTATATTCTGTGACCACATCTTACATTTTAGATTTCATAGAAGGTAAAGGAAGTGGATTGGGACACAATCTTCATGTGAAATATCAGGTTTATGTTTGGGTCGGAGTTGTTGAGTGAGAACAGGGGAGATTCTATACACTCAGATGAGCATCAGGCTCCATTTCTGATACTCTTGTGTCAGCCTGGAGGGCAGTACTATCTTTTCTCATAGGGCATGTAGCTGGGAAGAAGTACATTTACAATAGTGCCCTTAATCATCATCATAACTCAGAGAGGAAATGATCATTAACTCCATTTTCCAGATGAGGTGAACTGTGGTTCATAGAAGTTAAAAAACTTGCCAGGACATGAAGATTTAAAATAGCTCTGCTTATTTATGCTGTCTCTACAGCCTGTTAATAACAAAATGATCCCTAAAATAATCCTTGCAAAACTTACAAGGAGATTACAAATTTAGGATATACAAATGAAAATGAAGAACCAGAATTTTGCCATAAATGGATTCTGCTAAGACATTTTTCAGAATGTAATCAGTCCCTCCAGGTCTACCTTGACACAAAATATCCTGTTTTCATTAAATTCCAAAATTTTATTGGAGGAATCTAACTGCTAAAATCAGTAAGATTATATCAAAGGGACAAATAAATATCCACTTAGATCTGATCAGGATTAATAAAATGCTGAAACAATGATAATAAAAAATTGAGGCCAGCACATCTAATAAATTCACTCAAGAGTAGGGGAATTTACAGTCTCCTCTCTAATGGACTTTTCCTCTTTATGGAATTATGGATTCTGCTTCTAAAATATCATTTCAGTTCATCTGTAAACCTCAGTTGTTCTTTTGAATTAAATTCACTTCTTAAAGAAGTGAATAGGCTGTGAGTAGTAAATTCTCTCAGTCTTATCCAAAAATATCTTTATTTCTCTGTCACATCGAATTCTAGTATCTCTATGTATAGAATTCTAAAATGACAGATTGTCTCTCCCCATTAGAAAGATATGTTCCTATTAATTTGTTACATTTTTCTGATGCACAGATTTCTGTTAATCCAAGTTTTCTTCTTTTCTAGCTTATGACTTCTCTCTCTGTTAGGATTTTTCGGTTTGGTTTTCTACGTATAATTATATGTATATATATATATTTTTTCTTCTTAATTTACCTGGGTTTACATTCTTGAAGCTGTGGTTCTTTAGACTCTGTGTTTGCAATTTCCTTCAATGCTGAGCATTTATCAGTCATAGTCTTTTCAAATTTTCTCCCCGCAAATACTGTTTTACTTTGAGAATTCTCATGAGATGGATGCTGAGTTTTCTCTTTCCCATACCTTGTAACATCCCATTTCTTCATCTCTGAGATGCTTTCTGGGCTGGTTCCCCTGCTCTGCTTTTCAATTATTAATTCAGCAGTTTCTGTCATTTAGCCTGTTTATAGGCTCATTTCAATGGCTTTACTTTTCATTTCTGGTTCTATAAATATCCTTATTTCTTAATGTCCAGTTTTAAGATTATAGTTCTATTCCTTTCTTTATGACTTTAGTAGTATTAACTCAACTTGTTAATAATCTTGCATATAAATTATCTCCCTTATCTTGGATTGGCAGGAGTGGAGGTTGACTACATACAGGCTGCTCTGTGAGATGTAGCTGCTCATGATGACCTTTAAGAGTCCAGTAAAACATTTTAAGTGAGGTGCTACTAAAGGTTTTTGTGAACATTCACTCTGACCAGTTCTGCATTTGAGAGAAAATTTTCTTACACTAGTAGCTATGATGATTCTCAGTAAGCAGAGATGGGATTCCAGGGGACTCTTGGAATATTCCAGAAAAGGTGCTCTGGTGGTGTCAGTGAGTTTAGCATAGTGGGAAAGAATGGCAAAGATGCTTTATATTTCCCTCAGCTTGACCTTCCTCAGGGGAAAAGAGACATTCAGAATCCTGATTGTAATAGTTAAAATATATTTGCAGCTGGGCTTAGTGGCACACACCTGTAATCCCAGTGGCTTGGGAGGCTGAGACAGGAGGATCACAAGTTCAAAGCCAGCCTCAGCAAAAGCAAGGTGCTAAGCAACTCAGTGAGACCCTGTCTCTAAGTAAAATACATAATAGGTCTGGGGATGTGGCTCAGTGGTTGAGTGCCCCTGAGTTCAATCCCATCACCACCACCCCCAAAATTATATATATATATATACACACACACACACATACACACACACACACACACACACATTTGAGATATTTATTTATTTTAATATTTGCTTTTACTTTTAAGTGGATACAATAACCTTTATTTTATTTTTATGTGGGGCCGAGGATCAAACCCAGTGCCTCACTGGCAAGTGCTCTACCACTGAGCCACAACCCCAGCCCCATATTTGAGATATTTCTTAAGACATTGTTTGGACTTATACAAATTATACACATTTTCAACTTTGTGTGTGTGTGTGTGTGTGTGTCTTTTATTCCTCCTTACACCCAATTTTATATCCTTTTTTATTCTCTTTCTACAAAAACATTTTAAAGCCATTTCATTACTTGAGCAAAAAGAACTCCATCTCTCAGAATTTACATGAAATTGCCTGAATTGTTAATAAAGTGAAAGCTTTTTATTGTGGAATTTTGCCTGCTTTCTTTTTCTTTGTCTAGTTCAGCCTGGTGACAAAGTAAAAACTGAGGTCAAGTCCAGTCAGGTCCTCATTTTCCTTAAAAAAGAAAAGAATCTTTTCCTGGTCTTTGGTTGAATACAGAGCATCTGACCTCAGTGAGTTTTCGGGGAGCATCTTGGTGTATAAATCCCAAGCGTTTCCCAGATCCACTCTCCCCCCAGGGCAGGCCATCCGCAGGCCCCTCTGAGTCAAGGCCAGCATCCTTGAGGGTTAAGAGGAGGTGGTAGTGCAGGAGGCAAATCAGATACATTCAGACTGCTTGGCAGGCAGTATTGGCCAAGATCAGGCCTAACATGAACTCTTGTGGCTTAAAGATTCCTATGCAAGAGCAGTCCTTTTTGAGAATTGGGATAATTTGTTTTTGGCAAAACACTGTTTCTTTTTTTGAGGGTGAGAAGAAAAAGAGTGTGGGAAAAGCTTTGGAAATCTTGCAAGACCTCTTGGACATGGACTACGTGTTACAAAACATATTTTTGACGAGTTAAGTGTTAACCAACCAAAAACAGACAGATTGTCTTTCCCATGTTGGCTTCGAAATGCGGCAGGGGAAGTGCCATTGCTGGATATGGTTGAGAACTCGCTGAACCCTGTCATTTGAAAAAAGAGTGTCAAAGAGCCCATATAACGAGAGGACAGAGCTGAGTTTGCTTGTCCCTTTTTGCAGGATATGATTGCAACCTTCTGGGACAGGGGAAAAAAATTGAACAATACCAAATCAAATCAGCTCCAACTGTCAGCGGAGGGTGGTCCAGAATAAAAATTTCAAAAGAGAGAAAGATTAGTTTTAAACCATAATGAATTCTCTTTGCCATTGAAAATTCATCCAAAAAAACATTTCACGACAACTTTGACAGGCAATGATCCGAATGTTTGATGTATAGAGGGAGTTATTTCTTGCCCTCAAAAAGCTCTTAAGCTCTCCCTGAGGAAAGGAACACGTAAGTGGATAATTACAATATATTGTGATTTTTAAAGAATTCAAGGGAACAAGGAAGGAAATGCTAATTCTGGTGAGAATGGGAAGGATCTTGCACACTTGTTGGGGATTTTGTGTTTTTGTTTTCAGTTTCTTTCATTGACCTATAAAAATAATATATATTGGTCTGGGGATGTCATTCGTAGTAAAGCACATGTTAAGCACGCACAAGGCCCTGGGTCTGCCCCGGCACTAAAAAAAAAAAAAAATACACACATACATATTTATGGAGTACAGTGTGATGTTTTAATCCATGTATACATTGAACAGTGTTCAAATGCTCAAACATTTATTATTTCTTTGTGCAAAAATATTCAAAATCTTTTATTCTAGCTATTTTGAAATACATTGTACGTTATTGTTACCTACAGACACCCTACTATGCAATACGAAGCCGGAAATTATTTCTCCAGTCTAACTATAACCTAGTACCTGTTAATCACCATCTCCCCATCCCTCCCACCTTTCTCTCTCACCAGCCTCTGGTAACCACTCTTCTACTCTGCACTTCTGTGAAATCAATATTTTTAGGTTTACATATGTGTGAGATTATGCAGTACTTGTCTTTCTGTGCCCTGCCCATTTCATTCAGCATCGTGTCCTCCAGTCCCTTCATGTTGATGCAAACGACTTCATTCTTTTTATGGCTGACTAGTATTCCACTGAGTATATGCATCGTGTTTTCTTTATCCATTCATTAGTTGATGGCCATTTAAGTTTTTTTTTAATTTCATGGCTATTTTGAATATTGCTGCTGTAAACACTTGACTGCAGATGTCTCTTCAACACTGGTTTCATTTCCTTTGGATATAAACCCAGGAGTGGGATTGCTGAATCACATGGTAGGTCTGTTTTTGATCTTTTGAAGAATCTCTGTACTCTTTCCCATGATGACTGTACTAATTTACATTCCCACTAATAGCCCATGTGAGTTCCCCTCCCCCACAACCTGGCTGGCACTTCTTCACTTTGTTTCTTTTTGATAATAACATTCTAACTGGAGGGAGGTGATGTCTCATTGTGGTTTTGATTTGCATTTCCCTGATGATGAGTGATGTTGAGCATTTTGCATAACCTTGTTGTCCATTTTTATTTCATCTTTTTAGAAATATCTACTTAGGTCAATTGTCCATATTTTAATCAGATTAATCTTTCTTTTACTACTGGGTCTTTTGGGTTACTTACATATTCTGGATATTAACCCCTTGTAAGATGTATAGTTTGGGCTGGGCATGGTGGTGCACTCCTGTAATCCTAGAAGCTCAGGAGGATGAGACAGAAGATCTCCAGTTCAAAACCAGCCTCAGCAAAAGTGAGGCACTAAGCAACTCAGTGAGACCCTGTCTCTAAATAAAATACAAAATAGGGCTGGGGTTGTAGCTCAATGGTTAAGTGACCCTGAGTTTAATCCCTAATGCCACACACACGCGCAAAAGAGAGTGATGGATAGTTTGAAAATATTTTCTCCCATTCTGTAGTTTATCTCATTGTTGTATATTTTCTTTGCTGTATAGAAGCTTTGTAGATTGTCATAATTCCATTTGCCTGTATTTGCTTTTGTTTCCTGTGCATTTGGTTCTTACCAAAAACAACACCTACCCAATGCAAGGTCCTGAAGCATCCCTCCTATATTATCTTCTAGTAAGTTCTCAGTATTTAATACGTTCTGCATTGATATTTTATTTATGGATCTAGTTTCATTTTTCTGCATGTGAATACACAATTTTTCTAGCACCTTTTAGCAAAGAGACTCTCCTTTCTCCACTGTGTGTGCTCCTAGCACCTGGATGATTAACCGATAGAAGATTTATGGGCTTATTCATAGGCTCTGTGTTTTTTCATTGGTCTATGTATCCATTCTTATGCCAATACCACCCTGTTTTGATTACAATAGCTTTGTAGTATACTTTGAAATCAGGTAATGTAACGTCTCCTGTGTTGTTCTCTTTGCTCAAGATTGCTTTGACTATTTGGGGAGTTTTGTAGTTCCAAATGAATTTTAGGGTTCTTTTTTCTGGTTCTGTGAAGGATGCCATTAGTATTGATAGGGATTGCATTAAATCTTTAGATCACTTTGGGTAGTATGGACATTCTAGTAATTTTGATTATCCCAATCCATGATTTCAAGATGTCTTTCCTGTGTGTGTGTGTGTGTGTGTGTGTGTGTGTGTGTATGTGTCCTCAACTCATTTCACCAGTGTTTTATGGTTTTTTACCACAGAGATTTTCTTTCTCCCCTCTGGTTAAATTTAATGCCGTTTACTTTTGTAGTATTTTCAATTGAATTGCCTTCTTAATTCCTTTTTAGACAATTCACTGTTGGCTTATAATTGGCATACAATAACACTACTGATTTTTGTATGTTAACTTTTTATACCACATGTTTATTTGTTAGCTTATTTATTAGTTCTAGTAGTTTCCTGGTGGAATTTTTTTTTTTAATATGTAAAATAAGATCTTATATATTAAACAGTGGCAATTTGACTTCCCCTCTTTCCACTTTAGATGCACTTTATTTTTATTTCTTGATTGATTTTTTTTTTGCCTGACTGCTCAAACTAAGACTTTCAGTATTAAGTTGAATAAAAGTAGTGAAAATGGGCCCCCTTGTCTAGTTCAAGATTTTAGAAAGAAAGCCTTTTGATTTTCCTTATTCAGAATAATGTTAGTTGTAGGATTATTATCTATGGCCTTTATTATGTTGAGGTGTGTTCCTTCTAGGCCTAAATTGTTGAGAGTATTTATCATGAAAATATTTTAAGTTTTATGAAATGCCTTTCTATGTCTATTGGGATGACCATGTGGTTGAAACCTTCCTTCTGTTTTTGTCACGTTGGTTGATTTGTGTATGTGCTGAACCATCATCATGTGGGCTGAATCCCAGTTGACCATGATGTCTGCTAGTATTTTGTTGAGGCCTTTTGCATGATGTAAATTGAATTTAAACTTGTGGCCTTGAGTCTGACTCTTTAGTTTTCTGAAGAGGAAAATTTCCGTCTGGGACTCTGCCTGACTTGGTTTGCTAGTATTTGGTTGAGGCCTTTTGCATGAATGTTCATCAAGAAATTAACCTGAAGCTTTTATTTTGCTGCTGTACTTGTCATCTCATTGTCTAGATTTGGTATAATGCTGGCCTCATTGGATGAGTTTGGTAAAATTCCCTCCTCTTCAATTTTTCAAAATAATTTAAGAAGAGTTACTATTTATTATTCTTTAAACATTTGGTAGAGTTTAGCAGTGAAGCCATCTTGCTCTGGGCTTTTTTTTTGATGGAAGATGTTTTAGTACTGATTTGATTTTATTGCTCATTCTTG
The DNA here is from genome assembly GCF_001458135.2 of Marmota marmota marmota. Classification (NCBI taxonomy): domain Eukaryota; kingdom Metazoa; phylum Chordata; class Mammalia; order Rodentia; family Sciuridae; genus Marmota; species Marmota marmota. The sequence continues at coordinate 17,480,342 of NW_026000153.1, forward strand.
ATCTGTTTTTTATTTTTAAAAAATATTTATATTTTTTTTAGTTGTAGTTGGACACAATACCCTTATTTATTTTTATGTGGTGCTGAGGATCGAACCCAGGGCGCACACATGCTAGGCTAGTGCTCTACTGCTGAGCCACAACCCCAGCCCCTTGATCTGTTCTTTAAATTTTTATTCTTTTTCTGTTTTTCTTCTTGTTGCTGGAGGTTGAACCCCGGGCCTGCCACATGCTGCTCATGTGCTCTACCACTGAGCTACATCCTCAATGCCGGATTTTTTGCTTCTTCATGATTCAGTGTTTATAAGGTGTATGTGTCCATTTCTTATAGGTTATTAAATTTTTTGGCATGTAATGGTTTATAATAGTCTCTAATGATCCTGTATATGCCTGGGGTGTTGATTGTAATGCCTTCTTTTTCACCTGTGATTTTATTTGAGTCTTCTCTCTTTTTTCTTAGTCATGCTAAGGGTTTGTCAAGGTTGCTTATCCTTTCAAAAATCTACCTCTTTGTTTCATCAATCTTTGAATGTTTCTTTCAGTCTCCATTTTATTTGTTTCTGTTCTGATCTTTATTTCTTCTTCCCTTCTACTAATTTGAGGTTTCATTTGTTCTTGTTTTTCTAGTTCCTTGAGGTACTGTGATAAGTTGTTTAAGATCTTCATGCTTTTTTGATGTAGACATGGATAGTAATGACTGGATTCTTACTACTGCTTTTGATTCATCCTATAAGTTTAGAATGTTATGTTTTCATTTTTTTCTTTCCCTGTAAGTCTATTAATAGTCCTTCAGATATTTAGCTGCTCCAAAATTGTGTGCCCATATATTAAAAATTTTTATTTCCTCTTGATGAATTGACCCCCTTATCATTACAAATTGACTTTTCTTGTGTTTTTATGTGTTTTAATTTAAAGTCTACGTTACCTATTAAAATTATGGAAATTCCTGCTTTCTTTTGGGTTTCATATGCATAGACTTTTTTTTTTCAACACTTCACTTTTAGTCTTTGTATGTTCTTAAACATGCAATGAGTTTCTTATAAGGAGCATATAGTTGGATCTGTTTTTCTTTTTTTTTAATCCATTCAGTCACTATGTCTTTCAATTGAATAACTTAATTCATTTACATTTAAGATAATTATCAGTAGGTATGCTTACACTATTTTGTTACTTTTTAAAAAAATTATAATTCCTTCCCCTCTTAACAGTCTATTTTACAGTTAGGTGATTTTGTTTTCTAGTAGTGTGTTTTGATTCCTTGCTTATTTTGGGTGTACTGGTTATAAATTTGTGTTTTGTGGCTACCATGAAACTTACAAAAATACATCTTTTGATTATAACAAGCTATTATGAAATTATAGTAACTTAACATTGATCATAGAGACAATAAAACAAAAAAGGAATAGAAAAATATTAATTAAAAAACTACACTTTTACCCCTTTACTTCAATGTTTTTAATTTTGATGTCTCATTTTTCATCTTTTAATCACCTATATTTTAACTATGTTGTTGTAATCATTATTTTAATTTCTATGTTTTACTTTTCAGATTAAAGATATAAACTGTTTGGACACTGTTTACAGTATAAGAGCATTCTGAATTTGTCTGAATAGTCACATTTACCAGTGAGTTTAATACCTTCTGATGTTTTCTTTATACTTATTCGTATCTCTTTCAGTTTGAAGAACTCCCTTTAGCATTTCATATATGGTAATAAAAAAAAATCTCAGTTTTTGTTTGCCTGAAAACATTTGTATCACTTTTTCATTCCCAAAGGATAGCTTTGCTGGGTATTGTATTCTTGATTAGCCAACTTTTCCTTCATCACTATATAAATCTCATGACACTCCCTCATGGCCTGAGGTTTTTGCTAAGAAACCTTTTTTCAGGTAAATTGGAAAACCTTTATGCGTTTTGTTTTGTTTTCTTGTGTTGCTTTGAGAATCCTCTTTGTTATTAATCTTTGAGAGCTTGATCATAATATGTTACAGGGTAGATTGTTTGAGTGAAATCTGACTGGTGCCTTTGACTTGTCTGTACCTGAATATTTTTTGTCCTCCTATAAATTCAGAAAATGTTCCATTTTTGTGTCTTTGAATATACTTTTACCCCTTTGGCATTCCTAAGACCCTTTTTAACACCAAAACCCCAAATTATTTACTTTTTTAAAGCTTTCTCAAATTTCTTATTCAGTTTTCTTCATTCCTTTTTTTTAATATTTATTTTTAACTGTAGTTTGACACAATACCTTTATTTCACTTATTTATTTTTATGTGGTGCTGAGGATGGAACCCAGGGTCTTGCAAGTGGGAGGTGAACGCTCAACCGCTGAGCCACAATCCCAGCCCCTCTTCATTCCTTTTTATTAATTTTTATTTTTTCTCCTTTGAATGTGTATTTTCAAATAGCCTATTTTTGAGCTCACTGATTCTTTTTTCTGTTTCATCTACTTGCCTTTGATTTCCTTTATCACCTTTTAAATTTTGTTTAGTACACTTTTCAGCTTAAGGATTTCTGTTTGATACTTTTTTAATAACTTCAATCTCTACGAAATTTCTCTGATAGAGTACTGAGTTGTTTCTCTGGGTTAGAAATAAATATCAATATAACATTAATCACAATAAATATATTCAAATGTAACAACTAAACAACTAACAACTAAAAGGCAGAAATTATCATTTAGACAAAACAAAACAGGATCCAATATGCACCTAAAAATATACACACTTAAAACTAAAATATACAGAAAAATTAAAAGGAAAAACAAATATTATTTTAGATTCTGTGCATCCAGAATCTAAAATCAGGTGATGTAACAGTATTAATTTAAAATGAAATTTAAGACAAAACATCTTAATAAGGATAAATAGGGTACACAACATATTCATTACAGAGCTATCAGATTAAATTCTTTGTAAACGTGTATGTGCCTAAGCAAAAATCCTTAAAACACAGAAATCCTGAGTTAATTTAGGAGATTAGGAGATAATGACAAGCCAATAAAGAATTTGACATAATTGCATTACATTAATAGCTTAAGTCTACAAATCACTAGTAAGGAGAAAGTATCTATAAATAATTATACAGATAGATCTGAGAATCTCCTAAATTGATCTAATATGAGCCCTGTATCCAACAAACATATAACATGGGGATTTTTCAACAAATACTTGGAAGTTTTAAATGGCTTCTCTTTTCATGAGTGTTCCTCGGGATATTTCTTCTTTTGAACATATGTTTTCTCCTATTTTTCACCTAAATGTATGCTTGATGACTTATGACTTCCCTATGTCTACTGAAGAGTCATCAAGCCAGTCAGAGGGTGTCTGCTATGGCTGTGATCTGAGACTGATGTGTCTCCTGGGAGCTTCCCAATGTGACCAATGTCTTCCTCTTCAGCCCTTGAACAGTCATTAGTAGAGGATTTAGTCACACTGATGTGAATTGAATTTAAACTTGTGGCCTTGAGTTCAGAGTCTGACTCTTTAGTTTTCTGAAGAGGAAAATTTCCATCTGAGACTCTGCCTGCCTTTGGAGTAACACACACACATTCAACTGTTTTTGTGCTCCTTGGAAATCTCCCTGAGCGATAGTGCAAGGAATGTAGTAGAATAAACCCAAAGATGAAGGACATTCACCAGTGCCTTTTAACATCATCACAATCTCTGAGTTCATTAGCCTTTTATGGTTTTTCCTAAAGACAACATAATTAATTTAACACAATGGGTCAGGGCAAATGTGTCCTTTGACCGGAGCCCATCATTTCAGTTTCCCATACTTCCTATTTTTACTTTCCCAGTGATATAGAAATAATATGCTGCCCTTCATGAGTGACAGCATTGCTATGGTTTTAACCTAAGCCAAGCATTGGTTATGCCATGTTAAGTGGTTTCCACGGAGACATGGAAAACCCTTATGCCCCCACACCCTTTTAGAATTGATCAAACCTTTATGTAAGCTAGTTTCAGCTGATATTACCCAAAATCTTATGATATAGGCAAGAAAGGGATTATTAATTTTATTTGAGGAAATTGAGACTAAGAGAATTAAAAGTGATACCCAGAATCCTACATGGCTTTGTGATGAAAAAAGTTAAACCCACATTTTCGAATTTAAGTATCACTGCCCTTACGGTCTTCTTGGCCTCTGACATAAATTTCAAGTTGGATTAACAGGGTGGAGATGCACTGGGCACCATTACTTAGGAACTTCTTTTGCTAAGCTGGGTGGATTTGAGAACGAATCCAAATTATGCATCTGGCAAAGATAAAAGTGCTCTGGAACCAGACTGCAGGAGCTCAGATTCTCACTCAAGCACACAGAGCCATGTGATCTTGTGTTTCTTAACTTCTCTCCACTTGGACTTCTTCAGCTCTAAAATGCAGATACAAATTATACCTAATTTGTTATAGGATTCTATAAGGTCATAATATATTCAAAGTGCATAGAATAGTGCCTGGCACATACTGACTGATCTAGAAGGGTTTGTTCTTGGGATATTGTTATTGCTAATGTCATTATGGTATCACAATTGCTTGGCTCAGGAGCTCAGTGTTTAACTGCTATGATCTAAACACCTCAAATATGCCATGATATGAAATTAGCTTAAAGTAAAAGGAAACACTTCCTCCACTAATGAGGCAGGAAAGATGGCTTAGTTGTGACATGAGGCACCAGGTGGATTTGCATAGATCAGAGGGCACACACAGTCCTATTAGAGTTACATCATTTTGAACAAAGGAGGATTGCCATTGCAGCCAAGGTGATGCTTCTCCTTCTTGAATCTCTTCCCCCTCTCTGTAGCCAATTCACTAATCTCACCCCTCTTTACCTCCATGTGCCTTAATGTGCCCCCATTTTGGATTATTGTGGAAAAGAATGAACTTGGGCACATGATGTCCTCCTATTGACTGGAAGTCAACGATCCAGCCACTGTGGCCTGGCTGTCCTCACTCCTCCATTCTTCTATCATCTGGTTCACTTCAAAATATATGCTGTTTCAAGTATAATTATTAAGTGTGCACAATGTACGGAAGGGGGCCAAATAAAGCCAGCAGGAAGCCCTGGATGATTCAGACTTTCTCAACTATCTGGGAAATATTTAAGTACCAAACATGCCTTTCTGGTCTCCCCTTGTCTTCACTCCTTTTTGCCTAGAAGTCCCTTCCTCTATTTCTGACCACTTGGTGGCTATCACAGAGCCTACCTGTACCTTCCAGTCCGTTTGTTTTTGTTATGGTCATGCAATCAGGCTGTCAAGGAAGCAAGACCCTTGACTTCTTAGGCTGGGTGAATGATTCTTGTGGTTTTATATGGGGATGACCTGCCCTCCTGCCACCTAATCCCCTCCTCTGGGAACCCCGATTACTCCATTCTCTCTGTAGCCTGTGCTCTCAGGCTCCAGGTGGGTTTCCTCTGTCTTATTGTCTCCTGCCTTCCTCACAGAGCGTGTATCTTAGGTCCTGAACGTTAGTCCTCCACATTTTGTTTACTCCACTTTTGCAACTTGCACAGTCCCTCTCAGAGTTCATCCCAGAGACCTCAAGTCCAGCTGGCCTCACATAGGCAAAGCTTGTGCACCATCCATCTAGCATGGAAGCTCACCTGTTGCTACATAAAAAGTCACCTCTACTGGGCACTGTAGAGCATGACTGTAATCTCATTGGCTCTGGAGGCCAAGACAAGAAGATCAAGAGTTCAAAGCCAGCCTCAGCAAAAGCAAGGCACTAAGCAACTCAGTAAGACCCTTTCTCTAAATAAAATACAAAATAGGGCTGGGGATGGGGCTCAGTGGCTGAGTGCCCCTGAGTTCAATCCCCAGTCAAAAAAAAAAAAAGTCACTTCCTTTCCCCACATTACATTATAGATGCTGAATTTATACCACTGAAGTAAAGCTAGTTAGCAGTCAAGGAGTTGATTGCCCATTTGTTTGTGGCCTGTTTTTAAGGACATCATCATTTTCTCTTCCTGAAATTCAAGTGTGCAGCTTGCACCTCCCATTGTATTCATCATTCAAGGGATCTACCATTCCTGAGATACAAGGGCCCTCTTCTGTATCCAAGCATTATAACTATACATCTTCAAGGCTCCATTCCTAAGTAAAATATAATCTGTGGAAGGCAAATTAAATTAAGTACAATTCAGTGAGAAATAAAATTTCAAGCTAATACTTCTTCTTCGTCTTCTTCTTTTTTTTTTTTTTTTTTTGTACCAGAGACTGAACTCAGGGGCACTCGATCACTGAGCTACATCCCAACCCTATCTTATGTTTTATTTAGAGACAAGGTGTCACTAAGTTGCTTAGCACCTTGCTTTTGCTGAGGCTGGCTTTGAACTCACTATCCTCCTCCTCAGCCTCCAGAGCTGCTGGGATTACAGACATGCACAACCGGGCCAGCAAGTTAATTCTTCTTTAAAGTAAATATATCAGGGGTAAAGCGGAAGCACATGATACACACCATAATCTTATTTGGTCTGATTTATAGCTTATGTTATATGCAGATTAGGCTTCATTCAAATCAGGAGCTAGGCTTCAGGAAGAGTCCTCTCTCTCTACTTACATTTGCCATTGAATAAATCCTTCTTCCTCAGCCCACTGATCCCTATAGACTGCCTTATTTCCACTTAAGAAACATCTTCTTTACATCCCCATCTGGTCATAGGGAGACATTGAACTTTTCTCTGTATTTCCTATCAGCCTATATGTATATAGTTATGTACATATATAAATATTTTTCTTCCTAGCCCTCTCTCCAAAAGTAGTTTTTCAAGGTGTATCCATTTACATCCTAATATCCCAGCCCTTCAGCTCCCAGAACGCAATGTCACCCTCACAGCACCTTCAAACCAAATCTTGGTCCACTGGCATTTTTGCATTATGAGATACATCATCCCCCACCCAATACACACATGCACACATGTACACACAGAGAGAAATATTTAGTTGTTAGTATTTCAGTATTATCATTATGTGTGATAGGTTTATTAACAGTAGCTTTTAGATGCTGAGCTCAAGGTTTACATAATTGAAATACTCAATAGATTAAAAAATGGAATGGAAGATTCACAAGAGTGCTAACCATTCTCTTCCCACTTACACAGGAATGTAATGTGCTGAGCAAAAAGAAGACAACAGGATGTGAGGAACAAATGAGGATGCTCTAAAGATCCCCTGGTTGGAGCTATCTCCTCGAACCCTTGCTGCCCAGTACTACCAGCACATCACACAAAACTGCACAACCTTGTTGGGAGGGATGGAGATGCCCTTGAATTATTCATGTTTTAACACTAATCCAGTCAGGAGGCGGACCCTTGAGGGAGTCAAAATCTTTTATTAAATGTAAATTGTTTTATGAGATCCTGCAACTGATAACAACTAAGAATATTTCCCCAGAAAATGTTTAATAATAGGAAGAATATCAAAGTGAGTGGAACTAAAAATGGGGGTAAGCTAGTGAGCAGAGGGGTGTCCAAATGCTGAGGAGAGGCCAGAGGGGCCAAAGAGTCCAGAGCACCCATGGCCTTCTTCACCACAACTCTGACCCCAGATCTCAGAATCTGTGGTTATGGCCTTTGCTAGGCAACGCTGGCCTCACTGAACCTAAATGTCAGTGTCTGCACATTCATGAATCACATTGGACATTCTTGGAAAATTCAGCCTCTCTCTCAGCACTTTCACCTCATAGAATGTGCCTCCAACACACAACTTCCCACCATGAGGACAATGCTCTTCCAGGTCCTCAAATATCCAAGAATCCTTTTTAGGCCATGGATGGTACCTTTCCCCCATTCCAGCCATGAATCAACCTGCCAGGGGCTGGAGGCAATGAGAGACAAGGAGACTGTGTACCTGGGCAAGGACATCCATCATCATGGTTATCAGAATGATCCTAAGCCTTCTGCAAAGGTTGGTATAGATCATGAGTGTTCTGCTACTGAGAAGTAAGATATGGATCCCAAACTATAGCACTGCCTTCTTGTTAAAGCTTCAGCTATGTGATATTGAGCAATGGGGAAAAAAATCTTTGTGCCTTACTTTTTCTTCTGCAAAATAGGAGTAATAAAATATTTGTTGAGAGCTGGGGATCTAAAGTTCAATGGTAGAGTGCTTGCTTAGCCTGTGTAAGGCCCGGAATTCAATTCCCAGTACTGCAAAAATTAAAAATAAATATTTGTTGAATATGTAATAGCAGAATATTCCCAGTAACAGCATTTTTATAGGACAGAGTTTCATGGTATTTATGGAATAGATAATAAGTAGTGTGAATAGTTAAAGTATCCATACCTCAGATTCTCATCTGTGAAATGTTAATAATAATAGCATTTATAGAATAGAATTGTATAGATTAAATGAGCTGGTATCTGGAAAGTAATTACTTGGTAAACAATAAGTATTTTGTAAACGTTAGCCATTACTCTGAGTATTTCTACAGAATCATTCTAATATTCTGAGTTTGAGAAAAAACAAAATTGAATAGTGAGTAACAGATTCCCACTTGGAATCTGGTCTTTTGCCAGAATGAGAGACCCTGAGCTGGTGATGAAATATTCCAAATAAAGTCATAGGGATAGCTAATCCTCTCCCGTATACACACTTGTCCCATGGGCAATGAAGGCAGGTAGAAGCAGAAAACCATGGTCGCGATGACGAAGAACAGGAAGACACAAGAATATTTCAGGAAAACTCATCTCTGGCTTTTTTCAGATCAAGTGGAGCTGTGAGCAAAGTCTTCCTGGCTCTAAGGAGTGAGCATATTCATAAGCTGGAGACACAGACTGATGAGGTGTGCAACTTCCTGTTTCCTTGGTGAATGCTTCAGAAAACATGCAGTTGGGAATTTTAAAATTTTCCACTCACTGTTGCCTTACAAAGCTCACAGAAGGTTGGATGAGATGAGTCAGGAAGCTGGTTAGGGGATGGCAGACCTGGGGGAGGCTCACAGCCTCTTCCTTGCTTTCCCAGTAACTCACAGAGACCAGTGACCTTTGCATCCCGTCAGCCTCTGGGGAAAGGAGTATGACTCCCTAAAATCACAGACCCAAAGCATCTGAAAACCAGGAGGTATTTCATGCAGGTCGATGACTAAAACCCTCTGGGGAAATGAATGTCTATTTTCTTACAAAAATATCTCTTAGAACAGCATCTCTTCTGTTCATCCTCAAGATGGGGCTGTTTAATTACTTCAGAGAGTTTTATTCTGACCTTTCTGTGCCCAGGGTATCAGTTCTTTCCTCTTTCTCTCCTCAAGGTTCCTGGGCCCCCATTGCTACAGCTTCTCTTTCTACAAGTCCCCTTAAAATCCTGGCGCTTCAGAGTCTTTAGTCTTTTTCACTGTTTAATTTGGATCAGTGGGTCTTAGACTTATCTGATGACAATCAACTTTTGATGAATTCTATGAATTTTCTTACCTGTAAAATTCATACTCACATCAAAAATATACAAGTCCACTGAAGTGCTCCCAAAGCACTCCAGAGGATCCATGTCTGAAAATCCAGAAGCAGTCCCAGCACCCAGAAGCTTGCTCACTCATGGAGCCTGGTCTCAGGACTACTCCTAGCTTGCTGGCCCTCACAATGAGGCCCTGTTATTTCCTCAAGGGACATGAACAACCCCACCAAAGACCAACATCAGCAATGTGAATACACCTATTTAAAGTGTTCAGTCAGGAGTTTTAGTTCATTCAGAGTTGTGCAACCATCACAGAGAATTTTATAACATTTTTTTTCCATCTCAAAAAAGAAATGTAGCTGTCATCCCCAATCAGCCCTTTCCCCCAGTGCAAGCAACCACTTATCTGCTTTCTCTCTCTATTTTCCATTTCTTAACATTTCCTATGAAGGGAATCTTAGCATATATGTTTTTTCTCTGTGCATGTAACTATCTTCTTTCAGTTAGCATAGAATTTTTAGGTTCATCCATGTTGTAGCTTGTATCAATGTGTATTCTTTTTTGTAGAAAAATAATATTGAATTGTATTGGATATATTGCATTATTTAATTCATTCATTAATTGGTGGACATTTGTGTTGCATCTATTTTTGCTAACGCCCAACTTCGAGTGAACTGAATCCCTGCTTTCTTAAATTCTTTTCAAATTCATCCAACTAAAGCCCAAACTGTTTAATAGGTCCTTATTAAAAAATATTTTTTTAGTTGTTAATTGACCTTCATTTTATTTATTTAAATAGGTGCTAAGAATCAAACCCAGTGCCTCACACACACTAGGCAAGTGCTCTACCACTGAGCCACAACCTGGGCCCCATTTCTAAACTCTTTTATAGGGACACACACAGTTTTTTGCATTACTTATCATTGCTTATGCAATGAGGAATAAATTCAACTCCATGCTGGTCTTTGGCTGGAGGACATTGACACACATATTCTAAGTTACAGATCCTTGCTCCAAAGTCTACATGTGGCCTGACTTGTTCCATTTGTGTTCCTGGCCTTAATAATCAATGAAACGTTGTTAGTTTTTCAATGAATATGCTCAGGCCTCATTTCTCACTACCTACTAGGACACTGATGTCCTATAGGCACCTCAAATGCAAACGACAAAAACAAATGTTGATTCTGAAATTGTATTTTTGTATGACTGCTATCTTAATTAGATATGCCAATGATGTTCCATTGTGTGTGTGTGTGTGTGTGTGTATCCATTCTTCTACTGAAGGGAAGCTGGGTTAGTTCCACAATTTATGAATTGTGCTGCTATAAACATTGCTGTGGCTGTGTCCCTTGTAGTATGCTGTTTTTAAGTCCTCCGGGTATAAACCGAGGAGTGGAAGAGCTGGGTCAAATGATGGTTCCATTCCAAGTTTTCCAAGGAATCTCCATACTGCTTTCCAGATTGGCTGCACCAGCTACAGTTATCTTATATTATACAAAGGTGCCAAAAACGTACACTGGAGAAAAGATAGCCTCTTCAACAAATGGAGCTCGGAAAACTGGAAATCCACATGTAACAAAATGAAACTAAATATCTGTCTCTTACCATGCACAAAACTCAACTTAAAGTGGATCAAGGACCTAGGAATTAAACCAGAGACCTTATGCCTAATGGAAGAAACACACAATGCAAAAAATCATAGGGTCACACCAAATCTCCATCATGTGGGATTAGGCCCCAACTTCCTTAATGAGACTCCCATAATGCAAGAATTAAAACCAAGAATCTAGTCCTAGTGTGTGTCTGACTTTGGCCACATGAGATAGCTAGAGTAATAACTGCTCAGCTAAGCCCAGTCAACTTCTATAACTGTGGAGAAATAATAATAATAATAATAATAATAATAATAATAATAATAATAGACTGTTGTTTCACTACACTGCTTTTAGAATGATTTGTCATGTTGTGGGCCAAACTATACCTGCCTTCCCCAGGAAAACTCCACTGTATCCTGACTCTTTCTTTTATTCTTATACAATGTATTATTAAGAAATGCTTTTGTAAGATGTTCTCTTTTTAGTTTCCATTTTTCTTTGACAATGTACTCTGGCTGTACCCTGAACTGGGTCATTCTGACCCATTTCCTATGTTGCAATGGTTTTAACGTACTTTACTTATGGTTTGGGGCTACAAAGAGTGTGCTCTAACTTGTGGTGGGGTTTGAGGGGTGCCAAGGCAACTTGTTTGCTGCCCTTTCAGACTGCCTGTGAATAAAGTTCCATGCCCGACTTCAAGACTGACCCGGTTATTTATTTCAAACAGTCCACAACAGTCATGCAGTAAGGATAACGAACAATCTTGGAGGAGCTATAGGATCTAATCAACATGTGCAAATAGAATTAAGGAAAGTATGTCTGAACTTGGATCCTGAGGCTACTGGATCAAGAGGGATAAGGAAGAGTTCCTCCCTCTGTATGTACACCCTGTCCTATGATATAAGACTTAACATTGTAACAAGTTTCCTGGCAGATAAGGATTACATACTGTTGGATAACCCTCGAGAGCTCTAGCATGCTACACTGGGGTTTTGGGAGTCAATGGTGGAGAAAGGGTACAAGATGCTCAGAGATTTGGACATCATAGGTAGACTACATAAGGTTAGAAATCTACCAGCCAACTATGTTCCAGGGGAACAACCATTTTATTGACAAGCTGGAAAAAATACTATTCAGATCAGTGGTGACTATCCTCTGTAGACAAGGCTTACTATAAGAGATACTTACATATAGAAGCCATCTTTGCCTCATTGACATGCTGATTCTGAAACACAAGACATTGCTCTTCCTATCAAGAACAGATCAGGACTCTTTAATAGACTGACTGCAATTCAAACAGTTCTTCCACTTGGTATTTATGGCATCAAAGACCCTGTGGTTTTAATGATATTTGTGATGGGAAAGATATCATGCTGTACAGTTTGAGGTGAGTTCTGATGAGAAACTCACAACCTATGTGCCTAAGTTTCTGGATAAAAACCTGACTCTCTGCAGTAGAGAAGTGTGTACTAGTTGAAAAGTAGCTCCTATTTCAAGGAGTTCTTGGGAGGCTGGACCAGAAGGACATTCAATTGTGCAGCAGAACTGCTCGTCTTGAGCCTGGTTCTATTAGACCCCTCAAATCAGAAGGTCAGGTGTGCTCATCAATAATCCATCATAAGTTAAATATGGTATATTTAAGGTGAGCACATGTAAAGTTGGAGAACCCAAGTACATGGTCACAGATGTCAGACCCTCATGTCATCCTCCACTACTGTGCTAGATTCTTTTCCTCAGCTCTTATAACCAATAGGCAAAGGATAAATGAAGCCAAATTTGCTTCACAAATGGGTTGGCAAGTGTGTGGGTTCATGTTAAAATTGCACTCTCTTGAAACACCGCTTGATGCAGATGGTGGTTCTGAGAGTTGCTATTAAGGCTAACTCCTCCTCCCGAGAGGATTGAGTAGTACAGGTGGTCATTCCCACTGTGTGGAAAGAGAAGCAATTAGAAGTAAGAATAAGCATGGACATGTGGGCTATAGGGAATGACGTGGCTGTTGATCATGGCCCTGAGAAAAGAAAGACTGGAATATCCGGAATAAGGATATCTGTAGAGTTGGTATGTGGTAGGCACAAGTATGAAGTTTCCTCCATCATATTTTAATGCTTAGAGAAAACAACCACCACAGGACAGCCAGTAAACAACTAGTAGATAGAATGACCTTATCAATTGACAGCAGTCAGCCTGTCATGGGCCCATCACATCTATGCAAAGAGCTCATGAACAATGTTTTCAGAATAGTAGAGAAGGAAGCTGTGCATGAGTCACACAGCTAGGTTTCCATGCCCCAAAGCTGATGAGCTACTACTGCTGCCTTGTGACTAATCTTCCAGCAAGAGGCATCAATGCTGAGCCATTTCTCACTATGAGCAACTACCTACTTGGGATGATTTTCACCATTGACTTGATAGAGATTCATCTTGACCAAAAGAAATATTCTGGGTATAGGTTTGCCTTTCTTGCCTGTAACACTACCAAAAGTTTGAAGATTATAGGACTTCTTGACATGAGATTCCACATGACATTGCATCAGACCAAGAAGTTGTGACCAAGGAAGTACGGTATTTATAGTCTATGAATGAAGAGATTGAAATAGAAATTATCCAGCTCATCATTGTTCTCAATGATCCACTTGGAAAATCTGTGCTTGTCAGTCCTAAAACTCTAGGTTCTACATAACTAGAAGCCCTGATTCTCAGACAGGGATCAAGAGAAATGTGGCAAGTGTTCCATTCAACTGTAAGGCTGTCTGAAGCCTGGTTACTTAAGGTCCCTGGTAGCAAGAGTTTGGCAGTCAAGGAAGGAATCACCATAGTTGCAGATATAATTGAGCTGGTCATTAAGAAGAGATTCAGCTCCTGTTACACAGAAGGACAAGAAATAAAAGTGACCCCCAAGTGATCCAGTGAGATATCCCTGTGTTCTCTCCAGCTCAAATTAGACAAGTGTAGCAACCATAGTCGGTGCCATGGCATGAGGAACTCAGACCTCATGGAAGGGATCAAGGATGCCACAAGCAGAAATGCTAGCCAAGGATGAGGATCATCTAGAATGGGTAGCAGAGGAGGGGGCTATATGAAGTGAGTATATGTTGCAGACTTAAGACTCCTGTGGTTGGGGTATAGTTCCTTCCACTAGCTTTCTTCCTCTTGCAAGTTTCTGCAAGAAACTAGATCAGTCGGAGAATCCTGTAGCAGCTGCTTCTAGAGGTGGATGGAACTCAGTGGGCAAAGTAAATGAGATAGAAAAGCATCCGAGAAGGACAACACCAAACCCCTTCTTCTAATTGGGGATACCCAATCTCCCTGGTGCTGAGAGTGTTGGGGGTAGTGATGGCTTACAGGTGAGTTCCTTTCCTGAATTACCATAAGCTAAAAAAAAAAAAAAAGAATTTCCCAAGGTTACTCCCCCACCCTAGGGGCAGCCTATACTCTTGTTTCTAGGGACACAAAGATCTGGCTCCCTTGCCTCAGTGAGTATAATTCTCAGGTTCAGAACCCCCTGCAGACTTTTATTAAAATTGTATCAAGGTTCAACTTCTCCCTCTGCCGATTATTGCTTCTGACATCATTCAAGAGCATTCTCCAATAAATACTAGTTACTAGTTTTGCATGAAGTGCTCAGGGTCTGAGTCTGTTTTCCAGGAAACTTAACATAAAATAAACAGATAAATAAACAGTCCCCCCACCACCAAAAAAAAAAGGAGAGAGAGAAGATCAATTCCATCTAGCTCAAGTGTTCAATTTTCATGGAAAGAAACTTAGGTTCCAAAAAAATAAAATATGTACATTAAGTCACTTGGTTAGTGATCCCCAAAGGGAATAGAATGGAACCCATGTTTCATGTCTCTCCATTCATTGCTCTTTCCTCTCCCATCTTTTGGGGTCTAACAGTGTTTTGTTTCCACTATGCACTTGCTGCTGTGTGATTTTGGAAAAGTTACTAAAATTCTGAGATTCTCTTTTCTTACATATGTGCTGGGATATAGCAGTAGCTATATTGATAAGATTGATGTACCTAGGAATCCTTCACAGAATAAATAGCTTAGTATTTAGTATCAAAAACACGCATTATCCTGAGAGCGAGGTTACTAGTTTTAAATATGAAATGTCTTCATTTCTGACAGCTTTGCTTCTATAGCACTACTCTCTCTCTTGTCTGTCTTTACACACAGAGCTTTCATGGAAGGAGGTTCTGAGGGAGGGAGACAATAATCAGAGAGCAGACCAGTATCTTAGCCTGTTTTGTGTTGTTCTAACAGAATACCTGAGACTGGGTAATTCATAAAGAACACATGTATTTTTTTCAGAATTTTGGAATTTGGAAATGCCAGGATCAAGGTACTGGCAACTGGTGTCTGGCAAGGGCCTTCATGCAGTGCACTCTGCTGGGGAGGAACCATGTCATCAACATGGCAGGAGAATAAAAAGGAATGAATCTTGAAATCCAGGTATTTTCCAATAGCATTAACCCAATCATGAGGACAGCGCCTTTCTCCCTGAGACCCACCTCTGTTGCACTGTCACATAGAAGACAATTCCCAACACACAAATTTTAAAGGATATAAATTAGATAAGAAGAAATTCCTCCTTTTGCCTCCTCTGGTGGAGGAGATGAGGCAAGGTGAGGGAACATTGTGAGGATCTGGGATTGGGGTACTCACAGTCTTGGATGGGCCACAGGCTGGTTTTCCACTGGTGGTAAGTATCGCCTTCTCTGATCTGGTGGAAAAATTTACTTTGTCTGCCTGCACCCCGCTGTGTGGGCCAGAGGAGAATGCTGCATGTTGGCGTAAGTGATTGAGCACAGCCAAGTCTCAATTCCAGGTGAAGAAAATCGAAATAGGAAAACCTGGCAAGATAGTCATGCCCACTCCATAATTATTAACTCCCTCCTCACCCCACCACCTTTGTTTCAGCCACACTGTCTAAAAGGAGACACAGGAAAAAACAGGAAGATATATCGTTTTGCCCTTCAAAACAATGCATTGTCCACACTGGAAAAAAAAGAAGCGTTTGGACCTGAAAATTCACTTGAGAATCTTATTTAAAATGCAAGTTCTTGGCCTGTAATCTTTGGGACAGGATAGGATTGAGAAATCTGAGTTTTTTGTTTGTTTGTTCAGTTTTGTTTTGTTTAAGAGGAAGCCTAGATAATTCTGAAACAGGTGGTCTCTGAATCTCCTGGGTGAGTGTCTCCTTTAGCCAAACAGGCAGCAGCCAGTATGATGTACCTCCAGCTCAAGCAAAGGGTTGGTGAACTACATAAAAGTGTTGTCCCTCTTCCATGCCAACATGATTCTTTAAAACCCAGTAGAACATGTTATAGCAGCACCATCCAATATGACAGCCACAGCCACAGACCATTTAGGTATCCCATTTGAAATTTGGCTAGTCCAATTGAGATGTGCTGCAAAGACCTAGTATTAGAAAAAAAAAAAAAAAAAAAAACAAAATATCTCATTAACAATTTTTTTTTTTTTTTGTGCCAGGGATTGAACCCAGGGACATTTAACCACTGAGCCACATCCCCAGCCCTTTTTATTTTTTATTTTGAGACAAGGTCTCGCTAAGTTACTTAGGGCCCCGCAAAGTTGCTTGAGGTTGGCCTCAAACTGGTGATTGTTCTGCCTCAGCCTCCCAAGCTGCTGGGATTACAGGCATATGCCACCACACCAGGCTCATTAACTTTTTGTTGGTGTTGTTGTTCTTTTTATTTATACAGGGCAGTGGAATGTATTTCGACATATCATATATACACATTGTGTAACTTCCCATTTTTGTGGTTGTATGTGATGTGGAGTTACACCAGTCGTGTATTCATATAGCAACATAGGAAAGTTATATCTGATTCATTCTACTGTCTTTCCCATTCCTACTCCCTCCCTTCCCTTCATTCCCCTTTGTCTAATCCAGTGGACTTCTATTCTTCCCTACCCCCTCTTAATGTGAGTTAGCATGTGCATATTAGAGAGAACATTTGGCTTTTGGCTTGGGGGGACTGGCTTCTTTCACTTAGCATGATAGTCTTCAGTTCCATCCATTTACCAGCAAATACCATCATTTCACTCTTTATGGCTGAGTAACATTACATTGTGTATATGTACCACATTTTCTTTATCCATTCATCTGTTGAAGGACACCTAGGTTGGTTCCATAGCTTAGCTACTGTGAATTGAGCTGCTATAAACATTGATATGCCAAGGAATGGGATAATTGGGTCAAATGGTGGTTCCATTCCAAGATTCTTGAGGAATCTCCATACTGCTTTTCATTAACAGTTTTTGAAGATGAGGGATGTAGCTCAGTGGCAGAGCGTTTGCCTTAATGTGTGCAAGATCCTGTATTCAGTCCCTAGCATAACACACACACACACACACACACACACACACAATTGATATCAATTATATGTGAATAACATTTTTGATATATAAGATTAAATAAAATGTATTATAAAATTCTTAAACTTTTAAAAACATTTTTAAAATTTCACTAGAAATTTTAAGATCATATCTGGGGCTTGAATTTGCACTTCATGTTATGTTCTCTTTACACTGTACTGGTCTATACAATTCCTCCCTCAGAACACCACTCTTTTCCTCCACCCCATTCTTAGACCTACTGCTGTCCCCAACTGAAAGGTCCCTTGAGAATTTTCATCACTGTCATTTACTGTTTCAGATAAAGGGTCCCAATATCTACCGCTCCTGACACCTAAGGTGCTGTGTTAAGAATGCCCTCCTGTGGCCTGAATCCTCCACCCCCTGCCAGCCACTGGAGATTGAGGTCATTTGTGTTCATCTCTGGCTTCCTAGCACAGTGGTGCTGTGGAGTGCAGCCAGGTTGACTGACAGCCCACCCAATGACACACAGCTATTATGTCGTAGTAATCTGCCTATAAAGCCCAGAATTTTTTATTACTTTATTGAGATATGATTGACATATAATCAACTGTATGCTTTTTAACCCCTGCCAGGGAGAAGAGCCCAAGCTGACTTCTCTTTTTCTGTGGTTGTTTTTTCCTCTGAGGAGTTATATGGTCAACCATTGTGCAAACGTTGGTAAACACTGAAACTGGTCCTCATCAGACTGTTGGGAAGAGCACTTGTAAGACCCAAAACACCTGGGAAGAACATTTGTAAGGTAGGACCAACCAAGCCTGAGCCCAACAGAAACTCAGGATGCAGTCAAGGTGCAATAAACGCTTACGAACACGAGGGGGCAATGTGCGACCACCGTCTCTCATTCAGCGCCTCTCAGCGCCATCAAGCAGGTTTTTGTTTGTTTTCCAATAAAACAGGTCTCTTCACACTTTCCCATCCCCGTCACTGACCGGATAGGTGGCTTTGGACACCTGCCTTAACCTCTCTTCTTTTCTGCCCTCCAGATCCCCATTTCCTCCCCCCTGGGCTTCCTCTAGTACATGTGAACCTTCCCTGGATATGTGCTCATTACCATAGCCTCCCTGCTATGGACAGCCTCCCTGCCTCTCCTTTTGGACAGAAGAG
Organism: Marmota marmota marmota; assembly: GCF_001458135.2. Classification (NCBI taxonomy): domain Eukaryota; kingdom Metazoa; phylum Chordata; class Mammalia; order Rodentia; family Sciuridae; genus Marmota; species Marmota marmota. The sequence continues at coordinate 17,498,834 of NW_026000153.1, forward strand.
TTGATAAGCCTATGGTTGTTCACCTACATCCGTGTTTGAAATGATTGCCTGGACATGAATATTTAAATAGTTAAAGGGACACGAATATTTAAATAGTTAAAGGGAATAAGGCGGGAAGAGGACCCTGCGAGGTGGTCTGGGGTGGAGTGGAATAAAGGGCAAGGACGATGCATTTGTCCCTCCCCACACTCCACCAGGGAGCGATCACCCATTGCACACAGGCGGAAACAGAGGTTCATTAACTCCCGTGTTACCACTTTCCCTTTGTAACTCCTGGCACATTCCTCATGTCTCTGTCTCACAAAAGCGTTGAAGACAGGCATTCTGTACAACAGAAATAAAGAGTAACACCTTTCTCCTTTCCTTAGTTTTCAGAGAGAAACTACCTTACAGGGAACACCAGGTGTGCCAGGATTCTCTCGCTGCAGGGACGTGGGCGGATGGCTCTGCAGAGACGCTGAGAGCCCCCAGGCATGACGTAACACCCAGGGCCCCGTGGGCTTGCGCAGGTGCAGTCAGTGGTGGCTCTGCTGTCACTTCGCATCCGCCTCTCCAGCCAATGCAGTCCAGGAATCCGTCTTGTTTGGATCAGGGGCGGAAAATAGTGTTTATTTCGGATGCAAGAAATTTACAAGAGGGGCAACAGAGATGTCTCTCTCAAGGAGTTTTATCTTGATTGTAAAATGAGGAATCCCCAGCATATCACAACTGTTAAGACCCTCATCTCCAAAGATACTCTTTTCGCCTATTATTAAATTCCCAGGTTACACTATATAAAAGGGAAACATTCCTCTTGTGTTATAGATCCATACAATCTTTTCCCTTCTGCCCAGAGTGGAGGGAGGAGGCTTGGGTGTCTTTGCCCTGGGTGGGTGTAGAGTCGGTGGTAATTCCCCATATTGGCCACGAGGTGGCGGCAGCAGCATGGGATGAAGGGCCTGAGATCATTTTTTTTTTTTTTTTCAGTTACATAGAGAAGCCACTTTTCAATGCTGTTCAAATTGCTGTTTCCTGGGACCTTCTCGAGATTACACGAGGGTCAGGATTTTTTTTTTCTGCAGACACTACAACAGACCTGGTTTTTAACTCAAAAATCCCATAAGGGTAGGTCTGTTCTCATTATATTGGAGGCTTCCTCACTGACAGAAGCTATATAACATATAGACTAGGCATTGTTGGCTTCCCTTGGCCTCTTCCCTCCCCTTCTAAAATAGTCTTCAAAAACACACATCACCATCTCAGCTTGTCTCCTTTCCAGGATTCCTTCAGGGCAAAGTGCAGCTTCCCTCCTGGTTGTTCAGGGGTCTGCAACATCTTAGCCCTGAGCTTTACTTTTATTTCTGCTCATCCCCTCTTCCAGCCAAATAGTTCTCTTTCCTGACCACCCCCCACCCCCTGCCAGGGGTGTGTTTTCAATCTCACACCATTTTCTTTGCCTTCTCCTCTTTTTCATCTTTTGATGAGAGGTAATAAAGCCCCAGTATTTAATTCATATCCTTGGAAGCCCTCCCTGACTTCTGAAATATTCATAATAACATGCATGTTAGCTACCTGGTGCCTCCCAGCCTTTACAAGACTCAACTCATCTCCCACTTGCAGTGGTTCAGCCATCCTGTTTCACGGATAGGACACTGAGGCACAGAGAAATCGACGTGCCTGAGGTCCCACAGCTATAGTAAGTCATGGGAGGAAATGACCATGAATCATCGTCCCTGAGACTTGGCAGCTATGCTCCCTTACGATCAGTTATGACCGCAGACATGGAGAAGTGAAGTGAAGGTGGAAATCCCTGTTCTGGCATGTGCTGGCTGCATGATCCCAGGCTGGAATTCCATCTTCTCTTGCTCTCTCTCTCTTCCACATTTTTGAAATGGTGATGATAATAATAGGACTCATGAGATATTTCACTGATTATTCCGTAGTCAAGAACGTGGCACGATTCTGTAAACATGAATACATTCAGTCAAACCCTCAAAATCAAGGTGAACTGAAGGATTAAAATCTGATAGGGCCCCTTCTTTGACGATTTATCTCCCAAGTGAGATAAATCCCATAGTGCTAACATGTGCCTTATAGGGACCAGATGGAAGAAGCTGGGGTCCAAAGAGCCTCCTCTAATTTTCTGAGAACATCATTCTCCAGAGGGACCCGCTTGCCAGCTTACAGATGATTTCATTATGTGTGCTGGTTCATAGTGACCCTGACCTCATGCCCCCACCCCCAGCCCACACACTCACACAAGGGGAAGATGCATCTGTAGCCCTCATTTGCGTGATTGAACACCTTACCTTGGCTTAGGCCAACCCCTTCCTAGCCTTTCACCCAGGAATTTTGGAATTGGGACTGAGAAAGAATGAGTCTCTTCAGGTGACAGTAACTCTGAACTAAGGGCCCTGTGGTCTGCCATCTTTCACCAGCCAGGCAGAACCTGTCTGAAATAGACAGTGAGGCACAAACTAAGGGATGGAACATGGGAAAGGTATGGACAGGCAGGCATGTCCAGGACACTCCTGAACAGGTCATGCCCAAGTTTAACTGAGGTTTTGGATCACCTTAAAATGTCTCCATTATAAAAATTCCTGGTGCCAATGTTTGTGTGGCAATACTCCATCCTGTGTCAGTCTCCTCTCCATCTCATTAGCACATCTGACCTTCTGCAATGGGACTTAAAGTACAGTCAGAGGGTGACGCAGCAGGGTGTGGTGTCCAGGATCCCTCAGACACACTGTTTCAGATGACTTACATTTCAAGAGATCCTCCATCCAGAGCACCACCATTGCCAGGACCTCAAAGTAACTCTACCTGCAGTGCCTGTCCTTTAACACAATTCCACATTTATCATGACTTCCCATTTGATAAGGAGTCATCATGCAGTTAGCAGCATTCACTTACTTCTTCTGTATCTTATGCAATGCATAGAAGTTGTTACAGTTTTACAGACATGCAAACTCACAAGATGAAAACAAACCTTTTTCTCTATTATATTATGCTAGAACGGACCCGGAGTGTGCAAATTCAAGGTAATGAAGAGACAAATTTTGTCCACACCTGTATAGGAGTACTCAGAAATGAGTAATTCAGTGGAAAAGGTTTATAATCCAACTCAAAAGTGATGAGGAAGTGGTACTTTCAAGGGACAAAAGATCTGATGAGTCTTGTTAACATTATTTTGCAGGGAATGTGCGGCTGCCAAGATCAGTTGCTTCCCTGACTAGAGACCTCCCTGGACTATGGGGAAGGAGGAGTTGTAGCAACCAACTCTCATAAAGCTCAGCTTTAATCACATGAATTCCATTCAGATGAGATCTGTATCTGCACCCACCTTTGGATTTGGGGTTCTTTTATTTCCTCTATTTGAAACTTCCTAAGAAGTTTCACAGACAGGGAGCTTGATTGATTGCCGTGGAGAAAAAACTCATGTTAGATATTGGGAGATATTGGGAGGCAAGGCTGGGTGGTGGCACAAGCCTGTAATCCCAGCCACTCAGGAGCCTGAGGTAGGAGAATCCTAAGTTCGAGACCAGCCTTAGCAACTTACAAAGGGCCTTGTCTCAAATAAAAAGAGGTGGGGATATAGTCCAATGGTGAAGAACCCCTGGTTAAATCCTCAGTACAGGAAAAAATAAATAAATAAAAATAGAAAGGGAAACAAGCAAATCTGCAGAGAAAAAAAATAATTGATTATAATGAGAAATGAAAATAAAAACAATGGTTGGAGCAAACAATAAACAGTTCTGAGTTCAGGGGGTGATCCTTTAAGCCTTTCAAACATTGGGTTGGGAGAGGTTTTAGATAATGAAGGGAGGATAGAAGGAGCAACGTGATGTTTTTCCCAGTCTGTGGTTTTAATGTCTTTGTTAGTAACAGGCATCGGGGTCACGATTCCTTCCTGGAGTGGAACAAGGAGAATGTGGCTGTTCTGGTCAACATCCTGAGTGGTCCACGGAGCAGCAGCTGCAGGCACAGAGATTGTCCATACCTAATCTCTTGATGAGACTTTGAAGTTGTCCAGCTTCTGCTCACAGGGCTTTTTCAGATCTTTGGGAACTATCTTATAGACAAAGCAATGTACAGCCCCAGGAAATCAGGCTTTAGTTTTCATGGACCACAGTTGAGTAGAGAAAGAGAAAAGGAGGATTTTGGAGATATTGGAGGAAAGTAGAAGAATTTAAATTTTGGTAAGAACTGATAATATATGCAGATGACAGTATCTAGTCCTGTTTAAAGATAGATAATATAATCTCAAATGTAAGAAATAGGATTAGAATTTGATAAATCACAGGGTGTATGATAGCTTTCTGTTGAAATACAAAATTTCCTTCTACAGTCCCTTTCTTTGACCAAAAGATAATCAAAGTAAGATTATTTATTACAGAATAAACCTGGTCTCATTAGGTACAGCCTGATTATTTATACAAGTGTAGTAGGAGTGGTAACTGACCACACAGGTCTTTTTTAAAAGTTTGTTTTGCTGGGATTTCTTCATGAGGAACCTTAGATTGGATGTTCAAAGGCCATTCAAAGCTAACAGAACAAGCCAAGAACTTGCCATTGGACCTCACCTGTATTACCCGTAGGTTTGAATGAATTCCTTCTTTACTGAGATCCCTAGAACATCCTGAGGTTCTTGGGTCTTCTAAGACAAGCTCCTCCTTACTCACCTGTAAAGCAGAAAATCCTCTAAGCCAGGCATGAAACCAGGTCTTCCAAGACAGCTTTGTAAGCATTGGCTCCATAATATCACCCTTAGTCTTTTTGAATTTGTAATGGTTAATTTGAATTGTCAACTTGAATGGATTAAGAGATGCCAGGATTAAGAGGCTTCTGGGTGTGTCAATGAAGGTGTGCCTAGGAATGATTGGCAAGTGGTATAGCCAACTGAAGTGGAGACCGTTCCTAAGCATGGGTAGCATTGTCCAATAAGATGGTGGCTTGGATGGAATAAATGTTAGAAGAGCAAGGAAGCAGCAACAGATGCAAGCTTGATTCTTCTGGAAAGGGCTTCTGATTGTTGCTGCGTTTACCTGAGGATATAGACTCTCCTGCCTTCACTGTTCCAAAGAAGACTCTGCCCGTGATTTTCCAGGGAGTTTCCAGAAGCCTCCAATCTCAGACTGAGATAGCACTGTTTATCCCTCTTGTTCTAAGGCTTTAGCCTCTCGGAATGCTCAGCTACTGGTTCTTCTAGCTCGTCATCCTGCAGAGAGCCATTGTGGACTATCCAGCTTCTGGACATATAAGCCAATAGAATAAATCCCCTCTATACAATCATTCTCCTTGTTAATTCTGTTCCTCTAGAGAACTCTTACTGATACAATATTGTATGGTCATATTGGTTCTATGTCTGTCATTCCCAAACATGACATTCTGGACAAAGCCAGGGTTAGATAACCAATGTTTCCAATTAATTGTCATTACAGGAGAAGAGATTAGTATTGAACATATATGCAAATACTTATATTGTCACAGGAGAAGAATTAGGAACTTAACAAGAGTTCCTAATTCTGGAGGCATCAGTAAGGGAGAGAAAAATGATAGATGTCTTGTTTTTATTTACAAGATATAACCTATGAAATGATTATGAGTTATAGATAAAAGAAGGAGGAGTCAGGCGCCGTGGTGCACCCCTGTATCCCAGCGGCTTGAGAGGCTGAGACAGAAGGATCGCAAGTTCAAAGCCAGCCTCAGGAATTTTGAGGCACTTAGCAACTCAGTGAGACCCTGTCTCTAAATAAAATACAAAATCGGGCTGAGGATATGGTTCAGTGGTCAAGTGCCCCTGGGTTCAATCCCTGGTAACACACACACACACACACACACACACACACGGAGTTTCTTTAAATCCCCCCAAAGCCATAAAAATTATAATCATTGTTCATCAATTCATTCAGTCTCACTTGATTTGTTCTTGTCCTGTTGGATCTGGGATTAGCATTTTCATGAACTCATCAGTTTCTTTACTAGAGTTCTGGAAATTCTTGCTCAGTCCAGTGGTTTAATTTTAGTTATTTAAGCAATGCCATTAGAGGCTTGTATTCCAGAGGACTTGTTTTGTCCTCCCCACGTGTCTGACAGCCCTTTTTGTGGAAGACAAAGCATTCTACTTTGCAGGTAGTTTTAAGGGCTTTTGGGGGAATGCATCAGAGTAAAAGAACTACTTCTTGTGGATGAGCAATCTTACATTGGTCACGGTTCAAGATTTGATGAGAGTTTGTTATAAAAATAACAAAATTGAAAGGAAATTTGGTTGCTTCTGGAAAATATGACTCTTTAAATATTACCTGTATTATTATGAGTATAAACATTTAGTATTCCAGGATACATCATGGACAGTGAAGGCATGGATGAACTTTCTGTAATTTTATATAATTCTGGAAATGTGTTTCTATTAATAATTTTTAACCATACATATATAACCTAGGGAAGGTTATGCATCTCTTATTTGACAATGTTCTTATGTTATTTAACCTGTGTAATTAATTTTTAACAATTCTCTTTTCACAAGGTGAAATTACTCCTTTTAAGATTTTTTAGGATTCTCTGGAAAATCTTAAAGTCAGTATGAAATCAATATCTCATTTAGGGTGTGATTTGGGAGAAGTGAACATTAATATATTTGTATTCAGCATTTACTCTATATATTTGTATCCTATAATAGAGAGCAAAATGTCAGGAATACCCAATGATTTGAAGAGTTGATGAAGTTGGATAATAGATCACTGTGAAATAATAGTTATTTATTTAACCGAAGTGACAATAAAAGATTCCACAAGTAAATATAGAAGGTAATATGATAGGAGAAGAAGGAAAAGGAGGAGAAGAGGAGGAGGAG
>NW_026000153.1:17505690-17529510 GCF_001458135.2 Marmota marmota marmota
GAGGAGGAGGCTAGGGAGGGGGAGGAAGAAGAAGAAACAGAAATGAAAACCTTAGCTCTTTTAAAAAGTGAGAAAATACTTTGTTCTCTTATTCAAGCACATGATTAAGTCAACATGGAACACAGTAAATTATTAAGATGCAGAATCTTAGTTGCATGAATGATTATTAGTAAGCTCTTTGTTGCTGTGACCAAAATACCTGACAAGAACAACTTAGAGAAGGAAAGATTTATTTTAGCTCATGATTTCAGAGATTTTAATTCATGATTGGCTCCATTGTGTTAAGCCTGAGTTGAGGCAGAATATCATGGAAGAAGAGCATGTTGGAGGAAAGCTTCTCAGCTCATGGCAGCCAGAGAGCAGAGAGAGAGAGACATATGGGATGGGGAGTGGGTGGGGAGGAGTAGAGATCCAGGGACAACATATAATCCTCAAGGGCATCTCTCCAAGGACCTACTCTTACAATTAGGTCCCACCTCCTTTAGCTCACAGTAATGCCTGCACACTATTAATCCACGGTATAGTCCTTATAATCCAGTCTCTTCCCAAAAGTCCCACCTCTGAACATAACTGTACTGAAGACCAAATCTTCAATACATGAGCCTTTGGGGATTATTCCACATCTAAACCATAATAGATGGATTATTCAAAAGGTGAAGAAAATCTTTAAAATGTTTTATTAAGAGCAGACTACCAACCCAAGAAAACTTTTGTCATTTTTTAGCAAGGAGAAAACAGATCTTTTGTTTTGCATTCAGGTACTATTAATATAAAAGCTTACACTGAAAACAGAACCTTAAAAAGAGAACCATCCAACCATAGCCAGCTTAGACTGCATGACATAAAATTCTTTTTGCTGAAAATCTTCTGCAGCTTTCTATATCCATTCAGATTTTTTCTTTCTACTCTCCCTCTTTATTATTCTGGAACTACCAGTGGTTTTATTTTAGGACAAAATTGTTCTTTATTTTGACAAAAATATATCTTACGTTGCTTGTATGCTTTTGTATAATGTCATTTTCCTTTTACTATTATTATTTCTAGTAGTTTCATTTACATATATTGATTATAATTAATTTTTGTCATGTAGTAACTTTTACTTTACTTAGAAAACTAGAACATGGGTAATTGTAAACGGTATTCTACACTAGCATTCTTCAACAGAAAGCAAAGTTTATGAATATTCCATCTCACAATTTTTAAATGCTTCCTTAGAGAGGATTTTTATACATATGTTAAAAAAAAATCTATGAAAGTACTAGGGAGACAGCTTAGAAGAGCAGTTGCCTAGCATGTGCAGGGTCATGTTCCATCTACACTACTGAAAAAAAAATAGTCTATTAAGGGACCCTCTTATTTTTAGTCTCTCTGTGAAAGAAATAAACCCAAAATATTAAAGTTTAAACTTATGTTTAATAATTAGTATTCTAAAGATATTTTACTTAGAAATGATCTAGACACTTAATACATACCAATTACTTCATTATTTAGCATAACTTTAAGGTTGCAAGGCACTAACAGATTGTGGAAACTTTAAATTTTTTTTTTTTAGTTGTTGATAGATGTCTATTTTATTTATTTTTTTGTGTGGTGCAGAGAATCGAACCCAGTGCTAGGCAAGCACTAGACCACTGAGTCACTGAAACTTTTTAAGCAGACATATTATCAAACATAGTTATTGTTGGAAAGTCCATTCAGGGAAAAAAAATATTCTATTTATATCAACTTAATTTGCATTTTAACAGCTAGGAAAATTTTTAGGAAAATTTCATAGGCTATTAAGCAAAATTAACCACAATTTAACTCTTATTATCTGAAGCTATTTCCCGGTTAACTATGTTTACAACACATGCATGTTAGGCAAGTATCAAAAATTTCCAAAACAGGTCACAATGGTGTCTACGTGATCTTCAGAGGCTACTGCATCAGACCTTGGCCAAACTAAAAGATGACAACAGCATCCAGGGCCAACTTTGAACCTGCAAGGGGTAGAAGAGGAAGAGGAGAAGGTGATTTGAGCCAACTCTTAAAGCAGTTTTCAAACAGAGACCCGCCCTCTCCTTCAAAGATAAATCCAGACAAAATACTGAGGAGACCCCTGAAGAAGTTCATAACCATAACTTCAGGAAGGAGTTTCAAGAGAAGCATGAGAGCCAGTGCAAGAGGAAAAAACAAGCACTGTCCCACCTGAGGACATACAATCTCCTCTTCAGTGTCAAAGAAGCCTGCCCACCTCCATGTGCATGCTCCTCCAACAGATGAGGAAGATGGAGATTTTGAAGAGGAGTGTGATGTTGGTGACACCACAGCTCTTCTTGCAGAACTGGTAAAAAGTAAAAAAAGAAAGAACAGAAGAGCAGGCCAGGAAGGAACTAGAACAAAAACCTGAAAAAGAATTCTCACAGAAAACATTCTCCGTGGAAACCCTCTCCTTGATCTCACGGGCCCATCCCAGCCTCAGGCCAACTTCAAAGTTAAAAGAAGGTGGTGGTGTCTTTGAGAACTGCGCAAAAGGTATAGATGATCAGAAGAAAGATGAAATATTTGTAAATGATACACTGAGATCTGAATTTCATAAAAAGTTCCTGGAGAAACATACTAAGTAGTTCCATATTTTTGCTTAATTGAAGACTGTAAAATAAAAAAAAAAAATAATGCAAAACAAAAACCTTGAAAACAAAAGCAAGAAACCTATAAAAGTTAAGTACATGTTTCTTGTTTTGTTCTTCTGCTGTTCTTTTTTTAAAAAAAAATATTTATTTTTTTAAGTATTTAAAATAAATATTTTTTTAAATATTTACTTTAGCTTTAGGTGGAGACAATATCTTTATTTTACACTTATGTGGTACTGAGGATCGAACCCAGTGTCTCATGCATGCTAGGCAAGTGCTCTATCACTGAGCCACAACCCTAGCCCCTCTTCTGCTGTTTTTAATAAACAAAAGCAATAGATATCAAGCTATTCATTTTTATTGCATCTGTCTTTTTTTTTTTTTTTTTTTTTGGTACCAAGGATTAAACTCAGGGGTGCTTAACCACTGAGCCATACCCTCAGCTCTTTTTTTTTGTATTTTATTTAGAGACAGAGTCTCACTGAGTTGCTTAGGGCCTCCCTAAGTTGCTGAAGCTGGCTTTGAACTCGTGATTCTCCTACCTCAGTCTCCCAAGCTGCTGGGATTATAGGCATTCGCCACCATGTCCTGCTGTTTCTGTCATTTTTTTAATGTATAATTATTATAAACTTATATTTCTAGTGGGTATAACATAAACTTATTTGATTAGCAAACTCAAGTAGAAAAAAATGTATGCTTATATTATGCTTAATGCTGATAATTCAGAAAACATACCTGTTTTTATTAAATCAACAATATCAAATTAGTCTTATTGACCATATTTACCCAAATCATGTGACCATGTAAAACATAGAACTTAGTTCTTACACCTCTGAGAGACTTAGAAAGAATTAACTTATATGTGCTTATTTCTCTCTAAGCCTATTAAAATAGAATTTATAAAGCAATTTCATATGCTGATTTAGTAAAACCCATCCAGAAGCAGCAAAATACCACATTTTCATCCATAAACTATAGATAGACACAAATGGAGAGGTTATAGCTTTCATTCTAAAATGTAAGCTCCAAGTCAGGCATTAACAGAGGAATGCAAAACTCACTAGTTTACATTAAGAGTTGTTTTTGTCTTTGGTCCACTTAAAAATTTCACCCAAATTTTGTTTCTGGAAGATGGAATAAATTGAGGTCAATGTGAGGGTTAACATTTCCCTCTGATATGTTTTTTATCAGCTGTAGTTGGACACAATATCTTTATTTTATTTATTTATTTAATTTTTAATGTGGTGCTGAGGATCGAACCCAGGGCTTTGCACATACTAGGTGAGCGCTCTACCACTGAGCCACAATCCCAGCCCCTTCTCGCTGATATTTTTAGAGGAGACTTTTAAGATTTTTCTCTGCCTGGCGTGGAATCTCATAAGATAGAGTTCTGAGTGAAGTTCTAGGTGAGGGACTGAGGATATATCACATGGCTCTCTGGATATCTCCAAAGTCCATACAAGTGGATAAAATATCTAACGTGCTTCAAATTAGCATTTTAACATGCAAGTGGCTCTCTTTGAAGGTTCCAGGTGGGCAGGTAGAGGTCTAAAGTCCCAGCGATTCTAGGGAGTTGAGGGACTAGAGTGGGAAGGGAAGGGTCTTAGAAGAGCCAGAATGGGACATTTAACTCTTTTCAGAGGAGCATTTAAGTTCTATATTACCTTTAGTGAAGTCATACCAACCAGAAAGACAAACTAGTCCAATAATGGTGCAGCATCAGCAGGGATTTGGGGGAGATGGGGTTTCAGTTGATGAAGATCTTCCCATGAGAGAAGGAGGATAAAGTAGGGAGATCAGAGAGGTCTTGAAACAAATGTTGGGAAGAACTTTTGGCACCTTTCAGCCAGAGAAGACTGGGATCCTAATTCTGCTTCAAAGATCATACTCATACTAAATGTGACTCGAATGAATACACCCTTTGATGACTTAACTGTGGACACAAGAGACAGCCCAAAGAGGGCATGGAAAAGGTACGCCCCATAAGATCATTCAAAGGTAGTAAAAAAAGCAGGGAATAACATGTCAAGGTGGCAAAAGCAATGAGAAAAGAAAGGATTTAGATTTGGAAAATCCCATGAGAGATGTTGATGATATAAGAATGCACAATGGACTTGGTAAGAAGATAATGTACTTGGTGTCTCACACCCTAATCCTGATAGTTGTCCCTTCAACACACAGATCCAACAGCCTGCAACTTTAGCATGTGGAAGATTAGATCAGTTCTCTGATTTCCAAAGCCAAGCTGCTGGGACACAAAGTCAAATGGAAGCAGAACCTGGGCTTATTGGTGAGCAAAGGTCTTATACCTGAGTTCTGCCCTATGATGTACCTTCTAATGACAAATGACACTTTTAGATTGCACAACAGAAAACAGTACAATAGGACATACGTTTGCTAACTATAACACGAGCCATAGTATCCCAACAACTAGTTCTAATCAAACTTTTCTCCTATAAATCTAAAGAAAAGAAAAGAGAGGTTCTCACCACCCTTATTGACCCAGACCCAGAACAGACATCTGGGAGTCATAGCTAGTAAGAAAGTGTACTTTTGCACCTCTGGATAGAGAGCTCAGCTGCAGTCTCCCACGTCAGACCAGGTCACCTTCATCCCCAAAACTGCTGAGAAGAAACCTGTCATCTTAGCTCTAAATGGTTTGAAACCTATGATGTAGTTGACAATGGATGAATCAATAGAAAAAATATTTGTATTCTTATGTATGCAGCAGCACTTTATAATGAGTAATTCACTGAAGCAGCCAGAGTTGAACAAAAGGTTTATAACTTGACAAGAGGGAGAGTTTGGGGCTTCAAAGAATGTTCTGATGAGGCTGTTAGTGTTTTTTTTTTTTTTTTTTTTTTTTTTTTTTTTTTTTTTTTTTTTNNTTTTTTTTTTTTTTTTTTTTTTTTTTAATATCTAGGTGCCCGGTCAGTCACCTTTCCAACTGGAGACTTCCTTTTATTGGTACGGAGGTGTGTGTGTTGGGGGGGGGGTGCAGGTGATCTCTTAAAGCTCTTCTTAAATCCAGATAAGGTGCATTCAGATAAGAGTTCTCTCTGCATCTGCTCTTGGGATCCCTTCATTAGGAAAGAAAAAAGCAGAACCTCACCGGCCTACAACTATAAGATAGGAAGTCCAATCTCCTGATTTTCCATCACTGATCTCTCCTCTCCCTCCTACACCCACATGTTTTGGAAGAATTTTTAATGGCATGGAAAAATACTTATCATTAAATATTATTTGTAAAAGTAAGACCCAGAAATAGATCACCAGATGAAAACAGAATTTATTTCTGGGTGGTCAATTGACAGGTGGATTTTATCTGCTTTGGATATTTTCCTTTAGTTTTCACAAAGAGTATGTATGCATCTTGCAACAAGAAGAACATGAATGTAATTTGAAAAAATGCAGCAACATGAAGACTGGGAGTAAACACCAAAACATTAACAGTGGCTTTCTTTGTGCAGAAGTATAAGTTTTTATTCACCAGGTTGTCACTGGGTTGTGTTCTTGAGTTCTAAAGGAGGTAATTTATCGTAAATTCAAAATACTTGAATTATCCAAACAACAAACTTAGCAATAAAATTAACATTAAGAAATGATCACCCATTTTCAAGATTGCTCAAATAAAATAATTGAAGATGAATTTGGTATTGTGATATGTGTGGTGAAATATGGATTGTCTTGAGCTCATTTCTTACTGTGGTAACAAGAGGTGGGAACCTTGCTGATTTGTGACATGTGCAAAGATCAGGCTGCTGCAGAGTGCATCTGGATTGTGTAGATACATCTACATGCACAGGTACATATAAAAATGCAATGTCTTTTTAAGCACTGTATTCCTTTTTGTTATTTTAGGATTAAGAAATCTAAGTTCTAGAATTACTATATATAATTATATGCTGGATGTTTTAGTAAAGTACCATCTATAGTATTTGCTTCTTTGAACTTTTTGATTCCTATAAGATAGGTCTGAATGAAGATCCCTTTACAGTGTCCCCTTCCCACCTCTTAAAGTACAAATTCCAGGACTAACAAACAGGCAGACCAGATGGGAAGGAGAGACCTATGTGTCTTGCCACTGTTGGAAGCTCCTCTGCTTTCCTGCACACTGTGGGCCTCCTTTCCTGTACTTCAGTCATGTGCAGTCACTGCCAGGGTTAAGTGAAAAGAAATAAGAGAAACTTTCACTGAGTACCCTGTGGCTGCTGCCTCCTGGTTGCTGAATTCACAATGTCAAGTCCTCTTTTCCAGATGAGAACTTTGAAGATCCAAGGAGCAAGTAAACCTCATATCTAGTGATTAGAGACAGTGTTGGCCTTCAGTCCAAATGCCAGTCAGAGTCAGGGCTTCTCCAGGGACCTGGGATCCCATAGCTCCAGGCATCTGTTGCTCTTGTCTATTCTTCTTTCTCAGTTCTGGGTCTGTTTGTTTGATGAGGAATTGGCTGAACTTTGTCACTGGCTATTGGAAGGCAGATTCTAAAACTCTTGGGATTTCCCCAGTGAAAGGCATGTCTTTGTGATTTAGAGACCCTTGGATCACATCCTAGTTTATATTCATGATCTGACTTATGGTGGGCTCCTAGACAGGGGCTGGTCACCAGAAGACCAACCACATGATTGGAAGATTTGGACATTGAGCTAGCCTGGTTTCTGGGGAAAGGAAAAGGCTGGAGACTGAGTTCAATCATGTGGCCAATGATTTAATCAATTATGCCCAGACAATAAAATCCCTATAAAACCTCTAGACACAGAGACTGAGAAAAGTTCCCTGGTTGTTGAACACACTGATACCACTGCAAGGTGATGCAGCCTGACTCTGCAAGGAAAGAGTGTGAAAGCTCTGGATTCGCGGTCTTCCCCGCCTCATCGTATACATCTTCACATTTTGGCTACCTCTCACTTATAGTCTTTATAATGAAACTGTAAACCTAAGGATGACAATTGCCTAAGTTCTGGGCATAATTCTGGAGAATTTATCAACCTGAAGGAGTCATGAGAACCCCTGAATCTGTAGCCATTCAGAAGTATAATAGCCTAAGGAACCCATATACTTATTGCTGGCACCAGAACTTGGGTCAGTCTTATGGAGGACTGAGCTGTTCATTTGTGGGGTTCAAACTCATCTCACTGTCTGAGTGGTTAGTACAGAATTAAACTGCAGGACACCAGTTGAAGTTGTTCTCTAAGCACCCATTTTTTTTTAACCTCTTTACATTTCTTCTTATAGGGGAAAACCCTATGACAAGATGAAGCTAGAATTTCAGTGCACATGGCTGGATTAAAATCAGCTTGTTTTGAAAAACTTTCCTTTTGGCTTCATGTTAAATGCACTTGATTTAGGATAGTCTCCAAACGCATTTTGTACAAGTTGGAATCAGCACCACGTTGGAAGCTGTAGGATGTTCAGGCAGAAGAGTGGGAAGAGATACTAAATTATTTAAAACTGCAGAGCAAGTGAAGAAAGCTGGGTCAAGGCAACCTAAGGAAAGGTTGTTCCTTGACCTTCTGTCTAGTAGGGTGCTGGAATGTTCTCCCCACTGCTTTGAAGGCACAAGAGAGAAGCTTGTTTGTTACTGACCTGTAGATAGGGCAGAGGTAGATGAGATAGGATCTTTCTTGGCTGTTACCTTGATCCAAGTGACACATTGATCTAAGCTTCAGAGGGAGGAAGCTTGGATGGGATCTTTGGTTTTTGTTCTTTGCATGAACTTCAGGGGAAATATTTATCCTGATGTTTCATGACCTCATCTTTGGAAGGATGTGGGTCAAACCAAAGGTGTCAAGGGGGTCTGGGTTCACAGCCCAGTTAATTTCTTATTGTACTGTCATGTGTAACTAATTAAAACAAATAAAAAAAGAATAACAAGATTAAAAATGGCTAAGCAATGAAGCAGTAACTTTTCACCCCAGAGACCCTGAGGTATCCAAGGTACAAGGGAAAGAGCCCTCTTATTCAGGAAATTATAGACTATCCTTAAGCTTTGACATGCACATTGGGTTTTTTGTTTGTTTGATAGCCAATATTATTAATATTATTATTTTTAAAGAATACTTTTTAGTTGGCAATGGACCTTTATTTTATTTATATGTGGTGCAGAGAATTGAACCCAGTGCCTCACATATGCTAGGCAAGCGCTCTACCACTGAGCCACAACCCCAGCCCCCCAATATTATTTTTCTTGCCTAACAAGTTTGCTGTTTATTACAAAATTACCTCTGGGGAAAGCATCTAGGTATATTTGGGGTAAACATTTGGGGGCATCACAATCACCTTCAAATGCAAACACAAGTATTTCTTGTCTTGACTCACCAGCCACAGACTTCTTATCTTGGTTGTAAGTGAAGCAGCTCAGCTCTTTCTTTCCTTCCCCCCAGAGACCTGGCTGGACTCCAGCTCTGTGCCTCAGCCAGGGAGGAGGAGATGGGAGGTAGCTGGCTCCATCCAAACAGCAATGGAATTCCTTGGCCTGGTTGTTCAGTAATCCTCTGCCAGCTGGCTGCCTCCCCTTCCTCTGGGAACTCAGTGAATCACACCTCCGCAGCGCATTTGGCTCTTGCAAGCCCAGAAAGGCTGAGGCTAGTGTCTGCCAGCAAGGAGGAGCTGCAGCCCAACTTCTGAGCATGGATTATGTTGGGCCCTTGGAATTTCTGAGCCCAGGAGGCTTCCCAGCTGCAGGGAAGAACACTGGCCCAGAAGCATGGTAGTATTCAAAATTAACTGGCTACTCTGCTCCCAGGGCAAGTACTTTCTCTTCCCCCCGCTCTCCTTAAGGACCCTTCCAGGAGCAGAGGTTCTTGCAGGTTGCCAAGCAAGCACACAGACATATTGGTCCTCTTCCTGTCCCTCCTCTCTAATGACCTCAGATAACTTAATCTTCTATTGTATAAGCTCTTCAGTTGTCCATCAAAGGGTTAACAGAACACCAGGAGTAATGTTCTGGGTTATAAATGCAACCAAATGCATATTCTGGGTTTTTATTTCGATGGTTCAGGTGCTGGGGGCCAGGATAGCTATGACTGCTGACATACACCTTGTACCACTGGCATTAGAGCTATGCATTCCAGGGCTGGACCTTTTTCAGAAGCAGGGGTGTGATCAGGTTTTAGCTGCCTGTACTTTGAGGAACTTTCTTTAGATAGGTCATGAGAAAGAAGCCCTATGAGACATAAGCAGTGTGGCAAGTATAGTCAATCCATAATCTACCCCAGTTAGTAAATGCTTACTCAAACCAGTAGCAAAATGCTCTCCCCAGGGAAGGCCTCCCTCCAAGCAAGGCTGGTCTTCTGGTTTGGTTTGCATACTGTCCAGGCCTCCTCCACCTTCAGCCACTCAGCTACAGCTAGGAAGTTTCAAGTAGGAGAGGGAAGTATGAGCTCAGCCCCACAGAACTGGGGCAGGGTGGGAAGTAGACGTACCAATGAGGAAATTAGCCATCTACTTCATCCAAGTATTCCCGAATGTGACTTTAATTCATAGATATTGCTAACTTAGAATTCCATCTGAAGCATCTTGCTTACTTGGGGAAGAACTGGTGATGAAAAGTCCTGTCTCTGGTCCTGGCTCTACCCAACACCCCCGTGATCATGGTCATGCTCTGCCCTTGTCAGCGTTGGGAACAGCTTCCTGAGGCTGGTGGGAAGAGGCTGGGGAGAGAAACGCACAGCATTCTGCACCCTCCACAGACCCTCTGTTGCCTCCTCTCCTGCTTCCTCTCTGCAGGGAGGAACTAAGAGCATAGGAGGGGCTGTGCCTACAAGCACAGGGTTTAAGGGTGCCTCCTCCACCATGCTTCCCTCTAGCTCCCCCCCAGCAACCCCCATCACAAGCCACCCACTATTAATGCCAAAAGGTATTTATTAAAAATCATTCTCCCTAAAGAAATCAATATAACTCAGTTTTGGTCCCAGTCATTCCATCCAGATCCTATAGGAATGAGAGGGGAGTATTCACTTGTGACCCTTGCAGTGGCTTCATGCTCTTTTCTCCTATATTCCAACACGTCCCCGCTATCCATGTATTCCAAAGGCCTAGTCAAGTTCAGTGGCCTTCCTGACACATTGCCAGACTGCTCCAACTTCAGCAGAGTCACCCTTGCTTTCTTGTAGTGGCTTGACCTATGCCCCTTCCGGCACACCTATCCAAACCTGACTTCATCTGCACCATCTGCCCTTATTTTCAAGAAGGAAAGGTGTCTCATCTCACAGTCCCGGTGATTCTGATGCTTGCTCTGCTCATGTTAACATCAAACGTTTTCTGTCTCCTGCCTCTGTCTTATTGGTTGATCAACACAGTCTAGTCCCTTGCAGAGAGGGAGGGAGAAATAAAAGAAGGAGAAGGAGAAGGAGGGGAAGAAAGAGAGGTAGAGGATGAGAGAGTAGGAAAAAGAAGAAGAAAGAAAAACAACCACAAAAGGGAAAAAACCAAAGAACTTTTAACCTCTCCTGTATGAATCAGAACCTTGAAGTAGGAATTCTTCTAGCTGGAGAACTATTGAAAATATAATATGTTTTTTACAGGATAAAAAAATTAGGTTGTAATTTAATTGTCAGTGATAAGGAAATGTGGCATGCTACTTGAAAAAAAAAAAAGCCACCGAGTTTCCAAGTGTATCATGTGCCACTTAATTCTCAACTATTGAATCTGATTCCTTCTCTCAGCCATCCCATTAGAAAAGGCCTTCCCAGATCAGCTGGGGTCTCCTAACTCTCGAAACTGGTATGTTTTAATCCCAGACCTTCTTGACCCAGATGCTGTTTTTGGCCATATTGGCTTCCCGGGGTTTTCAGAGCATGCCTTCCCTCCTCCTTTCTTATCTGCCTCTCCTCTTCCATCTTCTTCCTAACTCCACTTTGCCTGTCTCTTAGTTCCTGAGGCTGGTATTCCTCAGGTTTGTTCCTGTCCTTTTCACATGTGACTCCTGTGTCCATCAATGACATTATTACCCTTCATCTGTCATCTACAGACCAAAGGCTTCCAAGTCTAGGTCATTCTTGGAATCTCTCTCTGGTTTCCTGCCTATGATATGTCTTTTGATGTATTTTCATCCCATAAACCAGGGATCTCAACCTGGAGTGATTTTACCTGAATGCAGCATGTATCAATGTGTGGAGATGTTTTTGGTTGTCTTAACTTAGGGGGATGCTACTGGCATCTAATGAGTATTGACCAGAGACACTATTAAATAATTTTGAGAACCTCAAGACAGTATCCTACAACAATGAACTATCTAGCCCATCATGTCAAGAGTTCCAAGTTTAAGAGGTCTTGCTATGTCCACTTTTGATAGACAAGCTGAAGTTCCCCTTGAACTTTTTCCACTAGTGCCTGGCATTGTCTTTGTGTTTACAATGTCTGTCTCTGTTGGGATGGAACTTATGGGCACATTGTGTTTTATTCATCTTTAATTTCCAGTCCCTTTAAAGGAATGGGAATGGGATAGTAGATATGTAGGAAGCACTGTTGAATGAATGCCATCATTGTCTGTCTCATTTTCCAGATATTATACGTTTTCTGAAGGGAGGGACCATCATGAGCTACAGTGAACTGGATGTTGAGGAAGAATTTCAACAATATGTGAAGAAGTAGAAGGTTCAGGGACAGGTGATAAATTTACAGAAAACAAGCCTAACAACAAAGTTAGATCCTATTATTATTTTAAAAAGTCATCAGGTGGTTGAATAACTAGATATAGAGGGCATAAACAAGGTCTGTGTTGGAAAATGATATTTAAAAACTAACATTAAAGGAAAGATGAACCCAGATTGTGTTTGGAATGGCAAATATACTCTAAAATAGAATGGAAGGGGAAACTGCCAAGCAAATAAATAGAAAATCTAGGAGGAAAAAGGATGAATAAGATACTTTGGCCGTGGGTGTTTTTTTTTTTAATATTTATTTTTTAGTTGTAGTTGGACACAATACCTTTATTTATTTATTTTTATGTGGTTCTGAGGATTGAACCCAGGGCCTCGCTTATGCCAGGCAAGCACTCTACTGCTGAGCCACAACCCCAGCCCGGGCAATGTTTTTTTTTTCCCATCTCATTTTAGCATTGTCCTATTATATGCTTGTTTGAGTAACGTATGTTTTTAAATTCCCCAAAAGATTAAAAGTAGAGCTTAATGAAATATCAAATATATATATATTTACCTCAAATCTGTTTCTATCACATTTCTTCCATAGGAGGCATTTTTTAAAGCAGAGCTGTGAGCCATACCCCGCCAGCTCGTGTGGATTAAAGGCATCTATAGCACATGCCTCCCCTTGTTCCTGGGAGCATCCCTTTTCCCATTTTCCTTTCTATTAGCACCATTTCTCTTTATTTCTTCCATTTTGACTTGATCCATGACATGCATCTTTGTGAGATGAGAATTTATACCTGAGGAAGAGTATAAATTCATGTTTTCTCATTTTTTTTTCCCTGAATTCATTTGGATGCCTTTGGTGAAAGCTGTAGTTATTAAAGCAGAGTGTTTGGGATAGGAAATTCTCCCCTGTGAATCAGGAAAGTATGAAGCATCCTTAGGGCTGGGAAACCTTGTTAGGTAACAGAAAAGGAAGTGTCTGTCACTCATAAGACATAAGGTTCCTCTGCGACACATGAAGAGGCACGTGAGTGTGTGAGTGAGCATGTGAGTGAACATTTACATGGCTGCACCTGTCCTGTGTCCTTGAGATACCCATACCCAGGACCACCATCCTATAACTATCCCGAGCAGGTGGCTGAAAAGATGTGCTGCTACTGGAGGAAAGGAACCATATTTTGGAATCTTGTGGTGATCTAGAGTTAATATTGCAAACTCACATGAAAAGACAAACAAGACAAATAACTTATATTTTTAACTGAGGTTATATCAGATTTTTTTTTGGGGGGGTACTGTGGATTGAACTCAGGGGCACTCGACCACTGAGTCACATCCCAGCCTTATGTTGTATTTTATTTAAAGACAGAGTCTCACTGAGTTGCTTAGCACCTTGCTTTTGCTGAGGCTGGCTTTGAACTTGGGATCCTCCTATCTCAGCTTCCAGAGCTGCTGGGATTACAGGTGTGCACCACCACACCTAGCCAGATTTTCTTTTAATGTGTTACGATATCTCAGTAATGAAGAATAATATGTAAAAGAGGGATGAATTAGGATACTATATCTTAAATCCTATTACAATCCTAAATTAGACTTTGGCAAAGCAACAAAAACAAGAAACACAATAATGATGAGATTAGCATGTCCCCAGTAGATCCCTGTGTGTATGTTTGTGTGTGTGATATACGCATCTCAGGACACCACAAGCAGTTCATACCAGCATCTTAGTCTCTATTTGAGGGATGCAGAATCTGAGTCTTATAGCAGAAGTTCACTCAGCTTATATGGTGGGGGGGTCTACATCCAATCATGGGCTCTGGATTTTTCCAAGGAAAGCACTCTTTCTATTCAATTGTGTATTAAATAAACAATCCAATAAAATAATTCAGTACAAAGAGTTTTTTATTGACATTGTAAGAAACATTGTTTTTTTTTTTTCTTTGTTACAAAAGGACTAAGTGGTTCTGAAAGTCAAGGTAGAGTTCATCTGTGTCTGGGCTGCGGTGCTCTGGGCTCCAGGTGGGTGCGGAGCATGGAGCGGCTGCAGGCTTTTCCACGGAAGGCCGGGGCCGGTCACATTCGAACACTTTGCCTACAATACTTAAATGTATTTACATGTGTTTCTTTTTAAAAAGGATTACACATTTTATTTTTTAAAAATCTAAAAAAGGTGAAAAAAACGAACTTGTATTTTATCTTACACATTTGCAGGATACACAAGGGTAACTTGTCAGACGAGAACATCCTCCTATCAGTTCAAAACAACACAGGAAACCAGGTTACAAGAAAGCTTAGACTCTGCAACAGTTGCTCGCTTGCCTGCGGGCTCACTGAGCAAACAGCCTTGGCACGCTGATTGGGCCACACCAACTGGTCCCTCTCATTGACAAGATCAACATAAAATAAGGCACATACATCGCAAGAATCAAAACTTCGTGGCTCAAGAGGATGAGCAATGTGTGAGGAGCACAGGGGTGGTTTAATTTGTTCTTTAGACAGTAAAAATGGCTTGAAAAATAAAAACATGTTTAATGCAGATTGTATGGGCCTGCATTTTTTATTAAAGAGTAAATGGTGACATTAATGAGTAAGTGCTATCTTTCTAGATGCACAGGTCAGAGAAATGGAAAGAAGGTTGGAGGTTGTGGGTGGTCCTTCGATATGAGATAACAAGTCTGCAGAAATCCCTTGTCCCCATAGGATACTTCTAAGTGATCTCACAAGACCTTCCTTCCATTTGACTGTCACTACAGATCATCAAAATCCTGGGAAAGCACTTTCTTCTTCCCTCCTTTCTGAAGATTTCCATATATAGAGAGAGGCCAAATATTAAGTTGAAACGTGTGTCTCCTGCAAGTTCAAAGCCACAGCAAGGAAAACAAGGACAGAAAAGAAAACTTAAAGGAGGAAAATCAGAGAGTAACATGAAACCAGAGGGAAAAGCAGAAGATTAGGATGATGATAGTCCTGGTCCCCACTGCTGTCCATCCTTCCAAGAAGGATTATGGTAATGCAGGTCCCCTGCAAGAATACTACCAGGAAAGAAGTCTGCTGGAGAGAGAGCAGTATGGCAGGATCCAGTCTCCTTGCTCAGGAATAGGGAACAGATGGGGCCAAACCATAGCAGCATTCAAGATAAACCTAGTTCCTGGAGACTGTAAGGTTTGCGGAAAAAATGAGATTCAGGGAACAGATCATTGATTTTGTAATAAGAAGGTGACCTGTCTGAGGAATAGAGAAAAACCTTGCTTTTCAGCTGAAAAGTTATAGAAACTCTACTGTCCTGAGCTCAGATCAGTTCTCTTTTGCTTATGGGCTGTTCCAAATGGGAGATATCCTTTGATTTAAAAGGAGGGGCTACTTGTGGAAGGACAGTAGGACATGAAGGAAGATTTGCCACTATTACTCTGCTAAGTCTCAGGAACAGCTAGTTGAAAGCAAACCCAATAGTCTTAGCCACAAAATCTTAAATGGCAAATTTACCTCTGTGCTGAGATTCTTGGTCCAAGTAACAGAAAATAAATGTATATATATATATAAAGGCAGGTCCTAACATTCTTTCTATTATTTATCACTTTGTTTTACTTGATTGTTGTCTTTCTATTAATTTAAAAGGTACAAATTAAGGGACAAAGCCACACAATTGAAGAGTGAATCACTTTGGATAAATCCAACTCCAGGGGTTAATAGGGGACAGAATACAGCAGGTTGCTTGAGGTGTTAATATTTTTAATAATTACATATTTTTAAAAGCAATATGCTGAATAATCCATGTACTCTTTTTGCACACACAGTATGACTTTTATGTGTATCAATTGCACATGGGGAGTAGCTGCACTTTTTAAATCTTTATATGTTTTAATCCAAAACAGAAGAAAAGATACTAGTCCATAATAAGGACTAATGGTATATAACATTTAACTTCTTAAATGGATGCTGCACTGGACAGAGAGAATAAGAACAACGGTATCCACACACAGCTATTAAGTATCTTCTTTTATGTTCTCAAATGCTACAAATGGTTGAAGCAATTTATTCCCAATATCAATGTATGTGAGCTTTTCCTTTTACAACTAAATTTTACAAATCCCTTTCAATAGGGCACATAGAATAGAAATCCTATAGTGGAATTAATAAATGTTAATGGTATAGCCAGTTGTGGGGTTGTTTAAATACCTATATACTTAGAACTATGAACATCAATTCTCAGTTATCTATGTCAATGGAGAAAGAGATGGGATCTAATCAACAAATATAGCAAGCCCAGCAGTATTCCCCAAACTAATTCTACCCAATTGCTTCAATCTAGAATCTACCTAACTTCTTACTAGAACAAATAAAAGTAGCAGCATGTCTGAGTGTCACCAACTGCCTGTCCTCTCTCTCTCCCTGCAGCATTAAACAGTGCTGAATGCTCGTGAAGATAGAGAGGGAAGGCAAATAAGATAACTGAGAACTGACCATATAGAAATACCTACCCCAAACACGCTTATGGATAGGAAGAATTGAAAACCCAAACTGTGAGCAAACTATTTTCATTTGCAAGAGCCCCAGGTCTCCACTTCTGTGTAGCTTTCAAAAGTATGCCCTGAATTGGATTAGGGTTTGGGAGCATGTCAAAATCTGCTATCTATGCTACAGTGCACCCACGGAAGATTCTTAAACTCACTATCCATATTCTGATTCTTGTGCCCAATGTGGGAATTAAAAAATAGAAAACACAAAAACAAAACATTGAGCATATGTAAGAAAGAAGAAAAAAAAAAAGGAAGAAAGAAAACTGGTCATGTAACCCCTTCGGTCACAAGCATACTAACTCCGTTTTCCTTGGAGTAACAGAGAAACATGTCAAATCCTTTAACTTGACTTCTCTTCTAAAAGAAAGAACATGCACATCACACATTTACATTGGTTTACTAAAAAAGGGGGCGGGCTTACAGTTAAAAAAAAAAAAAAGAAGAGGGTGGTTTGAGTGTAACAATACTGATTCAAAACTGAAATGGAAGACAGTTTCTCCCTAGAATACCTTAGGGTTTTTCAGAGTCCTTTTCCATAAAAGGAATATACTTGAAACACATCCCAGTTTGATGAGATGAGATTGCTAAAATACATACAGAACTAAAAAAACAAACCAGCCAAAAACGGAGTCAATTTAATCTTTCAACTCCTAAAGTTTTACGTCTGTTTGCAGTCTTTCTTGCCTAACGCCTATTGCATAACTGCAAGGAATTTGCTTTCTTCCGCAAGGGAGGTCAGCAAAGAACTCATGTCCCCGATAGCCATGTTGGTGGTGCTCACAGATAGGGCTGGGAATGGGAGGGACGCTCTTGGTGTGGTGAGGCGGGAGGAACTATGGGAAAGGTTCTGAATGATACTTGGGCTCAGGGCCCCTGACATCAGGCTGGAGTGGTCCCCGTCATCTATAATGGCATCAAAATCAATCTGCACCCCTTCTAGGTCATGGCTGTCGAGGCTGTCAACTGTGCTTGTCACCTGGTTAGCACCTGGGGAAAGTAATTCAGAGTTTTCGGCGCCGGCTCCCTGTAGCAGGCAGTTGGCATCTGAAATGGAAAATGAACCGGCTTTCGTGTCTTGCTGACTGAAGCCCATGGTTTGGTCATAGAACTGACCAGAGTAATTCTGCATATTAGAACAGAGCTGCTGGGGCTGTCCTTGCATCTCCATCTTGATGCCATTCACCCTGCAGGCTTGATTTGTGTCACTGAGCTGTCCTTGCTGCAGAGTGAGGCTGCCCCTCGGCATAGCCTGGCGCCTGCTGCCCCCATAGCTGGCACATGGCTGGTAGCCCCTGACAACTGCCAAGCTTGATGGTTGGCTGCTGATGCTGTGAGTCCCAGGTAGGCAGCTCTCTGGCCCTTGATAGACGTTGATGTGTGAGGTAGCACTAACCTGTCCTAGCATCTGCTGACTGGGGCGGCCTGCCCCCTGATGCTGCATGCTGTCGCTGAGTAGCTGGTGAGGGAGATACCCCTGTCCTATTGGGTCTTGGGTCTGCATGCCATTCACTGTGCTGCCAGCTGACTCATTTGGTGCCGCAGACAGGCCAAAATCCAGCGGACCCCCATTCCCTTGCATGGTGGTGCTTTTCAGCTTCGAACCTTGTATCCCAGCACTGCAGGTACTGTCTAGAGCACTAGGGGCCACTGGCTGCCTGTTGAGACAGCTCCCATACTGCTGGGCTTTATAGGACTGTTCATGGAAGGCATTTCCATTCATGCCAGTGCCCCTGCCACTGTGTATCACCAAGTGCTCTGGGCCACTGTAGGAGCTGCCATTCTCCCCCAGGGTCTGATATCCCCCTGCAGGGCTGTTCTCACCCCTCCATGGATTCTGGGGGTGGACCACCATGTTGTTATATAACCCAAAAGCTCGGGCCTGCTGCACCCTGGACTGCTGGCCACATTTTAGCTTGGAGGAGGACAGGTCTGCACTTCCAGAGCTGACTTCATTCCACTGAATAGGTAAATCGGTTTTGCTGCCTCCGGTGCAAGGCTGCTCCAGGGAATGGTATTGCTGGCCAATGTGGCTGTCTGGCAGCCCAGGTGGGTCAAAGTCGCTGGGCCCATGGGATACCTTGCTGTCGTCTGAGATGGCACTCTGCAAGTGCTGCCCATACCCTGCTTGGTTCTGGGAATTTAAATACTGCACCACATCATCCGGTAAGAAGTCCTCGTCGTTCAAGTTGGCATCGGCATCCATGGTCAGGGACTCCAGGGTAACGTTCTCGGTGATGCTGGGAGGACAGGGGGACGTATGGAAGTGACGGGGCTGGCTGCCCTCAGGCCGGGTGTAATTCTGAAGCACTAAGTTTCGCTTTTCCACAGATGGAGGCAAACCCGGAGGATTGAAGCTGTTGAGGCTGCTGAAACGCTGAACCCTGGGTAGGGTCAGGTTCTCCGACACGGTCCGCACAGGGTCGCTGGCTCTCCTCACGCCATTCCCCAGTGCATCATGAGGCAGCAGATGGCGGCGGCCGTAGCTGTGGGCACCCCCGTCGCTGCATCTCCGCGGAGGGTGGACAGGAGGCAGCGTCACGCCTGTCTCCCTGCTGTCCCCTAGTAGGGCCATCCTGGTCTTCAGGCTCAGCCTCTCCATGTGCGGCAGGGGCGTGGGTGGTGGCCCTCCCGTGGCAGCAGCGTACTTGGCCTTTAGGCGATACTGCTGGGCAGGAGTGAGGCTGAGCAGGCTGGGCAGCCCGTCACCCTGGCTGGCCTCGCTGGACCTGCGTGAGGCGTCCGTGGAGATGGGGTCGTAGGAGTCCGCAACGCTCACGTTCTGGGGCCGTCCCTCGGCCTGTGATGCCTCACTGGACCTGCGGCTGGAGAAGCAGGGCGAGATGCCCGAGGAGCGGCGGCTGCTCAGGTAGGCAGAACTGATGGTGCTGGTGCTGCTGTCCCTCCTGTTGAGCATGTTCAGCATGGTGAAGTCCACCCCGGAGAGCTCACTTCTGTTCGGAAGAAGAGTCATGGGCCCGCCCGAACTGCAGTTGTTACTGGACTGTGTGCCTGGAGAGACAAGAGTGGAGGGAAGAAAAGGAGAGAGGATGTGAGACTCAGGATAACTTAAGCAAGGTATCAGGCAACGTTTTCTGTAAAGGGCTGGTAGTAACTTTTTTCTGCTTTTGAGGTCACTGTGGTCTCTAGCACAATTACTCTCCACTCTGCAGTTTAGCATTCAAGTGGCCACAGACAATAGTGAAGGACTAGGTGTGGCTGGGTGCCAGTAATATTTTCTTTACAAAAACAAGTGGCAGGCTGTATGTAACCCCCAGGCTGTAGTTTGTAAATCCCTGGCTTAAAGCACTAACAATTACTCCCTAAATTTGATTAAGCTTTTCCACAGGTGCAGTGCAAGGACAAGACTTTCGGGACATACACACTTGCTCAGGATCCATGCAAGTACAGGGGCCCAAGGTATTCCAGGAATTTCACAATCACACTCCGGGTTTCCTGTTTATTTCACATCCTACAAACACCTGAGTTGGAGTGGCAAGGGTCACTTTTAGGATGTGGTTCAGATAGTGTCATCTCAGAAGTAAAAGTTGACATGGGGGCTGACTATGGAGAATAATGTTTGTCTTTCCTTGAACTTAGCCAACATAAATGAAAGTAGTGGCTAACCTCTTGGTTTTTAATTTTGGAAACCAGAATGCTAATCATTAATGCATCTTTTTTAAAAAAATTTTTTAGTTGTCAATGGACTTTTATTTATTTTTTATATTGTGGTGCTGAGAATAGAACCTAGTGCTTCACACATGCTAGGCAAGCATTCTACCTCTGAGCCACAACTCCAGCCCCTCATTAATGCATCTTCTTCTGGGATTTTCTTACTTTGGTTGAATAATTATGATTCCACCATTAGAATATGAGTTATTCACAGTCTTACTTTTTGTTTTAATACTATTCTGTTATTGTCTAGTTTTAAGATATGGATCCTCCAGAAAGGCAACTCAAATGGGTTCAACATTCATAGAGCAGAGTAAGTTAGCATAACCTTGAGACTGGTGGTGAAACCAGCAAATATAAAAGCGAGGACCCTGGTTCCTCTCACAGTGCTCTGGCCACATTTGAAAGAAGAGAAAACACCTGAGGGGAGGCATGGTCCGATGTGGAACTCACCATTTCCTATGAGAGGAGAGACCGCAGGGGCTTTGGGGGGTAGAATGGGGTTCAGTCGAGGAAGCATTCCATTCACTTGTTTTAGCCTTTCTAGTTTTACGTGCTCCATCCATTTGGTCCCTGCAGGGTTCCTCCTGGCTTGCAAAGCAAGGGCTGTGGTTGCAGTGGAAATGGTCGAGTCCATGACTGGGGTTTCATCGATGGCACTGAGGTCTGCTACACTACCTCCATCGGTCAGAGGAAGCTCGAGCCCACTGTTGGAATAGTTGCTGATGGGGGACTGTTGGCTGCTGCATGAAGACTGACCACCAGGGCTTGGCTGAGATGTCTGTTGAGGTCAAGAGGAAAGGAAAGAACTGTCACCAGGAAGAACAAAGGAAAGGACACCAATAATGACAGCTCATGCAGGTGAAGACCTTCAGGTTATCAGCTGGTTGAATGAGAAGAAAAAATATGTTCCAGTGATGGAGGTGGCCTTTGGGGCCAGAACGACTGATGGATCACCAGGCTGATGTGCAGGGGGAAGCAATGAACAGCAGAGAAGATTAGATGTGGTGTGACCAGCATGATATCAGAAATGGAATCCTGTCCTGAATGCCAACTCTGCTAACACAGCTTTTTATTTCCAATCCTACTGCCAGGACTTTATGCTTTGGGCAAATGACAAAGGCACTCTCAACCTCAGTTTCCTCATCTATAAAATGGGGACAGTTTATATTATGGATTATTGTTGGGAATCTATATAAAACCCAGAGATCACAGAAGTATAAAAACACCTAATAAGTAATAATAATTAGATTACAAAACATTAGTAATTATTGTGTCAGGTGGTTCTAATTTTAGGGATTGTTTTGTTTTTGTTTTTTGCTCAGCTAAAACATATATGCTTGATAGGACACATTACTTCCTAAGAAAAGCCCCTCTGAGCTGGTACTTAAGCTTTGTAACCCTTCCTCCCCACTTTTACTTTTTTTTGTTGTTGTTGTTTGGCTATTGTAGAACCTGAAGCAGGTTGTGCATCAAGGCAGCTATAAGAGGTAAAACTTCAGTCACTTTGCTTCTGCCAAATACAAGGGAAGAAAGGCATCAACCCACAGCTGTCAGGAGTCTGTGCCATGATTTTTTATAATTCTCCTTGGTGTGCCGTGGCATTTCACTCGGAGAACTGGGAAATATTCCCCTCACCACACACAAGTGGACTCTATAAAAAAATTATGCAACTAATGGGAACTTAATCCAACCCAGTGGTTCCCAATCAGGGAAAGTATCATCTTCTCCCCACCCCAGGGTTTCTGGAAATAGAGGGTGGAAAGCCTGACTATCCCAGTGTCTGGGGAGCACAGAATAAAAGGGCCTGCAATGTCCAGGGCAGTTGGCACAACATCAAACTGTTCTATCTAAAATTCCAGTGGTGTCCTGGTTGATAAACAGTCAAATCCTTTCATAAGCATAAGAAAAGTGATGTTCAGAAAAGTCAGTGACTGCCCAAAGTCACAAAGTTCATGGAGCAGCCAGACGTGGTAGTCTAAGCTGGCTACTTCCATGCTTCTGCAGCAGTTTCTCCGGGGTTATTATAAAAACCAGAGCTCCTGACAACAGCTAACAGAGCAAACTTCCAGGGAAAGAGAACTCCACTTCCTCCTGGAGACTACTCAGTTAATCTAAGATGGAAAACACAATGTTGGCATGAAGGTCTATAGAAGGAGGCTTTCTCAGTAGAGCCCTTAACTTTTATTCCCCCCTGCTATCACAGTACATATATCCAAGCAAATGAACACTTTCTAAGTGAGTGCCATATGATACACTAACTCTGTCCTGGGCAACCAAGCAGATTGAAGAAAGATGCAAATCTGATCATGGGTATGTAAAGCCTTACATAATTTTTTGCCTTAGCAAAGTCTTGGGTTGCCAGACCACTTGCTCCTTCCTAATGTACTTGGAGTTTCCAGAGCTTTGGATGTCTTTCACTCTTGGACTATCAAATCAGAATGTGTGTGTATGTGAACCTGTGTATATGAGTATTCATGCACACACATGCCAATACACACTTCCATAGAGTGTGCGAGAAGGTGCATAAGCACTTACAATCAGAAAACTGCTTATGTGAGCTCTGACATTTGAATAGAGGGTAAATTGCTAACACAAGATGTATCTAGACCTTCTTCGAAGGTCCAAGATGGAATATATACTAGTCAGTACAGTAATTTAGTAGAATCTAACATCTGCTTGGTCCACTCCAGTATGATTTCTTATGAAAACCTAGACAAACGGAACAATGAATTTAACAATCAAAACTCCACATTTTCCACATGCTGAGCGTTCAAAACACATTGCTTCTCTATTTGAAACATAGCTGAGTAATGCTCACTACCAAAGATATCACCAAGCCACAAAAACTCAAGAAAAATGAAATGAAAAAAGTTAAATGTTCAAATGAAAACGAAACTAAAAGAACAGACAAGCCAAAATTCCCTCACCTTATTACCCACTGTCCTTAGGAAGTGAGAACAAGACATTTAGGAGCATTAGACAGAAGAGAGGTTGCATTAATAAGAAAAAAAGAAGAAAGAATTTAATTTATAGCATGATGATAAAATTAAAGACATGTTTTTTTTAAAGAAAGCATTAGGAATGTAAATTTCATCTCCATTAGTAAATGTTTATGAAAATATCTGCATACATTTAAATGTGTGTATATACATGCATACATAAAATAGTCTACTGTAGGAATGTGATTACATTATTAACCTCAGGGAGCTTCAGTTTCTTCCCTGTAAAACATCTCGTGATCTTATGTTTCTATGACTTAGTTTATAAAATATTTCACCCATTGGGGCATCTCAAATGTCACTGAACCAAATCATGACAAATATTTATTTCTACCAATTTTCTTTTTATATAATGGGTGTTTGTAATGGGTGTTTGGGGAAAAGAAGGCAAACTTTCTTTTTTCTGTTTTTTTTTTTTTTTTTTTTTAGC
>NW_026000153.1:17529535-17551955 GCF_001458135.2 Marmota marmota marmota
TTTTTTTTTTTTTTTTTTTTTTTTTTTTTTTTTAGCTTTTGACAATGTAATTTATTTCCCATATTCTTGCAAAAACCTTTTTTTCCAGAATGCATTTTAATACATGACTTACATTAATTGAAATTCACCTGATTAATCACAAAAGATCCCTGGACACCTGCTAGCTTTGTTGAAATTCTCTAGCAAAACAAGACTTTCTTGAGCCTGGGATGCACATTGAAGAAATAAGATACTCTGGGTTCTTAGAATGGTCTAAGAACATAAATCATAGTGTTTGATGACATAATCTAGGAGACAATAAATTCATTTTCCTTAAACATTTGAGAATAAACTGCTGAATATTTTGCACAATTATATAGATGGACTTTAATTTTATGAAATAGATACATGCTCACCTCCAAAAAATTATATAAAGCACTTTTGTATGAATTGATTAATTTAAAAAATATCATGATCATTAGTATATATACACATTTTATTAAGATACTTTACAAATGCAAAATACCATGAGAAATTATGATAAAGCTGAATATCCTATTTGTGTTATTTTTGGCTAAACTTAATGTCACTTTTTAAGACTCTAGAATTTAAAGACAAACCTGGTTAATCATTAAAACGTAGTTTCCTTACCAATGCTGGGATGGTATGTGCATTATTTCCAGCCCACGTTACACTTCTGAATAGTGAACTCATTGGTGAATTCATAGAATTCTTTCAATTGCTGGACTTCTCACATTTTAAGAAAATGCTTCCTTAAATTTAGTAAAATTTGCCCATCCAACCATTTCCTTGTCCCCAGAAAGCTAAACATATTATTTCTATCTGGTACATTTCTTCCACAGGTCAGAGTGGCAAATTTATCCCAATATATATGCAGAATTAAATCCATTGTACGCATGACCAATATAAATGCACTGAATCTTCTTTCATATGTATTCTTTTAATTTTTCTTTTTATTCTTCTGAAATTTTAGGTGCTTTATAAAAAAAAAATATGTACATGACACAAAATCACCAAGTGAAGTTTGAAAGCAACTGAAAGAATAGTATTGTCCATATATTCTAATAATTACCAGACCGAAATAATGCCTGATTATAAGAACTTTTCAAAACCCTTCTTCATTCTCAATCTCATAGACTCAGGCACAAGAGAAATGGTCCCAGTGTATCCAATCTCTGCTCCGATTCTGGAGTAGATGTTTATAAACATCAACCCTTTGCATTTCTAGAAAAACCTACACTTCCTCTCCTGCCCACTTTGCTCCTGTGCATCCCTGTGAGGCCCAGAGACTGGTGTATTTCTGCCTGACCTTCCTTCCTCAAGCCTCACTCGTGCCAACTGGGAGTGCTAAATTCCATGTCCTCATGGCTTCTGACCTCAGAGTGCACCTCTCTCCTGAAGGCTCCTTACAAAGACCCATGTTCAAGCTCCCATCACCCTGAGTGGTATTTGTTTTTCAATCTGTCTCTCCCACTGGACTGCATACCCCTAAAGGATACGGATTGTAGCTTATTTACCTTTGAGTCACCAGGACAAAGAAGAGAGAAAACATGTCTACAAAAAAGGCTCAATAAATGATTTTGTACCTTCGAGGCACATTGACAAGATACACAGTCGTGTCTCTGCCTGCCATGAGTGGTATGGTATGTCTCTGGATCAATTTCAAAAATCAGTTAGGAAACTTGGAAGCTCTTTTCTGAGTAGAGTTATTCTAAGCAGATAAACTTCAAGTAAGCAATCCAGGTTACTGGGCTCATGACCTCCTCAAGTCAGAGTGACCCGATGCAGTGAGGATGGGAATGGTCTTGTCCCTCCGAATGCCCTGCTGGGCTCTTTCAAATGACCCTCGGCCAACTCTGGGAAAATCAGGAGAGTGAATGACATACCATGGGTTTCTCGGCCTTGACCGTCTTCACCTGGAGGCACTCCTCCCGCTTTGAGGTAGTGTTGCTGAGGTCCTTCTGCTCCCCAAGGGCTCCCTGAGTCGGCCGGCCAGGTGACCTGGACTGTGAATGACTGCCAGAATCTTTTGGAGGCGGGGGCCGAGGATGCATGTCCCCACGCTGCTTCTTGGTGACATGAGCCTCAGGGCCATGCACAGTCTTCACGTGTTTCCGAAGGGAGCTTGGGTCTGTGTAACGTTTAGTGCAGCCTGGGATTTTGCAAACATAAGGTTTCTGCCAAATCCAACAGAAACACAATAGGTTGTTATAAAAGTGATTAAGCTCCAGCCCCACAGTCCTCTGTGGTTGCTCATTACAATTTTAATTCTTTCAAAACACTTTTACAAAGCTCAGTGGTACTCAAATACCTGTAGGAACTAGTGGTTTAATAAGGCCGTTTGGACATGGTCCAGTGTCCATAGGATCTGGCTAAATAGATTATTATTTTCAAGAGAGCTCTGGGAGAGCTAAGAATGTGTAAATTGCCTTCCTGTTCTTGGAAGCATTTATGCTGTGAGTGGGAAGAAGTACCATGGTACCATGACAGGCACTCAGGAGACATCTGGTGATGATGATGATGATGGAAGGAGGCTTAAGGGATTCTCATCATCTAATCAGGAGAATGCTGCACACTTTTCAGGAGAGGTTGTGTCAAGAAATTTCTTTATGTAAATCCTTTTTTTGGGAAGTTAATATCATTATGTACTTTGGAAATGGACTACTTACGTATAGGTATAATAAAAAAAAAGATTGCTTTTAGCCTCTCCAATGTTAGATGTCACTAAAATGTGTTCCTCTGGGTAGGACTGCAACTGCATGGGGACATTCAGGGCTCAAAAGGTCCAGAACCTCTCTGGTTCAGAACAGTCAAGCCTTGCTGCAGATGCTCCATGCTGACATGCTGCCCAAGGCAGCTGGTTAGTGTGCTGGGAACCAGGATTCCTGGTCTGTGCTTCTTTCCTGAGTGCTCAATTCTATAAATTATTTCATGCTCATTTCATTTTCTATGTGAGTCAGTGGTCAAGTCTCTAGATATAGTTATAAACATTATATGGATGCTAATAGTTAGATATTTATTAAAACTGCTGGTCTCTGCTCATGATCAACACCCAAATTGTGATCTTGTTTAATTGGCTCCAAAATAATCTATTCATGGATGATTGTGTAAGCAAAGTTGGTCTTTTATATCCAAGGGTTCTGCATTATCAGATTCAACCAATCACAGATTGGGAATATTAAAACAAACAAACAAACAACAACAACAACAACAAACAACTTGGTGTGCACAAACTTTCTTCTTGTTGTTATCTGCTAAATAATGTAGTATAATAACTATTTCCATAGACATGATAAGTAACCTAAAGATGATTTGGAGTATATGGGAGGATGTATATAAGTTATATGCAAATACTATGCCATTTTATATAAGAAACTTTTGCATTCTTGGATTTTGGTATCTGGGGAGATCAGGAAATAATCTGCAGATACCTAGAGATGACTGTATACATTTATATCCATGTATACCAGAGATGAGCCATTAGGTAAGCAATTGTTATAAAACCATGATTAATATAATGTATCTATTACATTTTAAAAAATGCCCTGTCTTGTAGAATGTATGTCTAAAAGATGCTTTTTCACTAAAAGCCCAAGAACAGACTGAATGCGAACTAAAAATGCTGAAGTGCCCTAATGCAGTGCAGCAAAGATTCCGAAAATTATCCTGAGAGACTTCACCTTCAAATATGAGATTCCTCTGGGTAGAATTGATTCCCATTAACTTGAATTATGTCTACTCAGGATCTTGTGTGAATTGCAGCACACACACACATATATATAATGAAATGAGCGCATCAAATTCTATGCATTAAGGATAGAAGAATGGCTCTGTTGATTGGTGCCATTACCTTCCCATGTTCTGACATAGGCTCTATGCTTGTTCCTGGCACTGCCATGACAAATTGTTCCATGAGCAGGCAGAATGGGTGCATAGGGCATTTGTGTGCAGAGGGAAGATGGAGTACAAGGTGGTGCTACTACATTTCTATAAATATATACATATGAATAAAATGGATTGCTTTAGAAATGTGGAGATAGTTGATGTCTAATGAAAACAAGAATGTTCAGAACCTGTATTGCCAAAAATAACAGCACACACTAGTATACCTGAAACTATGTGCCCGTGCATGTAAATATACACATTATCCATCTACAAAAAACCCATAAGAATACAAATTCAGGACATTAAAGCCTTACAGAGAGGCACATTAGCCCAATTATATAGTTTGGCCTTCAAATTTTGTTGTGATCAATATTTGCAATGATATATTCATATACAGGCTAAAAATATGTTGTCAGACCGAGTAGCATCATTCATGTGCTCAGTATTCGACTTTTGACATGATAGTTACCATTTTGACTCACTATACTCATAGGCACTGGGTGAAATCAGCTGATACATTTTCTACCTACTTTGTAGAATTCACCCAAATAAATTTTATCATTAAACATTCAATGACTCCTATTCCATGCAATGTTCTGTGATCCCAATATTGTATATTGCAGAATTTAACCTCGAGGAATATAAAATCCTTAATGTAATCCTTGCACTTGATATATAAAAATCTCATTTTCTGGTATGAAAAATAAGATACCATGTAATTATCCACAATGTAAAGTGTGAATACTAAGGATGCAGACAAAGGAGGAATCTCTTTTCAGTTGGGATGATCCTGGAAGGGGTCAGTTATTAAGTGTCTGTATCTGGGTCTAATGCTCAGGTTGTGAGTTTATGTTAGTTGCCAAGTGAGACCATGACCATCAAGTTCTTACCACAATGCATGACACAGGGTAAGCCCTCAACAGATGGACCTTTTATTAGGAGAAAGCAGTTTTGTTGGGTTCTAAAAGGAGAATAAAATTCCCAGAGATTAAAAGGAGGGCAAGAGGATGCCAAAAAGAGAGTCCTGAGCAGAGTTCCAGCAGCAGGACCACGTCACACATGTTGAAATGTGCTGGACAGCACAGGCTTCTGAAAGGTTCCATTCATAGTCATGATAGTGAGAGGTCGGGACCGGAAGGGCAGGCTTGGGAGGAGTGAGAATGCGTACTGACACAAGTTTGGGGAGTCTAAATTTTTCCTGCAGGAAAGAAAGTACCATTGAAGCTTTTGGGAGAGGGATATCCAATCTAATCAGAGCGAGGAAAGTTCTTCAGAGGTAACTTTGGGAGGAATGTGAACTATGGGGTCAGAACTGCCACTGCTACAGTCCAGGGTCCCTGAAGGGCAGGACAGCCTAATGGACAGAGAAGCACTGGAATGGCTTAGAATGAGAAAAATGCTAGATAATTTAACTAGTATCTAATAGGATAATACTACAACAGGGTTCATAAATTTTGTGGCAGCCAGGAAGGTCATGTGATTAACCCAAACCCTTCCTAATCTATTTCTAATTTATTAAATTCTTTGCCAGACCTAGAATAGCAAAGGGCTCAGCACAAAACTAGCTGTCAATATTTGTTGAGTGAATAAATGAAGTTATAAGTAAGACAGCAATTAAATTAGGTGAAACTGATTATCTTGATTTACCTAGTATTATCTTATTACCAAATCTGGATTTCCTGAACAAACTTATTTTGGGTATCTCTTAGATGATCTATCATTTCATGCACAAGGCCAAAGATTTGCATGGAGAATGGAGAAAAAAATGATTTACATGTTTATGAATAAAATTTGAATTATGTATTTATAATTAAGGTTAAAAAATGTTTATTGGCTCAAACTTGATAAAAAAGGTATTTTTTTAGTATAATAAGGTATTCAATTCTTATAACAGTGAACTTTTGACCTCACAGAAGATAAGCTCAACTACAACACACTTGACTAAAGCAAACAGATGTAGTCACATATTTTAAGTCAATGAAAAGACTAAAAAAAAACAAAAAACCCTTAGGAAACATCTTATATATGTGCACTGCTAATTCTAACATATCCACTGCCTGAATTTCTTCATGATGTGGGAGAAAGTTGGTCCAAAATCTGTAAACTGTAGCTGGGCACAGTCACACATGTCAGTGATCCCAGCAACTCTAGACAACTAAAGCAGGAGAGTGGCAAATTCAGGGCCAGTCTCAGAAATTTAGTGAGGCCTGTCTCAAAATAAAAAAAATAAAAAAGGCTGGGGATGCTGCTCAGTGCTAGAATGTCCTTGGGTTCAATTCCTAGTACCAAAAATTAATTAACTAATTAATTAAATTATATAGGAATGAATATTCTCTTATAGTGAAATATATGAAATACAGTTAAATACATTAATTAATTGAATCCCCTAAAAACTTGAAATCAAAATACAATTTATGTAGCAAAATAATCCTTTTAAATTGCACAATTCCATAGCATTTAGTACACTCTTGGTGTTATGCAATCATCACCACTGCCTAATTCCAGAACATTTTCATCACCCCAAAATGAAACCTTGTACCCATTAGCAGTCGCCCCTTCTCCCCTCCACCAGCTATTTGGCAAATACTCATCTACTACCTGTCTCTGTGCATTTGCCTATTCTTTAGACTCCCTAAAATTTTGTACAAAAAAAAAAATGTGCAACAGATGATAATGCAGCTATTGCACACAGTAAAAGCATTTTTGACACAAAGAACAGAATGTGTCATCTCCTTTAAATCAATAAGACATTCCAAATGTCTCTCATTTCCTTAGTCCAGTTTAACCTTTTCAAAAAGAGTTGGTGTGGGCTGGGGTTGTAGCTCAGTGGTAAAGCACTTGACTAGTACATGTGAGGCATGGAATTCGATCCTCAGCACCACATAAAAATAAATAAATAAAATAAGGTATTGTGTCCATCTACAGCTAAAATAATAATAATAATAATAAAAGAGTTGGTATACATGGACTTGCAAGTGTGAATATGGTGTGAGTGTACTTTTTGGAATGTGTGGTCAATCCTATTAGAAACCATTTTGTTCTTGTTCTATCAGTTCAGCTGAAAGAAAACTTGGTGAAGACCTTAAGGCCAAATAGCCCCAAGTGGAATAGCTCACTATATTTTGACCAAATGTTCTCTCTCTCTCTATCTGCATCTGTTGAGGTCATGACAGTCACTACAAGATCTTATGTGTACAAAATCCTCCTTCTTTAACACATTTCAAGCAAACTGATGACAAGTTTTATAGACTGAGATATGTGTTGTGTTTCTACATGGCTCTCCTATTTCTACCAAAAATGGGAGGAACCTTGGTGTTAGTCTCTTGATTCATTCAAGAGAGGAGCTAGCATTTGACCTAGAACTCCAAGAAGAAGTTACAGATCTGTGGGTAGATATGCCTCAAAATATAAGCAAAATAAAATTCACTGATACCAACTTGCTTCTCTGCAACCTGAGAGGATGACTACCTAAAAACAAGAGCATCACCCCAAGAACCACCTATTACCATGAAGCTTCATTCAATAAATTATCTTAAATAACTAACTGGGTTTCTGAGAATATCTTCCAAGATCCTTTGGAATTCAGAACGTCTGGAAACTGTATTTGAGCTATGGCTGGTTGTTCTGTCTTTTTTTTTTTTAAATAACATATTTGAAGATACCACTTAGAGAAAGCAAATAAAACTGGCTATTTCAGCAGTAGGCTATCACTTGTCAATGTGCTCCTTCTGAATCTATCTTTGGTGCTTTCAGAGTCACCCTTTGAACTCCATGGACTTATTACTCTGAGCAGAGCAAGTGGCTGGAAATCCAAGTTAAATGCTTGTACTGTCTGACCAGTAGGTGGCAGTTCTGAACAACATGAAACTAAGTTCATGAGTGTACTAAATGCCATGGAATTGTGCAATTTAATAGTTCCTGCTTCCTCTGTATCATGCCCCAATTGAGGTCCAGTTTTCCGCCCCACCTCCAAGCCCAAGCCTCCACCTGTCCTCTTGGAGCTAGCTTATGCTGGGAACAGTCAAAAGAAAAAAAAGGAAAATATGCCTGCCTTTCTAAGGATACCCTCATGAGGGTTCTTTGTTTCTGCCCATGAGCTCAGGGCCCATGGATGCTTACCTCATTGGAATGTGTTCTGTTTTGGTGCTTGGCGCGATCAGAGGCATTTGAGAAGGCCTTGTTGCAGCCTTCATGCTCACAGACGTATGGTTTCTCTCCAGTGTGAGATCTCAAGTGCGTTTTCAAGTTTTCTAGTCTCGAGTAGGCCTTTGTGCAACCTTCAAACTGAGGACAACAGGTAAATCTGGATTACTCCACACAATGCACCGGCAGCTTATGCCTAACCCTCCCTCAAAGTGGATGAAAACCTGACGTTTCAAGGGTCAGCAGCTTTTCAAAACCACGGAACAAAAACTCCACTAAACTCTGCATTTATTGGGATTCAGATGTGGCTTGGGGCAGTTCAAGATAAAGCATTTTCAGTGCCAATAAAAGTCCTGAAGTTTTTTTTTTTTTTTAATAGACCGCTCAATGTGGACAATGGATTTCATTATCTGCTCATTGATCTCCTCAAATTCCCACTGATTTCAGATTCAGCACAAAGTTCATTAATATGGCTTTGTGTCCATACAAAGACCTGGAATTTGATCATGTTTGTAAAGGGCCTTTAAGATGTAAAGTACCAAGGCTGAGTAGGGCCCAGTGTGCCTTCCGGGTACATCACTGAGAGAATGTTCAACGTCATGGAAGCCCTGGCCCACTCCTGAAGTCTACACGGTGTCACTGGAGACTAACCAGGAGAAACTTTAAAATCAGGTGAAGGTTGAGTATCCCTTACCCAAAATACTCGGAATCAGAGTGTCTTGGATTTTTTTTTCAGATTTGGGCATATTCATTTATTCTTTATATATGTATACCTTATATACACTACCTGATGATAATTTTGTATAGTATTTTTAGTGTACCTGTGTTTTGACTACAACCAGTCACATGAGGTCAAGTGTGGGATTTTCCACTTCTAGCATGATATTGGGGCTAGATTTTTACAAATTTTGGAGCATTTTTTGATTTATTTTCCTTTTTTTTAAAATTATGGATGTTCAACCTATGCAGCGATTCTTTTTAAAAAGTCAACTTAAACTTTTTAAGTTGGAAGCTGGTACCTCCCTTTGCTTTTTTTTTTATTTTTTATTTTATTTTTTTTAGTTTTCGGCGGACACACAACATCTTTGTTTGTATGTGGTGCTGAGGATCGAACCCGGGCATGCCAGGCGAGCGCGCTACCGCTTGAGCCACATCCCCAGCCCCTCCCTTTGCTTTTTGACCCTCTGCGTGTGATGAGTTATTGGGCTGGGGAAAATGGTCAAGAGCTCATTCCCAGTATCAGCCTTCTACCTGCTAACCTGTCTAATCAGGAAGCTCAAAAACCCAGATATTCATCAATAGATGATGCACCTTCTCTCTTCTTACCAACCTTGCTTCCCACAAGCTGAAGTTATCAGCTTACACAACCATGAAGAATATGAGGAAGGACCCATGAGGTGAGGCCTAACACCCACCCATGGGAGGGGACACCCAGGTTGCCTGCCTGCTACCCACTTGTGTACTCACAGTGCATTTGTGAGGCTTCTCGCCCGTGTGTCTCCTCATATGCACTACCAACATGTACTGGGCTTTGAAGGGTTTCTGTTCCCTTGAGCAGTCAAGCCACCGGCACACAAACTCCTTTTTCTCTCCATGAATATGGTCATTATTGATATGCTGGGGTTGGAGAAGAAGAAATAAAATGGAAATGCATTACTCATTTCTGAAAGCAACAGAAGAAAGTGCAAAATATGCTCAATAGGAAGTCCTAAAGGAGATATGAAGAACTTAACCAAGTTATATGTTTTTAAGAATTCTAGTTAGTATACTTCTCAAGTAAATTTTCTCTTGCTAATTGCATATGTATGCTCCCCAGATAGCAGCCATGACATGAAATGAGAGGAAGCCTGGCATCTCAGGAAAAGTACCATACCAAGCATCTAAAGAGCAGAGTTCAATGCTGAGTTTTGGGGATGACTACTTGTGAAATGGAGCAAGCCATTCTTGTTCTCTCTGGGCCTCTATCATTTTTCATCTCAAAGGAGGGTCAAGGCCAATGGGCTGCTCACATACTCTCCAGTTCTCATGTGCTTTGGGAGGGGATACACGTGTACCTGTTACACTCACATGCATGCACAATTTCATAAAATGGTACAAGAAAAGCACTTTTCAAACTGAACGCTGGGTTTGGTGAAGTTTCTTCCTGAATCACAGAGAGAAGAAATAGGTTCTGAAGAAAAGGAGTACATAACAGTGAACAAACGATTTGGTCTCTTGGGTCTTCTTTTTCTTCATGTACAAGATAAAGGAATGGACTCCCTAGTTTCTCAGGTGGTTTCCAGCTTTAGAATTCAATTAATGAGGTCTTTAAGATGAATATGGATTCCCCTAAATTCGACATCAATTCAAAGCTTTCAAACCACTTTTTATCTGATTCCTTGGATGAACATATCAAGTACCCTCTAAACAGGAGACTCGAGAAACCTCTGGAAGCCCCAGGAGGATCAGAAGTTCTTCATTTGGATCCAATTAACATTAATTTAAGTAAGCTGAGTGCACTATTTAAAAGTCCAGTTTAAGACTATTGAGGAGAGTTGTATCCTGTTTTTATTCTCTTGTCATCCTGCATTTGCCTTAATTTAAGGCAAATTTAAGCATTTTCCCAAACATACATAGAAATATATCACTTAAAAATTCATCGAATGATTGACAGCTTCCTCCAGTTCTGTGCACTGCATGGGAGTTTCACAACATTTAATTATGAACTGCAAAGTCTCCAGCTCCTAAGTGATAAAATGCAACCATCAAAGTTGGCCTTCCCCAGTTACT
Source organism: Marmota marmota marmota (assembly GCF_001458135.2). Classification (NCBI taxonomy): domain Eukaryota; kingdom Metazoa; phylum Chordata; class Mammalia; order Rodentia; family Sciuridae; genus Marmota; species Marmota marmota. The sequence goes on from NW_026000153.1 coordinate 17,540,333, forward strand.
CCACTAGGTGGCCTTCTGCTTCAGGAAAAAAAAAAGTTTCACTTAAAAAACAAAACAAAGTTTTTTGTGCTGTTTCTGGAGCTAAAAACTGGTTGAGGGCACAGATTTTTTTTTTTTTAATTTTTTCTTTCCTTGAGAGGCTCTGATAAACAGAAAACAGAAGCATATCAGAGCACACCAGCAGAAAACCATCATCTCCTGGAAAATGTAAATGACAAAGATGCTAACCGATACTCAAATACCATGTGGTATAGCAGCCCTGTGGCCAATGGATGTGGGTTTCCTACCAGAAACCAGCTGTCCCATGAATAAGTGCTTCTTAAAAGTTGTGATTGTGTACATAAGTTAATAAAGAGAACAGACCTGCTAAACAGGGGATGATGTGCAATCATTACATTCATGTTTCAAGTACATCTTTGTGGCCCATATACATTACCCAGACTTATCCAAAGCGTGTGTTGAAACCCAGCCCTTGAAACCAAGCCCACATAATAGGAGGGGCTGTATGAATTCTCCCTTCCTGAGAGAAAAATAAATGACCACACAAAACCACTTCATAAAAATTGTACTTGGTTCAGTTTTCCAAGTTATTAGGGATAAGTTGGGTGCTTGGATTAAGAAAAAGCAAGAAGGAAGGGAAGAATGAAAGGAGGGAGGGAGAGAGAAAGGGAATAAAAGTTAAAATTGGGAAATGGAATTTCAAACTGTACTGAGCCAACTCCTTGAAGTCAGGAATCATGGCTTTTTAGTTTCATATTCTCAGCCACAGTGTCTTGGTAGTGTGCTGGTACCTGGCAGGTACTCAATAAATATCTGTTGAACTGATTTGACCCATACAGCAAAGTGAATGTTCACTGGGCAAAAGAAATTATACTGTACACTTTTGTTTATCTGAATGAAACTTCATTTTACCTGGTACTTGGACACTATGAATTCAACAAGAGATATTTCATTACTTTAAAATAATATACTCTCAAGAATTCAGAAAGATTTAAAAGATATTCAAACATGAATCCCCTCTTGCTGGGTGGAACCAAAGGAATGCACTGGGATTGCAACATTTATTTCCTCTCACGCATTCATGGGGTTGTGCTGGCTGTATTCGCACTGGGCTGTGAGCTGGGGAGTAAGACACACGTGAATCCTGCCCCAAGGAAATTACAGTCTCCTGAAGGAAAATAGATAATGACTTAAATTACTATACAATTAAAGTCGTGATAAGTGTTGTGAAGGGAAATAATGGGTTTTATATAAACACATAACAGCCAGTCCTAAATCAGAGTGGGGCATTAGGCATCAGGCTTGGCTTCTCAAATGAAGCTGCATCAAAAGCAGAACCTGAAAGATGAACGGAGACCTGCCAGGTGTGCAGATTAGGGTGGAAGTAGAAAAAAAAGGGGGACAGACACTATTGTTGACAGATGACATGGATGCACCCGCAGAAGGCAGAGCTCAGTGCCTTATTGAGGATCAGGGTGAGGCCCACCACATAAGGCAGAAGAGAATTGGCCAGGCAGACCCTGCAGGCCTCGGGTACTGCCTCTGCTGGGCATGGTGAGAAGGCACAAGCTTTCACCACAGAAGAAATAGACTCTGCTGGGGTGGTCACGTGTGGGTTGGCTTGCCAGGGCTCAAAATGCAGTATGCTAAGTCAGAACCTCAGCTGTGAGGCTGTGGGTGGTACTCCTGGACAGGACTCACATTTCTCCTATGAGAAAGCAAGCTTTTGCATGCCTGTCCCCAAGGAGGACAGCATCAGGGTGACTGATGCTACTCAGGGCCATTAAATGACCCATAGTGGGAGGCACCAATAGCAACAAGTAAAAAAAGTCTTTGGCTTCCCCTCCTGTCCTGGCTAACATACTGGAGGAACTGCACTCTAGAAGGACAGGGAGGGGGCTTTTCTGGACTGTGGCTCCTCTAGGTGAGGTGGAAGAGGGAGATCAAGCAACCTGCCAGCTCCCTTGCAAAGTGTCCTTCACTGGTGATAGGAAGGTGAAGGTTCTGGATGAGATTAGAGGCCTAAAGTGGACAGACTGGAACTTGTGGAATCTACCTATAGTGGAGCTGAAGTGTCTGCCAATAAGCAGGAAGGGAGAACTGTCAATAACAGAGGGCAATTGCCAGAAAAATCAAATTAATTTCATATTTAGATTTCACCAAACTTCATCTTTCTTTGCCTCTGGGACAATGTATGGAAATGTGATTGGAGTGATATTCTGTGCTGACCAGCCAGCAGGAACCCCTCAGTGTTGTCCCCACATAAGGAGGAAAAGGGAGGAACATACATGGGACAGTTAAAGCAACTTCACTTTCAGTAAGGCTAGCCTCTTTGGAATTTTCCCTTTCTGTCTTCTTAGACTGTGGTGTCCAAATTAACCTGTTTTTGTAGTAGTCTGAAGTGACCCTTGAATTCGCACATACACTGAGACCACAGGTTTTTTTTGTTTTTTGTTTTTTTTTTCTGGAAAGAAAAGTCTACAATCTAGGAGTGTAGAGACCAAGTTGATCTCATTTTTCTTAAAGCTCAAATGCTAAGTAGAGGACATAATCAATTACTATAAAGAAATAAGGAGGCGTCTTTCTATTTAGGTAATTCAAATGTGTTTTAAGCTTCAAATATTTTTGAAAGATAGATTTTAAGTGAAAATTAAAATTCTAAGAAATCATAGACTTCACATATCCATGTGATATTTACTAAATATTTACTTTCCTTTAAGAAAACTGCATTGGCCTCTGCAGCAAAAGCTCAGGGAGGATTCATTTGGGCAGATACTGGTTGGTTCCCACAGATGCATCTCTGACCAATTTCTGATGTGCTGTGTACTTTGGATAGGCAGATTTGCCTCCTTGGGGCCTAATTTTCTCATCTATAAAATTATATTGATGAACTAGATCAGGTGTGGGCAAAGTTTTTTCTGTATGAAGCCAGATAGAAAAGTTTTATTCACTGTAGTTCAAAGTTGAACAGTTCTAATCAATATATGAATGAACAAAATGTAGCTGTTCATTTATGAATATGGAAAGTTTGCATGTTATGAAATAGTCCCTTAAAGTTTTAAAAAATTATTTAAAACCGTAAAAACTTATTCTTAGCTCACCACTGTTTATATTAAAAACAAACAGTGGACTGAATATAGCCTGTGAGCTATTAGGTTACTTGCCCCCACACTAGATGATTTCAAAGTTTCTTTCTTACTCTAACATTTATCAGGTTTGCTCTCAAGCCTGTGAAAGTAAAATCAGGAGGATGTATGGTTTAGTGCCAGAGAGAAGAAAAGAAACTAGAAAGGAATAAAAACCAGGATCCGGGGCCAAAAGGGGAGTTCAATGAAAGGAGGGAGTTAGGCCAGACACGTTTCAGGTCTGCAGCATTTCCCTAGGATTGGGTTGAAAATGCACACATTCTTTTCTCACCAAACTCTAAGGAAGCTAAAAGAAGAGTAATATGCAATGAATTCTTAACAATCAGCAGACAGATGAAGCCCATGTGAAGTGGGCCTGAAATTCAATGGGCAAGAGTTTATTTGTGGTTTCACTGAAAAACTTTGACTTCCTAACAGTGAAAAACGTTAATCAAATATACAAATAATTTAATTGGAGGGAAAATAATGCATGATTAAATTCCAAACTAATCCAACACAAAGACACGCAATTTGCCAGAGGCCCCAAAGCCAGAAAGAGATAGATGGTGTAAATTACAATGTTGTATGCCAATTCATGTGGCCACTCTGAACTTTCCCTGTCTGAATAAACAGGACAGGGATACTGGGACCAACAATTTCCCCCTCAAAGGCTGAATCCAACCACGGAGCTTCTTGATTGGGTTTCCATTTATGGTTGTAAATATTTGCTTCTGGAAACTGATGGCTGATGAAGCAAATCAAACACCTCGGGAGCCCACAGCAAACCAACACAGTTGATATTTCCCAATTGTGATCATGTCTGTAGCAACATGAGCCAAGACTCGGTATTGCAGTCTCTTCCACTGGACCAGGGCTCTGGGAGCCCAGAGAAAGGCAGGAGAAATCACTAGCTGGTTTGGCAGTCGAGGAGGCGGAAGGCGCCTCTTTATTTCAAGGGACTCTCTTTGGGATGCCCAGCCCTGATTGTCAACCAAGGAGGCTTCGAGAGGTATGGGAAGAAAGACCTGAAGGAAGGGGAAAGTGGAGCTTTTCTTTCACTAGCTGCAGAATGGAAGCCCACAATGGACTTCACTGAGCTAATCAGGGTCCTTTCTTCTTGTTTCGTTATTTCACTATGAGCTCAGCGCAGGCAGTTTTCCTAACCCTTCAGATGAACCGCATGCATGTGGTCCATCGATGCTCAATGCTCACAGCACTCTAAATAAAGCAGCTATTCAAGCAGTTCACAGAGCTTGGAAGGGCACTTCTGCTTTCTTTCTGCCTCCCTCTCCTTTGGCCAGACTCTCAGATTCCCACTCAGAAAGCACAGCTCTCTAGATGTGTAAGTAGCCTCCATTCTAAGTGACTTCCTAAGAGGAGAGGATGGAGCCTGGCTTGAGGTGTTCCCAAGAGACCTGATCAATCTCCATTCAAGCTCTGCCTCTGATTCACTAGCCAATAGACAAATACCACTGCCTCCAAAACCCTTTACTCTTTTTTTTTTTTTTTTTTGGTGAGGGATATGTACTGGGGATTGAATCCAGAGGCTCTTAACCACTGAGCCACATTCCAACCTCCCTCCCCCATTTTGTATTTTATTTAGAGACAAAGTCTCACTGAGTTGTTCAGGGAAGTTGCAGAAGCTGGCTTTGAACTCGCAATCCTCCTGACTCAGCCTACCAAGCCCCCTGGGATTAACAGGCCTGAGCCACTCTGGCCAGCTCAAAACCTGTTGCTCTTTACATCAGCCAACTCCTTCACATCAAGAAGACAAACTCCTTCCAAAGCTGTTATGAAAATATTGCCGTTAAGCACACCTGAAAACAGTGAAAGCAGGAAATGCAGAACTTCACCCTCACCATTTTTCCTTTGATGCCCCTGTGCATGTACATTACCCGCCCTCCTCCGGTCTTTTCCATCAGCATCCAATGTTTCCTAAATAACACAGCACTTTTTCAACTGATTTAAGAGGTTTTTCCAGGGCTGGGGTTGTAGCTCAGTGGTACAGCACTTGCCTAACACATGTGAGGCACTGGGTTCAAGCCTCAGCACCACATAACAATAAATAAAATAAAGGTATCGCATCCATCTATAACTAAAAATATTTTTTTAAAAAAGGTTTTTACAAAGTGTGTAGCCAAGTTTTTGCTGCAAAACATACATATAAATAATAATTTTTTTAAAAAAAAAGATCCTTAGGTCGGTGGTCAAATATATGTGAATTCACATATAAACAAACACTCATGTGTCACACACACACACACACAGTATTATGGCTTTAATAGGAAAGAAGGTAAGGGCCTGGAGAGTGGTGTATTTCACATATGAGTATCTGGGCTTGCAATTGGTTGGTGTGCCAACCACTGGCTGCAGGCTGGGTGCATACACTTGCCGCACCCTCAGTTTTATCTTGGACTCCTGTCTTGTCTACATTTCCATGTATACTGACCGACTAGCATGCCACCATTTGATTCCATGATTATATTTTTAAAAGGAAGGAAATAAAATGGAAACATTTCCTTCTCATAATGTCAGGCTGAAAAGGTTTCATACTTTCTTCATCTTTTCACATTGCTGCCAGGTTAGCTCATAAGCAGGGCTTGAGGGAGTGAGTATGTTGAACAGAATGCAGTCACTGGAAACTTCTGGGGATTTGGTGAAGTGGTATGCTAAAAAAACCTTTGATGTTGGCAGGAGATATAGAGAAATAAACAATTTTAAGAAAACTCAATTTTCAATTTGTTTCCTGAATTTAAATCCTAGAACTATCTCATTACTTTTATAAGTCCAGAGATATTTCTGAAAAGGAGTAAAAGGGAAAAGTGATTTGGAATCTATTAAAATTTAATTCACATTAAAACTGATTTGGAGGCGAGACTGAAATGCTTTACCTAAAAGAAGACTCCCCTACACAAAACACACAAGAATCCCTTAATACTTTCCATCTCAAATAAGGCTTACACCTTCTTGTTTTGTGTATTATTTGATAAACACAACATTTTTTAAAAGTTTTACAACTGTCATGACATGGATTATGTTAGGGACACATTGTGATTGGATTCCTAAAGGCTTCACTAGGCAGAAATAGGAAAAAAAGCATGAATCAGAGACTATCACCAAAATAGGCCTTATATCTCAATATGCACTTTGATTTTAGATAAATAAAATAATTTAAATTGTTTTGGTGGCACCCATCAATCTTCCTAACAGATTATTTAAGAAGCTGCAGCAGTTTGCTGCAGGGGGCTCTTCCTGAAGACTTCACAGAGTGACTGTTTCAATTCAAACTGGTTAATAAAAATACCAGAGCATCTTTCAGCTTTTTGACAGAACTGCAAAATCGTACAGAAAAACATCAAAAGGACTCAAGATTTCATGTACAAAACAGTCTTTTCTTTATAAAAATAAAACAATTTCCTATTTCTGATTTATGAACATTAAGAATTAGGATGAATAATTAGAAACAAATAAATAAATAAGAGGAATCCTCTTGACAGCAATTTGATTCCTGTTTCCAGGCACAAATACATAAAAATGATTTTCATTTATGTGTAAGAAAGGCGAAGTTCTTGAACAAGGCAAACATGTTGTCTGAATGAAGGGCTTTGCCATGCTAGAATTCCAGAACAGAATTAAGTGACTTAAATACAGCCCCCATCCCACCATCTCCCTAATCAGCACCAAGGTAAGCTGCACATTTGTTCCACCGCAGTGGAAACCCATCATCGTTCACATTTAAAACAAAAGTATGTAAAAACAAAGGAAGTACACATACATGAATGAACCTTGACAATTTGCTAAGTTTCCAAAGAAGCCAGTCTAAAAGGGATAAATGCTACATGATTCCATTTCTTTTAGTGCTCAGAAATGGTAGGTAATTCTGTGAAGAAAGAAAGTAGGTCAATAGTTGGCTATGACTAGGAGTGAATGGAGAAATTAGGGAATGACAACTAAAACTGATGGGATCTCTTTTTGGGGTGATGAAAAGTCACTGGGGTCATGGCTGCATACTTTATATGTTTGAATTATTATACTCTTTAACGGGTAAATTATATTCCAATAAGGATGTTACCCTTCCCCTAAGTGTTCTTGGTGATGAAGTCTGTGGATGTCCTGGGGGGTGCGGGGAGGAAGAGTGACTAAAGGAAGAACAAGGTGGGATCTGACCATCTCCAGGACATCAAATAGATTGCAGGTGGGGCCTGGCAAGTCATTTTTCATGGAAGCACAAGGCTACATCTCAGTCACAATTTCCACCACAACACACACAAAACACACACACACACACACACACACACACACACACTCAGCAGGTTGAGTTAAAGTGAAACATTTTTAGTTCCTGGTGGATTTTATATTAGACTCACAAGTTAATAATATGGGAATCGGTCATAAAAGATACGGTCTTCATGTTTCCCTTCCTTCTCATTCAAGTTGTAGAGATGAGTGGGAAAAAAATGGATGGAACAACCCCAAATGGAGTTGTTAACAAAACCAAACCACAAACATCACACGCTAATATCAGTTGAAGTATGCTAATGCGAAATCATCCATGGTTTGAAAAAAAACAGATACTTTCTTCTCTACGATAGATTCTTTAAACACTGGAACCTCCTGTAAAATTTAAGCACTGTGAATTCAGAATCTCTATATTTCTATTTTCTGTTTCCTCGATTTATAAAATAACTAGGTGTGAATGTATAATTTGTGGAATAATTTATTTGATTCTCCAACCTCACCCCAACGAGTTGCTTGTTTCAGGCTCAGATTCCTGTAAAATAATAATGTACTGAGTTAATATTAAGATGACCTGCAATTTAAGGAAAATTTAGCTTTTGAGAGCTTTTAAGAAGCAGTATGTAAATAGTACTATAATTGGTTAACATTACTTACATTAGTTACCTAATAAAGAAAATATCTTCCTTCTTGAAAGTAGAGCAAGGATATCTAATTCCTTGTAGAAACTATGAAAATGCTCTTTTTCTTACAATTTTTGTGCTTTGAATTCTTAGTTATTTTTCTAAAAGATAGATGTAACAATTCTCTTTTCAGAGGTTTCTGTTATAGCTTAATTAGGTAATTATTCTTAAAGAAATTTTCAGTTTCTTTCTGCAAAGGGTTGGTATTTAAATTCCACTGAGATTTTCCACAGAGATGTAAAATTTAAAACTATTTACACTTTTCTACAAATTATGGACACATTTAATTTTTTATCTTCTTATTCTTTTTAAATGACAACTTTGTTTCAGTCAAAATAACAACAAAAACATTTTTTAAGAAAATTGATTTGATTACCAAAATGAAAGACATAAAAAATTAAGCAAGGGCTGGGGTTGTAGTTCAGCAGTACAGCACTTGCCTAGCACGTGTGAGGCACTAGGTTCACATAAAAATAAATAAAAAATGTGTCCATATAAAACTTAAAATATTTTTTTTTAAAAAGAATTAAGCAAGTTAGGATTTAGTGGTATTCTAGAAATTCTAGAAACAAGGAGAAAAAGAGTATTAAAGGCAAACACACAGCATAGTTTGAATTGTGTAGCCATGGAATGGAGTCATTTGGAAAACCAGTCTCCAAAAAGGGCTTTCTTTTCCTTTCCCTTCTTTGCAATGAGCACATCCAGCAAACATGACAGGCACCAGGGTTTCTGACCTGAACTCCAGCTACAGAGGAGATTAAGGTAAAAACTGCTCTTCTATACCTCACCTGGCTCCTGAACTGAGATGAGTGCTAAGCTCAAAAGGGCCAGGAAAGTGGTGGTAAAATGCAACATCTCCCAAGGTCCAGATGAATTCGTCATTCTTATGTATGGCTCATTCCCATGCATTCCAGTGTATATGGAAAGCATTACCATTCATAGCAATTGCTCACATTTCCAAGGAAGGATTTCAGAAGCCTGTCGGTGTCCCAAAACATTAAAATCTTCTCACCTTGTATGTGTGGGCTTTTGTCAAGAACAGAAAGGAGGGTTGTGGAAAGCTTATTTGTATATGGGTATCTGTACAATGTTACTATTTTCAATCTACTGTGGAAATAATTATTACTTTGTTATAAAACTTTGAAAGATAGATTGGTTAGGTGTAATAGTATTTACAATAACAAATCCTGGACTTTTAATTTTAAGGTGGTTAATGCACAATTGCTTGCATGCACACACACACACACACACATACACACATACACACACAGACTTACACTAGGAAGAGTAGAAAGGACTCATTTTATAAGTCTCCCTGATTACCAAGGTAAATACAATTTGTTTTCTGTTTGAAACGTGAGATACTAAGAGTTCCATTATCTAAAAGTACACAAAATGTTAGCCTTTAATTACTTCCTAACTTTTATGATCTCAGTTATCCACACAGATCCTGCGCATACAGACTGCTCTTCGAAAAAGGTCTGAATATACAGTGTGATTCCAAGAAAATTGAAATTTTAAATATAAATGGAAAACGAAATCCAACTTTTAATAAGTGGTCTCTGCCCTCACTGCCCCACAAAAGCAACCACACTTCCTCCTCATCACTGAATTCTGATTCTGAACATTACAAAAATCTGCCCTTGGATCTGCACACTGGTTTACCTATTTGATATCACAATTTTGATGACTATAAATAATATCTGTTAAAACATTTTATTGTTTTAAATGCATTTGGATTTCAAATAGATGGATAATCTATTTTTAATATTTGGAGAAAAGTTAAGAAAAGTCAAGATTTTTTTTTTTTTTTTTTTGTAATGAAATCCTTTGAAGAGACAAGGTAGAAGAGTTATTCTGGTACCAGCCATAGTCCAAACCATATCCCTAGCTGTGACTATTCCTGAAGGTCTTCTGCCAATCATGTTGCTAAAAGAGGATCTTGTGTGAAAAGTGCTGGGAGAACTTTCCTTCAGCAGTTAATAAGAGATTAGGGGTGTGTGCGTGTGTGTGTAAAGAGGAGGGAAAGTAACTACTGATGATTGAAACACAGGCAAATCTCAAGAATGACTGGAGGAAGGGAAGAAGGCAGGCAAGCAGGCAAAAATTATCTATTTGGAAATCTGCCCACAGTCCCCACTGAGCTGACTCATTCATTCACTATTAACTCAAAGCTTATTTAGCATATGACAGTTACTGTGCTCAACACTGAAGAGGCAAGACGGAATAAGACACGTCCACTGGATCTTATCCAAGATCAGCTGAAGAAATGCAGAAAGGAATACTGCTTAAATTAGCCTTCACATCATGGACACCTTTGCTTCGCAATTAAATAGCTAGCTACTTGCAAGAATGCATGGCTTTCTTCCTTCTTGCAGGTCCTCACATCACAGAATAGTAGCAGGCCCATTGCCCAGGGCTTTTCAGGTTTGTTGCAGCAAATCAAGATCGGGAGGAAGCCCTGGAACATCTCTTTTGTAGCAAGCTTTTCTACATGTAGAAGTATCACCTCTACCATTTTTTAATCAACTCTTATTAATCAGCCATTTTAGTGGGCAGTGCCCCTCTAAAACATCTTAATCCTTTATTGATGGTACATCTAAATACATAAAAATAAACTTCCTATATAATATGGGTAGCCACTAACAAAATTCCATATCTAGATTTAATTTTTCTGTGCCATGTTAGTAGAAGGCATTGAGGTTATAGAAAATGCACAGGCTCAGATATTAGGTTATAGGGATTAAATATTTGTGGATTGTGGGCAAAGCAAGCACAGGCACTGTGCCTGAGAAGATGATAGTTTAAATGGGATGAGTGGGAAACAGTATTTAAAATAAAAGAGAGATGTACTAATAAGAGGGAAGGGAAGGCTGCAAAGCTTGATAACTAAGCTGAATTATAGAAGGGAATAGAGACAGACTCCCAGGACCAAGATAAAGCATGGAATGTTGGAAAATGAGGACAAGTGTAGGGTGGGGGAGTGCGTGTGGGTGTTTGGACATGTGCTATAGGGGGGAATCTAAGGGAGGTAGGATGGGAAAACTAGAAGAGTTGCTGAATGCTCCAAGGCACTCAGATACCAGGCAATCCAGAGAAGGTTCTCAGCAAGGCAATGATGAGATCTGTGCTTGGAAAAGGTAACTCTGGTAGTGTCACAGAGAAGCTGAGCAAAGACAGGGTAACTTAGGGAGCTGCTACAATCATCCAAGGGAGAACCATGGACTTGAACCAAGGCAGAGGCCATGAAGATGCAGAGAAGGGGATAGATTTGAGAGAACTTTGGGGATAACTTTTGGATGGTGGCTTAGAGACAGGAATGCTAAATAATATAGAAGTTTGTAGCTTGAAAGATTCTGAAAGTCCTGCAGATTTGGGGAGGGAAATTATGTTTCTGTTTGGGAGAACACACAGTGGAAGTATCTCCATTACATCTCTGCAGAGAGAGAAAAACAGAAGAGGAGACAAGCTTGGACAAAAAGATTCAAGAATGTGGAATGAGGCTGTAGCTCCTTGGTAGAGTGTTTGGCTAGCATGTGTGAAGCCCTGGGTTTGATACTAACCACTTAAAAAAAAAAA
>NW_026000153.1:17551980-17575740 GCF_001458135.2 Marmota marmota marmota
AAAAAAAAAATATATATATATATATATATATATATATATAATTTAAGAAAGATGATAGCTGAAGAAAGAGTGGAAACCCAAGTCTTACCCTATGTTATCTTTTGTATCCCCAAAGTACCTACACAAAATTTTAAAGGTTTCACAAATCCCAATGTGAAAAGCCCTGACCTAAGGACACTGTACACTGGATGAAAGATGGGAAACAATGGGATACTACGGAAGCAAAAAACTTCAGAAGAGAACAAAGGAGACAGAAAAAAGCAGGGGACAGGGGACATCATCCTGTGGATTGTATTTGGAGGACACCTTGGCACTGTACCAACAGAAGTTAGGGAATAAAAAGGGTAAATTCTCTACCACTGCTAGCTTCCCAGTTTCAGGAAGTTTTGGGGAATCACAGGAAAGAAAGAAAATGTCCAGGAAATGGAGCAGAGCATGGACTTAGAGGAAACTAGCTCTAAGTCCTGTCTACAGTTCCTTAGCCCCTTCCCACATGGAAATGCCATTGGAACTGTAGACAGGAATCCAGTGTACTCAATTTTTAAGCTGTTTGCTGTTTTGAACCCTCTCTGTATCTCCCAAGTTGCCTGCAAAATTCAGTCCTGTGTAACAGCCTTGTGTTGAGGAAGTCTGCAAGGCTGGAACACAGGTACTCGTGCAATGGTGTGGCCTGCAAGAAAGGAGGTGGAATCAGAGTGAATCCAAGGACCACACAGAGGACGCACTGACTTCCCATGGGATGTGGAAGAAAGAGCAGAGTCAGTCCTTCAAGGAAAATGCCCCCTCGAGGTTGGGAAATGTAGAGGTTTGCTCGGGAATCCTGGGTTCCTTCTAGGATGGGATCACTAAGGCACGATTACTTGAATCCCTCCATGTCCTTCTTTACATGCTTCCTCATTGACACTCATTTCCCAACTTGATGCTGCTCCTGATCACACCATTTACAGTTCCATCTGCCTCCCCTCTGCCCTCTCTTTCTCCTAGGGCTCTCATCACTTCTAATATATAATTGACTTACAGAGAATATTTATTATTTATTGCCTGCTCTTCCTGACCCTCCACTAGAATAGGAATGGCATAAAGGTGGGGGGGGGGGCGGTTTACCAGTTTTGTTCAATGATGTATTCCAAGTGCTTGGTGCAATGCCCAGCATACAGCAGGAACTCAGTAAATATTTGTTGGAGAAATGTGTTACCAGAAATGTGTTACTGGAAATAACTAGTTTGGAACCAATGTGTGGTACCAGATCTTAATATACTCCCAATTTTCCAACTGCCTTATATTTGTGTTAGGAGAGTCAGAAGCCACAGAAAAGGGAAGCCATTTCCTATGATGGCTGTAAACCCAACAATCTGATAAACTTCCCTATCACAGATGCATTTAGGGTCCCTCAGAACAACCTCCTTTTATATTGCAAATGGAGGTTGAGGTTTTGAGTTAGTGATGACACAATTCAGAGTTTTCTTAGTTGGTTCCTATTCTTTATAAATGAAAAGAATTCTGAAATCCATTTTTCCCACCATGGCCATGGTAATGTTAACATGGGGTAAGGACTCTGGCATTGAAGAGGTAATCCTGGCTTGAAGTGTTAGGTCCCAGTAGTTGTAGAAAGCAAATAATCTGATGTTTTGCAGTAGATTTTTCTTGAAATTATTCAATAAAGCTCCAGATGAAGGTAAGGGAAAAAAAAAAGACCATGTTACTGTGATTGAGCTACACTCTACCTAAGCGGAATTTTGCCCCTTGGCTATTGTTCTTGTCGATGGTTTACACAGAGATTTCTTCCCAATGCAATGCTGTTAAGTAAGAGAAGACTGAAGGGCATATTTCCTCTTTAATCTGCTTGTGGAAATCTCATTAATGTAATGGAAATTTTGCCCCCTACCATGACTAAAGTGTTTAAAGAGAGAAACAAGGAAGCAAGGTTGGCCATATAGAGTTTCCACTAGAAAAACAGAAGAGGAAGAAACTTGGCAATTTGAAGCAATAAATGTATGTGTGTTTGTGTGTGTGTGTTGCACATGCATGTGTACACAAAATGATCTTCCAAAAGAGAACTAGGAAGATGGCCTGTCTGTGCCAAGCACCATTCTTCACATGGTGAAGTCACTCCTGGGGGAGGGGAACTTTTAAATTTGAGCCATTTCTGATTTTTTTTTTCTTTGCTTTTTACCTCCCCACCAAAGTAAGAATTTCATTCCTCCAGAAGTGCTAATTTATTCCTAAAAAAATATGTTTTTAATTTGGGACTTGATTCCATAAACTTATTTTTATAAGCACATTTTCCTAGGATTATATACACAGTATATATTGCAAAACATTCAAAACTTTTTAAAAGTTTCATTTAAGTCTTTCCTTTGACCCTTCAAACATATGCCTCCCAAATATATATAGCTTTCATAAGTCTCCACATTCCATATGAACACAATATTAATATAGTGTGATTATAATGCCACAGCAACTAGTTAAAAGCTGATGAATTTCAACACCCTTGAGAAAAAAACAGTTAATGCGTTTACAAAGTAAACCAGACCAAAGCTAATTGAAACTCAACATTTGGTTGAAATTTTGTCATCTGTACATTTAAAGTGAACGTATGCTATTTGTTTGTTATTTTTATAACAAAATAACATCAGTGTATTTCATTTGTCAGTCAACACAACCCCAAGTATCAAGACAACATTTTTCTTGGTAAAGAGTTGAGATGGACACCTGGTTCTGGGGTTTGTATACCTAGGCCCTTTTGACCCATGATGGATGGTGACCAATTGTACAGGGCTATGGGAAGATGGCCACCAGGATCATGACCATTCTTGCCTTGTCTTCTTCTCTCATCTGTTTCTGTTGACCTAATGTGTACACTACACACAGTGAGTGTTTCTCATGCCATTTATTCTGCCTGACCTGCTGGTCCGGTTTCTTTCCTGATTTCTCAGGAATCAGGAGGAATCAGAATGGTTTCCTGATGGCCAGAAAGGTTCAGAAACTCACATTTCAGTGAACTGTGGCATGTGTCAGAACAGAACCCAGGACTAAACTTTCTACCTATTGCAGAGATAGGGCTAAGAAAAAAAAATGGTTAATACAAGATTAATCTGCTCATTCAAAGGGCTCATCAGCAGAGGAAAGTTTGTGGAGTTCCTTTTAATTAAATGCTACAGAAAATTCACACACAAGAGAGGGTGATGTGTACCCACAAAAAAGAAAGAAACAAGGGAGGGAGAGTATAATATTTATTTGCTGTAGTGTGAATATGATTTGTTTTTCCCTTCCCCAACCAATGTAGGAGTTTAATCCTCAAAGTCATATGTTAATTGTATTAAGAGAGGGGAAACTTAATCTAGCTAGGATGTTTAGAGGTGGAGACTTGGAAAAGTGATTAGATTAGATTAGATTAGATTAGGTCACTAGGGTAGAGACTCAATGATTGAATCCTGGTGGTTTTATAAGGAAAGGGAGAGACCACAAAGATAGAGACACACATGTACCTCCACCATGATGTCATGCAACCAGCTTGCCACACAGCCTATGAAATCCTGTTTGGATATCCAGCCTCTCAAACTGAGCCACGTAAACCTCTTTTCTTTGTAAAGTAGCCTGTCTCATGTATTTCATTATAGTAACAAACACCAGTATTCACACAGACAGGCACACACACATGCACATGAACACCACATACATGGATGGAGTGTACTGCTTAAACTTTGGATGTATTCTAAGATCCTAGACTCTGGGGTACTATTAAAAACACATAACCAACATTACAAGGGTTATCCTTGGTTGGTAACAGCCTTGACCTCTGGTAACTGGTGGTCTACAAGGAGATATCAAATCTAAGAGAAATTTCACTTTAGTTTAAATGAGGTATTTGCTGTTTTTGAATCTTAGTCTCTGTGGCTCAACTCCCAGTAGGGATATGTTAACACTTCATACATTGGATGGGCAGGAAATGCTGTGTTTAGGAAATTCTTTTTTGGTGGTTAGATGCCTTTCAGTTATAAGTACATCTATTTACATAAACTGTAATTCCTCTTTATTTTTGTCTTGAACCATTATTATTAAAACAAGTTGAGTAACTTTCCTGAATTATTTTGTCACTTAGAAGTTGTTACTTAGACCATTTTTTTTCCCCTTTCTTCAAGACCAAAAGAAAGAGAAGGCTTCTCTTTTCAGGAGCTCAGCCAATCCACCTCCCAGGGGTCTTTGCTAGGCATCAGCAGCTCAAACCTACCCAAACTGTACCTTTAAACTGCTCAATACAGAGAATTCCCCATGGGTTAGTCAACTGCTGGCTCATATACAAAGAAAATACTGTATTTTGCTCTGAAGAGCTTTCTGCATCAATTTAAACACAGTGAGACAGACACAATATCCCAGAGAGAGGAAAACCTACCTTATTACATTCCTGACCCAAGAGAAAGGATTTGCCCTTAGGACATAAAAGGACTCTGTGGGGGTGTAGGGGAGAGTTATCTAATCCTAAACATAAAAACACTTCATAATGCAGCATGACAATGCTTTTAATCGCTGACATAATTGTAATATGTATATATAATATGAGACAAGGAAGGTAAAGACGGCTTGTTTCTCAGCCTTAAAGGCGCTCTTCCATATTCTACTTTAGGTCTCCATGATTTTATGCATGCTTGGGGGAATTTTCAGGGGGTGGTAACATGATATTATAAGGATTCTTTCTCAGTAAGATCACATCTTGTTCTGATTTGATTTGATGCATCTGTATGTGGCAAGTGTGGTAAGGCGAAACGGAGCTCTCTGAAGGCAGTGTTTTACAATTCTTCCCTGATTTCCTGTGCAAGTCCATGTGGCCATAAAACAATGGGCAGAAGAATTGGGATTTTTATTTCTTCATATGGGAAAACTGCTATTAGAGCCACTCCCATCATCTCAGCTGTGAGTGGTAGGGGCGTTCACCATTTTCCTTTTATGGCTATATAAAATATATATTTTAAACCAAGTTTTTTTTCCCTTCCCTTGATGTTTTCATACATGATATAATCTAACCCTAAGGTGCCATCTCCTAGGGAAAATGGCATCCCTGACTGATGGGTTGGAAGGTTGATGAAGAGACTTGACATTTTGAGAAGTTCAGTTACTTTTTTTTTTTTTTTCCTGCTTTAACATTATTTATGGAAAGAATTTACAACATCCTTAAAAGCCACTACGTGATGGCTGGACTCCGCCAACTTTGCAGGCTGACGTTTTTACACTCGGTTTGCCTGTTTCCCAAAATGTCCACATTTTATTAAAGTGAATGCTATTGACAACCCCTGCAGAAGCCAACGATCATTCCAGATCTCAGAGTATTAGAGCCACTACTGCTCTCTGCATTCATATGACCAGCCAAGCAAAAAAAAAAAAAAAAAAGAAAAAAAAATTGTATGCTTAAAAATACATTTAATAAGAATGAACAAATGAGCTGGTGTTCCAGATGTCCTAACTCTCTGAACATTAAAAATTTTTCCAGTGACACCTCTGCTTTGCATTCTACTTGGGTTGTTTTGCACGAGCATGGCTTTGACCCTTTCTCCATGGCTTCCTGAGCAGAGGGACTGCATTTCATTCTTTGGCCACCCATGGGCCTTCACCTTGACTTCCACACAGCAGGTGCTCAGGAACCAGTGCTCAGTGGGACAACGTGAATACAGAACGTGATCCAATAATCTGCTTCCTCATATTTCACTGGAGCTGGAGTGAGGCTATTCACTCAGCCAGATGCTCTGAAAACATTTTCTCAGCCTCGCTGTAATACTGATGTTTTCCTGCCATAATTCAGAGGAGAGAACCTTGAGGTCTAGTGCCTGCTGAACTTAAGAGACTTTAAAATTTTCTTTTCTTTCATTTTAATTTAATTTAATTTATTTTCCAGGGGCAAGGATTAGGTATCTTTTTGCTCCGATGTTGTCATTAAGCTGGCGGTACCAGGTCATTCTAGGGTAATGCTTGCAAAGAGGAGGTAAATGATGGAAGTGGTCATTTGGGACTTAGAGGAGCCAAGTGCTGACTTCATTTATTTTATCAGTAAACTGAGATGGCTGAAGTAATCAATATATGGCACCTCTTCTAAGGTATTCACACCACAGGCGCAAATTCTAAGCATGTGTCAGAGAGTCCTGTATTTTCTTTAGACATAATTTTTTAAAAATAGCTCTTTCACTCCTTCTTATCTGAGGTATCCAGAGAATCTGCAAAATCCATTCAAAGGATGCCCAAGATTTGCTGCAACCAACTGCTTCTCTCTGTAGCAGAATTTGGGTTATGTCAAATAAATTGGTAATGAAGCATTAATGGGCTATATTCCATAGCCACCGGTTATATAATTTTTTCCCTTCTTTAATGCCTCAAAAATAAATTTCATTTTGAACTTTAACACCCTCATCAGACTGTGAAGCACAAAATGCATTACTCTTAGCAGGAGAGTAAAATAATGAATTACAGCATTTCAGTAGAGTACTTAATTTTATTGGCAGAGAGTCTGGATAGTGTTAACATAATATTGGTTCAGTACAAATTAGACTTACACAGTTGACTTAATGCTCAAGCTATGGATATTTTCACCTCTATATTACTCACCAAATTATCCATCAACTTTGGACATCAATAGTCAAAGCACTTCTTTGTTAAAGTGAATGTGAACTAACATCTTCAGTTATTCTGGTTTTTTCTCTCCCTCTCCTGTTAAAAGTATTATTTTTTTTTCATCCCAAACTATTTCAATGTCCAATTTTCTTTTCTGTTTTTCACCCACACACCTTTTCAGCCCCTATGGAGTATGACTAGTACATGGATTTCAATCTTATTGGAGTGACTCTGATGTCTTCTACATTTAGTACAGCAATACCTGAAAAGTAGGACCTTCACTTGTTTGTAAAGGAGATTATTCAGATGAGGGAATTTCCTATTGAAGAAGGGGTAGAAAATCATTTTCTTGACTTTCCATTGGGTGGAACTGCATGAGAAGGCATTACTGAATAAATGTCTGGCTTCAGATGGCAAGAACTATCAAGGAGAAAAATGGAACCATCTGGATTAACATGGGGACACATGAAAATGACTCAGAACATTTGCCTTCATCACAGTGTGCAAAACAACAGCACTGAATTCACACAGCAGAAGGATGTGTCACTAGGCCAAGCATAGTCTGCAATTAGGTAATGTGACCCTTGGGACACATCTCCTGAACCAGATCTC
The DNA here is from genome assembly GCF_001458135.2 of Marmota marmota marmota. Taxonomy (NCBI): domain Eukaryota; kingdom Metazoa; phylum Chordata; class Mammalia; order Rodentia; family Sciuridae; genus Marmota; species Marmota marmota. The sequence goes on from NW_026000153.1 coordinate 17,559,190, forward strand.
TGTCCACACGCACAGAAAAAAGTTGTGATTGATATTACTTTGTTCCACTGGTTCTGGGTTCTTGGGCTACACTAGGCACCTCCCTCCCATAAGCCACAAGTACTTCACAGTCATCTGGAGCAGCTCTTCGTGTTCTCACTGACTCTCCTCTTATACTTTTGAGGCATGGTATCTCCAAGGAGCCTCCATCTGTGGTTCTGAATCTCTGTGGTGAAGGTCCATTCCACCTCCTCCTGTTTGCTGCCAATGGCTATGTGATCCTGCTACACATGACCACAGAACAGTTGGGGCCACAGAGTTTGACAATACCTCAAACTGTTCATCCAGAGGAACCACTGATGTGCACTTAGGTGTCAAACGGGTGGCCAAAATGCCACAAAAGTTTCTCCTACATGGACACAGGAGAAAATACTGTCTTTTTGGTGTCTGTGGAGCACTCTGAATCCTGCAGCTCTTACAGAACCGAAAGCAGAGAAATTTCCACAATGCACAGGATACCTCCTGGCCTGTGTCTCATTTCAGACCAGCACTAGAACAGAAAGCCAGGCAAGAAGGAATCCTCACCATGACGAAGCACACCAGCGAAAGAAGAACCAAGAATGCTCATCTAGAGGGGCACAGAGAGCCCGCCATGATGGCCCATCACAGAAGCTGGTTCTGGCTGGGCCTAACACACCACTCTGTTTATAGTGTTAAATACAGACAGCACAGAGAGAAACCTTTGATGTTAAAAAGGGGAGGGAGGAAAAGAATTTATTTTGCCTTTGCTTACGTAGTCATCCAGGAATTCTATAAAGATATGGGTGTTATAAGTAGTTAATTTGCAGAGGGAGGGAAGAATTAGGCATATGTACAATGAAAAGAATAAGACTTTAACACATACCTTTGATGACTTTTATTTTTTTGGACTATATGATTTTATTTTAGTTTAAAACTCCAGGAAAAAATGTAAAATATATTCATAAAGACAAATTAACAATAAAAAAAATCTTTAAAAAAATTGTATGAATTGAGAAAGGAAATCTACTGCTAGCAAGCAGGATAAATAGCACACCTTAGAAATGGGCAATTGCCAAAAACATCCACCATCACATGAGGCTCATGAAAAAGTTTTCTGAAAGGCAAGGACTGCCAAAGCTCTGTAAATAAGAGTTTGTGAACAATGAGTTAAAAACGCAATCAGAAAAACAAACACCCGCCACCAACCCCCCAAAAAAAACATGCTCAAGTGGGGAAGCAGATAAATAGAAGATGGAGGAGAAAAAGAATCAGGTTTAAACATTTATCAGCAGAACAAATCCTATGGAGGCAGGAGGAAGCTGAATGGAGATCATGGAAATCAAATCAAGCCAAATAAAGGCAGAGCACAAGTTATATATGTCCTGACACAAGAAAGTAGAATAAAGAATGTAGAGGTAAACTGAAGCCAAAGTAAATGTTCTCTGCATAAAATGAACCTGCACTTCATGTAAAAGACCTATATATATTTGGTATCATGAAATAAAGAAGAAAAAACTTGTGCTATACACTACACAGAAATAGGATTCTGTGGTCGGATGACATCAGAAGGCCAAGCTCACCACAACCTCCCTCTTGAGGAGCCACATGACATTAGTAGCACATAGAAGGCATGGAGACGTGCACAGCAAGAAATGACCAACTTTATCTATCCTAGCTTTCATCATCACCAGGTACCTAGCAACGTTCTGAAGAACTAGTAGTCAATAAAACAAGCACCTTGGGAAATGTTGATTTATAATGGATACAGGAGAATTTTCTGCACAAAATTCTTGACTCGGTGAAATTGTTACTAATGTAGGAAGGTAGCAATCTTAAGTTTTTGCTGTTGACAAAATGATAGAAAATGTTTTTTTTTTTTTCAGTAAAGGAGAAGCATTGCAGAAGAGAAATAAGCATCAAAGTCAATTGCACAGACAGAATAAATTATAAATAAATAAATAAGTCTGTTCAGAAAGGAAACATGCAAAGCAATAAGCAAGTTAGACTTATATGGTAAAATTAATAATTATATAATAATAGAGTCTATAGACTGAAAAAGGAAGAAAAAAAAGATGACGATATTTTTCTGCCCCTGCACATTTTTATTTTATTTTTGATGAATATGTATAAATTGTACATATTAGAGGGGTGATATTTTGACACATGCACTAATCAAACCCAGCCTCTTCCACCCTTCCCAATCTCTAGAAATCACTGTTCTACATTATGTGGCAGCTAAAAGGGAAATAAGCTTTCAAAATGATAAATTATAATTCAATTTTTAAATTATTTAAAAATATCATTTTAAATGATAAATTATTATGCGTGTGTTGAGGATGGTATGTATTTTTCTAGAATTAGAAATTACACAGTAAAGTACATACTTAATAAATGCAGAGGTAAATACACTAACATTTAAAGCACCATGTTTACTTTCAAATTGATCATGATAAAAGTAAAGAAAATATAGCTAAACACAGAAGCAAAGAGAAGAATTGAGGTAATATAGAATATTTATATTCAAAACAAAATGACTCAAACCTACCCAGTATAAGACAAAGTCTCATCAATGGAGAGGAAAATGATAATCCTTATAAGAGAGTCAGTAAAAAGGAAATGATAAATACTTGTTAAAACCTAGACAGTAGATATATTAGTGATAGTAATCTTGCTATTAAATAAATCAGATTTTAGGACAAAAAGATGTAAATGGAGAATCAAGAGTTTTCCCTTGATAAATGCATTATCATTAATGAAAAGCAATATTTTTCCTCTAACAAATGAAAGAACTTCAAAATATATATGACAAAGCCTGTTAAAATTAAGAGAGACACAGCTAGAAACAATCACATGAGATTTAATACACCAGCATCAGTTGTTTATATAATAAGTAGATAAAGAAGTACAGACGAAAACAATTTAAATCATTAGGAAGGTTGAAAGATGAGATCCATACAAATCTTTGTTGCTCAAGATTCTATTTTTACTGGTCCCTGGATTTAAAAAAAAGATGAATATATATCACACTATGAAAATAACCTCAATAACATATTCAAATCTCCATTGACAAGATAAAATTATAAAATTGTAACACAAGCTTTAACACTAATCTGCAAAATTCCATGACCAGGGGCTACAACGAATCATGGCACACTCGTTGGCATAGTTATTAAGAAGCTAGCTTGGCTCTACCACTTACTGGCAATGTGACAAGGGACGAGCTACTTACACTCTCATGACTTGCCTTCAGCATTTGTAAAACAAGGCTGATGATAATAATATCTATCTCATTTGGCTATTGAGAGGATTAACTGAGTGAGCGCATCCTCTTAGAACAGAGCCTGGCACATAGCTCATGCAACAAATCAAGTGTCAGTTATTGCTCAACTAGTGGCTGTATTAACACAGGAATGTAGGCCCCAGGAGGACAGGGACTTTTGACCATTTTGCTCCCTGCTATACCTCCCAAGCCTAAAATAGGACCTGGCCTAGACCAGCAAGTCAAAAAAATTATGTTGGTGAATAAGTGATTTATCTATTGAATAAACCATAAAAAAACTACAGACTACTTAAATATATCAAAAGAAAGACTTAGAGGAGTCAAAATTGAATGAAGGTGCTTGTGAACATCTTTAAGAGCATTCAGTATTTAAAAAAGAAAGAAATGAAGAAGTGTTTTTCATTCTTAGAAGTTAAAGGGAAAAATAAAAAACAAACAAAGAAAATCAAAATTTTACTAAAAGTTGCCTTTGATTTTGCTGCTCTTGAAGGCATGACAGAATATTATTATTATTATTTAAAATAGTTATTTAACCTTTAAAGTTTCCCTGGGAAAGGGAGGGAGAAGGGGAATAGCATGGTTGGTGGAAGGAGACAGTCATCATTATACAAAATACATGTATGAAGATGTAAATTTGGTGTCAGCATACCTTACATAGAAACAGAGATATGATAAATTGTGGTATAAAGTATATTAAGAATTGTATGCAAAAAGAGAGAGAGAGAGAGAGAGAGAGAGAGAGAGAGAGAGACCTCATGTATAACGGCAAAAAAATAAAGTAAAAGTAAATTTTTCTTTGCCAAAAAAAAAAAAAAACCAAAAAAAACAAGACCCAGAAGAGCCAAAGCAATTCTACACCAAAAAAAAAAAAAAAAAGCAATGCTGGAGGCATCACAATACATGACTTCAAACAATATACTACAGAGTTATAGTAACAAAAACTGCATGGTATTGGCATAAAAACAGACACACAGACCAATGGTACATAACAGAAGACACAGAGACAAACCCACATAGACACAGCCATCTGATCCTTGACATAGGTGCCAAAAACAAATATTGGGGAAAAGACAACCTTTTAAACAAATGGTGTTAGGAAAACTGGTTATCCATGTGTAAAAGAATAAAATTAGAACCTTATTTCTCACCCCTGCATAAAAGTCAACTCAAAATGGATCAAAGACCTAGGAATAGGTCAGAAATTATAAAACTCCAGGGAAGGACTTTCTCAATAGGACCCTCTATAGCTCAGGAAACAAGGCCAAGAGTTAATAAATGGAATTGAATCAAATTAAAAAGCTTTTACACAGCAAAGGAAAAAAATTAAGAGTGTGAAGAGAGATATGGTAGAATGGGAGAAAATCTTTGCTACCTAGTTACCTAGTCTTCTGACAGAGGATTAACATCCAGAAGATATAAATAACTCAAAAATCTTAACAACAAAACAAAACGTCAATTAGTAACTGGGCAAATGAACTAAACAGATAGTTCTCGAAAGAAGAAATACAAAGGCCAACAAATACATGAAAAAATATTCAACATCTTTAGCAATTAGGGAAATGCAAAACAACTACATGGAGATTTTATCTCACTCCATTCTGAATGACAGTCATCAAGAATACAAACAATAATCAATGCTGGATAGGATACAGAGACAAAGGAACACTTTTACACTGTTAGTGTGATTGTAAATTGCTACAGTCACTATGGAAATCAGTATGGAGGTTCCTCCAAAGACTAGGAATGGAACCACCACGTAACCCAGGCTGTATTTAGCCTAAAAAATTAAAGTATGGTAGCGATGCATGCAGATCCATGTTTATAGCAGCACAATTCACAATAGCCAAACTATGGAACCAGCCTCAGTATCCATCAATGGATGAATGGATAAACTTCACACAATGAAGTTTTCCTCAGCCATAAAGAAGAATGAAATCATGTAATTTTGGGGAAAATGAATGAAACTTGAGAACATTATGTTAAGCAAAACAAACCAAACTCAGAAATTCAGGAGTCATATGTTTTTGCTCATTTGTGGGAGTTAAAGAGAAAAAGAGAAAAAAAAAAGAAGGGGGGTGTCATGAAAATTAAAAGAAGATCAATAGAATAGAGGAAAGAGCCTGGGGGAGGGAGGAGGGAGGAGGGAAGGGAAAGGGTAAACACAAGGGAACGATATTGGCCAAGTTTTATTGTTACGTTGTGTGCATGTTTGAATATGTAACAATAAATCCCACCATTTTGTACAACTATAAAGCACCAGTTAAAAAAAATTGTTTGCCACTCTGAATTTAAACACATGCACACATGAGCATATACAAGGGGACACACACACACACACACACACACTTTTCTAGTCTTTGTGTTAAGGAGAAAAAATAATATTAGTTAATTAATTAATTAAATGATGTGTCCAGCATGTCTACTATACGCCAGACTAGTCCAAGTCCTGGAAATATAGCAATAAAATGTTTTAAATATCCCATTCACAATAGTCTCAAAAGAAAATTGGGAATCAATCTAACAAAAGAGGTGAAAGACTTTTACAATGAAAACTACAGAACTCTGAAGAAAGAAATTAAAAGAAGACCTTAAAAGATGGAAAGATCTCCCATGTTCTTGGACAGGCAAAATTATTATTGCCAAAATGGCCATAGTTCCAAAAGTACTATACAGGTTTAATGAAATGCTTATTAAGTTTCCAGTGACATTCTTCATAGAAATAGAAAAAGCAGTCATGAAATTTATTTGGAAAAATAAGAGGCCCCAAGTAGCCAAAGCAATCTTCAGCGAGAAAAGTGAAGCAGGAGACCTTACAATACCAGATCTTAGATTATATTACAGAGCAATAGTAACAAAAATGGCATGGTATTGACACAAAAACAGACAGGTTGACAAATGGTACAGAATAGAAGACACAGAGATAATCCCAGATACGTACAGTTATCTTATACTAGACAAAGGCACCATAAACATACATTAGAGAAAGGATAGCCTCTTCAACAAATGGTGCTGGGAAAACTAGAAATCCATATGTAACAAAATGAAATTAGACCCCTACTTCTCACCATGCATAAAACTCAACTCAAAGTGGATCAAGGACCTTGGAATTAGACCAAAGACTCTGTGTCTACTAGAAGAAAAGTATGCCCAACTCTCTATCATGTCAGCTTAGGAACTGAATTCCTCAACAAGATTCCTAAAATGCAAGAATTAAAATGAAGAATCAATAAATGGGATGGTATCAAACTAAAAAGGCTTCTTCACAGCAAAGGGAACAGTCATGAATGTGAAGAGAGTCTATAGAATGGGAGAAAATCTTTGCCACCTGCACCTCAGATAAAGCATTAATCTCTAGGATATATAAAGAACTCAAACAACTTAACATCAAAAAAACCCCTGAAATAACCCAATTAATAAGCGGGCTATCTGAACAGACATTTCACAGAAGAAGTATGATCCATCAACATGTATGAAAAATGTTCATCATCACTAATAATTAAAGAAATGCAAATTAAAACTGCATTGAGATTTTATCTCACTCTAATCAGAATGGCAATTATCAATTATACAAGTAACAATAAATGTTGGCAAAGATGTGGGGAATAGGGTACACTCATACATTGCTGGTGGGATTGTAAATCGGTGCAACCACTCTGGAAAGCAGTATGGAGATTCCTCAGAAAACTTGAAATGGAACCACCATTTGACCCAGCTATCCCATTCTTTGGTTTATATTCAAAGGACTTAAAATCAGCATACTATAGTGATGCAGCCACATCAATGTTTATAGCAGCTCAATTCACAATAGCTAAACTATGGAACCAACCTAGGTGCCCTTCAACAGATAAATGGATAAAGAAAATGTGGTACATATACACAATGGAATATTACACAGCCAAAAAGAAGAATGAAATTATAGCATTTGCTGGGAAATGCATGGAACTGGAGACTACCATGCTAAATGAAATAAGCCAATTCCAAAAAACCAAAATCCAAATGTTCTCTCTGATATGCAGATGCTGACTCACTATAGGTGGGCACTGGGAGCAGAGAGGGAGAAGGGAAGATTCACTGGATGGGACAGGGTGGAATGGGGGTAAGGGATTGGGAGTGGGATGGGAAAGACAGTAGAATGATTCAGACATCACTTTCCCAAGTTCATATATGAAAACACGACCAGTGTAACTCCACATCATGAACAACCACAAAAATGGCAAGTTATACTCCATGTATATATGATGGGTCAAAATACATTTCATTGTCATTATAACTAAAAAGAAAAAATAAATTTTAAAAAGTTTTTAATCTCATGGTGCCTATATCTTTGTAGTGGAATACAAGCAATATGATTTTTTTTTAAATGCAATGTTTTAGACCATGAAAAATGAAAAAAAAAAAAAAGTTAAAAAGCCACATAAAGGAAGTGATGAGGGGTCCAAGTGTCTATTTTTACAGGCTGATCAGGGAGGCTTTCCAACGTGAGCAGAACTTCAGTGGAGACCTGAATGAAGGTCTGCATATTCCATGAGAAGACTGAACCGAGCAGAGGGCATGGCCACTGCCAGTGTCCTGCAGAGGGCATGGCCTTGAATTTGGTACTCGTAAAGAGGCCACGGGGCTGGAAAGGATACGTAAGGAAAACAGTATTTGCATTGTGAAAATTAACAGGAAGAGCTATCGAGACACTTCATTAATTGCATATGTTTAATTACTCCCCTAAATCCTCTTAAACCGAATGCTGCACTGCAATTAAAAATTTTGGACAGAAACTTCCAGCATGTTGGAGCCAACTGCCTCTTTGAGTTTAAATGCATCTATAGAGGCCAGCAGCTTTATAGTGTTTTATGAGTACAGACAAAGCACTTAATCCCAGGAGCCAAATTACAGGTCTGAAAAAGTCAGGAGTGTGATGGAATGAGAGTTCCAGTGAAGCTGGGGAGCTTTGAAACCAAAATCAAATGCTAGGGACCTGAGTCCTCCCATCCTCTGTAATTATTCGCTGCATTAATGAGCCCTTAGCAGGAGAAAATGTATGAATAACCAGTGCTGCACTGGTTATTTCTGTGTAGTGTATAGCACAAGTTTTTTCTTCTTTATTTCATGATACCAAATATATATAGGTCTTTTACATGAAGTGCAGGTTCATTTTATGCAGAGAACATTTACTTTGGCTTCAGTTTACCTCTACATTCTTTATTCTACTTTCTTGTGTCAGGACATATATAACTTGTGCTCTGCCTTTATTTGGCTTGATTTGATTTCCNCCCCAGTAAAAGCTCTTCAAACTTCCCTGAAAGCCCTGGGCTGGGCCCTGAGGCACTTTCTAATGGTTCCAGAGTAGAGACCACTGTGAATCTGAGCCATGTCTGGGGCTGGCCTCCTTGAAGTCCTGGGGACCTGTGGAGTAGGACACAGTTGCCTTTTGGCACACCTGTCAGGATGCAACCAATACTCGCCCCCTAAAAAGCACAGTTGCTGGCTTCCACAAACCTCCTTCTATCCATTCATTGTTCAGACACCACCCAACTCTGCTTCATCAGGAACCACTGCCTAAGGGGGAAGGTGAGAAGGGAATGAAGTCAAAGGATGTTTATTTTCTTACTACTGTAGCTTCTGGTTCAAGTCCTCTTTCCTTCTTTTACTCTCTAGTAAATTCCATCTCTAGTTCCAGAGTCCAAAGGCAGAGTCAGCTGGGCGTGCGCCAGTAAATGACAAGAGTGGAGAAAGGGGAAATAGGGAATGAGGCAGCTTTGGGGAGGGGGGGTGCAGGCGGTGCAAGGTTGACATCTTAAATCACTTTCTTGTCAAGGCTCAAGTTCAGCATGGTCTCCATAAGAAATATGATGCTACAACTCTTAGAACCATACCAAACATGTGTTTCTACCCAAAGAAATCTAGTTGTTTTCCTACTTAACTCTAATTAGAATATGTCACTCCTCCAAAGGTAACAACCTAGGCTTAGCAAATTATGCAGGGGACAGATTCTAAACAGAATGTACAGCTTCTCCTTAAGTACATTACAGGGACCAAAATTTCAAGCACAATGCTGTCCCAAACACCTATAATACCAGTGGCTCAGGGTGGGGAGGCTGAGGCAGGAAGATTGCAAGTTCAAAGTCTGCCTCAGCAATTTAGTGAGGCCTTATGTCAAAATAAATAAATGAAGGGATGGGGATGTGATTCAGTGGTTAAACAGCATGCCCCAGGGTTCAATCTCTTGTACCAAAACAAACAAGCAAAAAAACAAGCCCTAACTGTGTCTGTCTTGCTTTGAGCTACTGGTGCTTCCCAAACTTTAAAGACAGTTCTCAAATCCCTGTATATGCTTGTGAGAAATGCAGATTCCTAAGCGCCCCCTACTAGGTCTAGGATAAGGCTTAGAAACAAGCAGTAGCACTGATGCAGGCAGTTCCTGGGCTTTACTCTGCGATGATACCTAATTACTACTTAGAAAATGACCATCATCTGTGACCAGGGGGGTGTCCCAGGGAAGTCATAAAGAGGGTAGGAAGCAGTCTATTTACAGGATTTTACCAAGTAAAGTAGAAATTCACCTGGTGACATGAAAACACAGGCTATCTCATAGACTCTTGTCTTAGAACCTTGGATCCAGTAGAAGGCACAATCCACCAAGCAGTTCTCTCATAAGACTTATCCAAGAAAAGCCTCCTGCTAGGGCCCAGCCCTTTGGGAAGCACTCTTCCCTGTATCAAACCTGACAAGATAAGGGACTGTGTCGGATGGCAAGCCAGCTCAGCATGCTGCTCAGCTCAGCTGACACTTTTTTTTTGAAGGAAGACTTTCTGGATGAAGGAAGCAGTGTACTGACTGACATCTGGCACAGCCTTCTTCTCTCACTGCAGCCCAGTGACAGTCTGTGACCTAGAAGCCGGGGTGCAGACCACACTCTGGTAATGCCAAGTTAGAAGGTCTTGTTCTGACCTCCTCTGGCCAAGAGCCTCCCCACAAGGGATGAGCAGACAAAAAGACCTCGAGCTCAACTTTGCTTCTGCAGGACATTATGAACAATTGAGACTGGAATGACTGGGTCAAACAGAAACTGAGCCTGCTGCCAGCACATGGACAGGACTCTTCTTAAGTTCCCTCCTCTGAAAACAAACCCCATCATCATCCCCATTAGGTGTGCTAGGTCAAGCTACTGAGGGGTAGCGACATGCAGGGCAGATATAAAAGTCAGCTTCTTCACGCCTCTCCACAGCCAGGAGTAGGAAGAGAAGCCGGTAAGCAGAAAATGCCTGTCCTCACATTCATGCACTGAACTCTGAGAAGTCTAAGACTTCCCTTTGAAACCTGACCATCCCAGTCATTAGGCAGGACCTTGTTGATTGACAAGGTTAAAGTATAAAGCATTTTATTTAATAGTTTGTTATCCTGTTTTACAGCTTCTAAATACTTAGGTATAGGGTGTGTGAGTCCCCATTTGTATTCTTGCAGATATTTTAAAGGGCAGGCCAAAAAGGTTCCAAAGAGAACTAAAACTCGTGATTTGTGTGGCTAGGGTCAGTTACATTTATTCCCAAGCTGGGATTGGGTTATCCCAAAGGAAACATTGATTCCTTCAAGCAAACCAGACATGTAGACCCAGGGAAGACATTTCTGACCCAGAATCCCTAAAGGGGTCAGGTTAAAGGAAAAATAGTAAGACCATTTCACAAAGTACTCTTTAATAATTAAAGAACTTCCTTGAATCTCTAAGTTTATTAACACTTTTCAGGAATTTCTGATAAAAGCACACTGACAGTAAAAGTAATAATAGTGTCGGGCCACTTCTCAGGGTATGGGGGTGTTGCTAGGTTCCACAGGTCCAACATGAGGATCCACTAAATCCCTTTTCTACTATTCTAAAAGTAGTTGATTATTTACCTCTCAATGGGTTTAACATTAGCACTTTTGAAAGGATCTCAGAATAAAGTATATAGGTTATAAAATACTCAGCCATCAAGACTGGTTTCTGATAAAAAAAAAATTCTAAGAGAAATTTCATATAAAAGATTTAGGGTAAGTCAGGAGCAGTGGTGCATGCCGGCAATCCCAGTGGCTCAGGAGGCTGAGGCTGAGGCAGGAGATCACAAATTCAAAGCCAGCCTCAGCAAACGTAAGGCACTAAGCACCTCAGTGAGACCCTGACGCTAACTAAAATACAAAATAGGGCTGAGGATGAGACTCAGTAGTCGAGTGTCCTTGAGCTCAATCCACCGCCCCCCTGCTTGCTGCTGGGGCTCAAATTCAGTGCCTCACATATGCTAAGCAAGTGCTCTGTCACTGAGCTACATCCTCAGCCCTCAAGAATTTTGGGGACCCAAGGTAGTTCTGGGGTACAAGGAAAAGCACAGATGTCAGAGCATTCAACTCTTAGCTGGTTTGTTACCTGAGGAACCCAGGCCTCAGCCTCTCTGATAGCATGTCAATGTAATTGGTTTTACTAATTAGTAATATATTCTATAACAGAAACTTTAAAAATAGACAAAAAGAAAGAAAGAAAGAAATCTTGAACTAGATGGGAGAGGAAAATAGAGGAAAGACTGTTGGACATGTTATAAAACTGAAATGATGTCATTGTGTTTTTGTGAGAACAAATGCCAACCTGTTCCTCCTTAGAACACACACACGTGAACTGGCTTGTGAGAAACTTTGACAGGATAAAAAGATTTCACCCAAGTTTGAGAGGGGGTGACAGTTCATTGAGTCCAGCAACCCACTGGATGCTCTGGATTACCTGTACGGTTCCCTGAACCGAGGACTGCCCCATTTAAATACCTCACATTCTAATACTGGAACTCCCTTTTACCGGGGCTAGCAGAGTGGCCAGCTCTCAGTGTTTAGTTTTCCTTACAGCAAACCTATGTCTGTCTGCCTGTGGTTTCCATGCATTGGATCTGTGATCCACACACTGAGAACAAGCCAGAGCCAGCTTCCATAAGAAAGTTGACTACCTTCTAATGCCAGAAGACAGCTATCATGACCTCCACTCAGCTTCATAGATCCGCCCTCAAATCCCCCAATTTCTCTTCCCTGGTTCTACCAACCACTCTACCAAGGTTTGCTGGGCTATTTCTCTACCTGATCCAATGACTATCACTCAGTATATCTTTAGAATGAGGAGAGGTAGGCTAAGTACTATTTTCCAGAAATTACTTGAGCATGACTCTAATAGTGTATTTCAGTTTCTGTAGCTGAGACTCCCATTGGCTAGTTTTGATGGCAAATCCCATTGCCTAGATTTCAGTCAGTTTTTTTTCATGGCTGTAACCTAAATACCTGACAAGAGCAATTTAGAGGAAGAAGAGTTTATTTTGGCTCACAGTTTCCAAGGTTTAGTCCACAGATGGATAACACCACAGGTCTGGGTCCTAGGTGAGGCAAAACATCATGGCAGAAGGGTATGGCAGAGGGAAGAAGCTCAGGACAGAACAACCAGGAAGCAGAGAGAGCTCCACTCACTAGGGACAAAACATACACCCTAAAAGCACAACCCCAGTGACCTATCCAGTCACACCCTACCTGCCCAGAGTTACGACCCAGCTAGTTAATCCATATCAGTGGAGTAATCCACTGATTAAGCTACACCTCTTAATCTAATCATGTCATCCTAAGAATTCTTGCATTGTCTCACACATGAGCTTTTTGGGGACACCTCACATCTAAACCATAACACCTAGTAATAGTGAGCATATAATTAAAGGCCCTATATCTTATTATCATAACCTTTAATCTCCTTGGTACCATTTTAGTGTTTTGATTTTCCAAGATCTTTGAGGAGCCTGATTCAGTTATTAACTGGTTATGAAAATTTATCATCAACAATTTTGATGACAATCATCCTCCACAACTATGTCCTGGAAACAAACACATAATTTGTTAGGCAATCCAGGGCTGAGGGCCAAGCCCAACAACACTGTGTGCAGCCAGAAGCAGCTCCCTTGATGATGCCTAGCCACACCTTATCATCCATCCAAGGACTACATCTAGAAGCTGCTGTTTGTACCACCATCTTTCTCTGCCTTGGTCATAGCAGTGTATAAAATGTTTTTGCTGAAGTCTCAACATATCATATTTACTGCATTTCCCTGACCAATCAGTCTAATGGTACTGTCAAAGAAAACATCAGTTGGGTCTATCGTGACTATTTCTTGGTGAACCAAGAGTGTTCCACTGTTTACTATTTTATCTTGTAATAGGACACCACATTTTTAACAAAACTATAGTTTTTTTTCCAGAAATGACTTGAAAGCCTCTGCTTATATAATTTTCAGAATTCATTTTCTTGTCCCCTTGATAGAACAGAATGACATTTACCACCTTTCATCTTCTAGCACCTCACCCATTTTTGATCATTGATCAAAGATTTCTTTTATTGGTTCATGGTTTGATTTGTAAGGAATCTCAATCCTCTGGGATCAGAGAATCCTATCTGCTTGAGAGATGTTGCTACCCAGTTGGCCTCTGATCTCATTTGTCTGACTCCTCATTTCAATTAGAAAGGCACTCTTTCTCGTCTTCCTGCTAACCCCTCCCCCTTTTTTAGAAGGAAAACCCACAGAGGGCCTCATGAAGATCTTGGCTGTACCCTCAGACCCTTGTTCCAAATTAATCAAGGCATTAACAAATGAGTGTTTACTCAAATACAAGAGACAAGAAGAGACAGTAGGAAGTGAGTGGCTTGCTTTCACTGCCATGTCCATTCTAAACCATCAGTTCCAAGGCATGGGGCCTCTCCTTTCCCGGATCCCACGGAGCCCCTGTTGTGGTGATCAACATGCCTCTGCAGCACCAGTGATCTAGATGTGGTTCAATAAGTCCATGTCACCACTTCTTTCTTATTTCTATGCATTCACTTTCCATCTTTCATACATATTTTTCATACTTTCTCCTTCCTCCCTCCCTCCCTCCCTCCCTTCCTTCCTTCCTTCCTTCCTTCCTTCCTTCCTTCCTTCCACTGGAGATTGAACCCAGGGGTGCTTTACCATTGAGCCACATCACCAGCTCTTTTTATTTTTTATTTTGATATGGACCTTGCTAAGTTGTTTAGGGCCTGGCTAAGTTGCTAAGGCTGGTCTTGAACTTACCATCCTGCTTCCTCAGCCTCTTGAGTTGCTGAGATTACAGTATTGCACCACCACACCAGGCTTTTATGCTTGTTTTCTTAGATAATTTGTGATTGCTCCGAGTGCCTTTCTTGAGTGACCCTAAATCCCTTGGAGCATCTTCTCTAAGGTCTTTTAATATTCAGCTGGGCTCACTGTGAAGCTCACATTCCTACTCTGAATGGTGCCTTGATAGCTGATACTGTGTGAAGGATCATGGGGCTGACTTGCTAGCTATTTCCCCCTAGAAAAGTCTCATTTTTTGCCTCTCTGCCTTTGAAGAAATAAAGCTTCAAGTTAAACTACTAAATAAAGTGAGCTGTGGGAGTAGAGGGTAGAAGTGGAAACCTAGTGTGAAGTTTCCAGTTGCAAAATATTAGCCTTCTCCAAGTGTTGCTCCCAGCTTTCAGTTTAGTATAACCATTATTATACTGACTCTCAACAGCAAAGAACAGGTGCCTGTTCTTGAGTTTACGATTTAGCTGGAGTCAACATGTTCAGTCCTAGATGGTTGTATGATAAGGAGGACACACAAAGTAGCTACTGTAAGAGCATTATGCCCATTTTTACTGAACAGAGCAAGAAGTACAATCCCATTCATCAGAATTGCCACTGGTAGCACAATAAGATAACTATGGTTGACAACAACTAATTGAATATTTCAAAACAACTAGTAGAGAGGATTCTGGATGTTTATGATGTAAAGAAATAATATGTATCTAAGGGGATAGATTTTTCCAATTACCCTGACCTCATCATTACACATCATTTACATGAATTGAAATGTGAAGCTGCACCCCATAGATATATACCATACTATGTACCAATTAAAAATTAAAATATACTTTTTAAAAATTAAAAAAATATATATATTTAAAAAAAGAAATACAATTCAGTCAACCTATCTGTCTATTTTGTCTAAGCCCATTAGATCTAATGTTTTGAATACTCTTTCTGTTTTTTCAACAGTCCTAGCCTGTTTGGGAAAAAGTGGCCACAGCAGAGGTATGAAGCAACACAAGGACCTGCACAGCTCACTTGACTGCTCCCAGGGGAGCATGTGGTGCTGAGGCAGGGATGATGGGTCATATTACCAAGGGATTGATGAAGTTGGAGGCAACACCACCTGAGAAAGCAGAGCCTACACAGGACAGCTTAAAACCTGCCACAGCTTTGGCAGTTTCTCAAAAAAGTTAACATAAGGACATAGCAATCCCACTCCTAGGGCTATATTCACAAGAACTGAAAACGGTATTCAAGCCAAAACGCATCCAGAAATGTTCATAACAACACAAGAGCAAAGAGGTCGAAACAGCCCTAATGCTCATCCCAACTCAAGTGGTTAAATAAGCAAAATGTAGTGGGGGCCACTCAGTGGAATAGTATTCAAGCAAAAGAAAGGAATAAGGAACTTATGCCATCGCATGAATGAACTTTGAGATCATAAGGCAAAGTGAAAAAAGGCAGACACAAAAGGTCACAGATTATGTGATTCCACTTATAAGAAATATCCAGGCGAGACACATCCACAGAGATAGAAAGTGGATTGGTGATTTTCAGGGCCTCGGAGAGAGGGAACAAGAGGTGGCTATTTACTGGGTACAAGTTGCTATGTGGGTAGTGAAAATGTTCTGGAATTTGAGGTGAGGGCTGTACAACCTGGATGTGTGAAACGCCACTTTAAAATGTCCAAAATGGTCCATTTCCTGCTATGTGCACTCAGCCACTCTGTCTTTACTCTAGCCCAGGGAATAAGCTGGCCAGGCCCTGCCCAGGGCTGTCCTTGTCTCCTCCCTCCCTCCCTCCCCCACCTCCTACAGGTCACACTGCTCATGCCTTAGAGCAGAAAGGATAAACCTAATGAGCCCAAGTGTCAGCGCAATATAAATTACAGCAAGGGGAAAAAAGAAACAAGTTGATGCATGGCTGAGGATCTAAAAGAGGAATGTCCACCATTGTTTGTGATTATGGATCACATCACAATCTAATAGCAATTTTTATTTAATCAATAATTTCCATGCTGAACAGACAGCCCTGTTACAGAGAATCGACAAGCAGGTACTGATAGCAACAAGCCTTGTTATTAATCTTTCCTCTGCCGGCTTATCAGCCAAACTACTGTAAAAGGCACCACCAAGATGGATTTTAGAAGCCACCTTTTCCCTC
>NW_026000153.1:17575765-17728300 GCF_001458135.2 Marmota marmota marmota
CCCCCCACCTTTTTCGTTTTCTCTCTCCCATACCATTTCATGTAATGTAGACTCTACGTTTATTTGCGTAACCTGGGGCTTGAGTGGCATAAAAAGGCAGTTCACATTAAGCAATTTCACAAATCAGTAGGACCTAGACCATTGCTCAGGGTTAGCCATTATAGGCTAATAAATCATACTTTCTCTTTGAGTTGTCAATCGCCAAAAAAGCTTTGTACAAGTGCTGGCATCTGTAATTCCGCAAAGGCTTTTCATCTTGAAATAAGATGCTCTGGACTGATAACAAGAATAATCCCCTCTTGATCAAGAAAAAAAAAAATCTGCATTTTACCAATTAAAGCTGCTGCCAGAAGCCAAATGGCTCAGCACTGAGACTCCACTGAAGTTTATCTCTGCTAAACACAAGGAGGGATACAGTGAGGGCTGTGTTTCATTTGCAGCTTGACTACTTTATCTTGCGGTGGAAACTGCGCCAGAGGAAGAAGGTATGAGAACTTTCACAACCTTTAAGAAAAGCCACTAGGAAGACCCGCTTCTTGTGAACCAGGGCTCTCCCTCTTGTCCTGGAAAGTTCTTGGGGACACATCACGTATGCTGAAGCATAAGGTAACACCCAAAGAAATGCCAGGTCCATGAAGGTAGGCAGGAGGGACCAAACAGGACGACGAGCCATGTTAGAGGAATCCTGCAGATGTAACAGGAGACAGCTGGTCCAGTTTTGTCATCCTGATTAGAAAGACATGTTTGGAACTCAAGGTTATGTATTCATAACTAGGGAACAAGGCACACCAAGAAAACCAAACAATGAAAAAAGGAAGATGATAATAATCCCAATGAAACCATTACTCACTGGCTCTAAAAACTTGACTAGTGCTCCAGCAGGCAATTTCCAGAAATTACCAGAGATAATTCTCTCACCCAAACTTTGATAATCTAGTTTACCTGGTATTTATTGACTTATTTTGTGATATTGAACCCAGGGGTGCTCTACCATGGAGCTACATCCCCAGCCCTTTTTATTTTTTATTTTATGATAGGGTCTTACTAACTTGCCCAGACTGGCCTCAAAATTGAAATCCTCCTACCTCAGACTGGAGTTCACTGGGATTATAGGTGTGTGCCACCATATTTGCTGATAAACCTACTTTAAGAGTGACAAAAGAATCTTACAACCCTTAAATAATGAACCTGAGATCACACAAGTAAGAGACAATGATTCCATGCACAAAACCAACTCAAACAAGGCTCAGCCAGCAACCTAGAAAAATTCAGACTTCTCTTTGAACTTCTTCTACAATATCCATATTAGTTGCCAAAACTGTAATTGTGAAACATCTCTAAATTGTACTTCCAAATTCTTTTTTTTTAAAAAAAAATATGTAACATTAAGGTTTAAGATGAAGCTTAACCCTAAAGGTTTATTTAATTTTTATTTTTTTTATTTGCTCTTTTTAGATACATATGACAATAGAGTATATGTGGACATTTTATACATATGTGGAGCATAACTTATTCTAATTAGGATCCCATTCTTGTGATTCATACTTCCATATTCTTAAAAATAACTAAAGAATTTCCACTGGAGGTCTCATGTCTGACCCTGCTCCATCACACACAAGCCCTGTTTAATATATCGTACTTATGGTTACTGGGGCTCTGCAAAAATCAGTTCAAGACATTTTTAAAGATCACTGTGGCTCAAGCCATTCCACTCGCCAAAAACATTTACTTCTCCTTACTCCATCTGGAATAGACATTAGACTACCAGTCTAGCAATCCCATCCCCAAGAACAATGTTCTTCAAATCTTACCTCCATTGTCCTCAGGCCTTCCAGACAGATACACTTTGGCTCTGCCCTAATTGCATAACTTACCACTCTTAAACCAAACAGCATCAAATGAATCAATTTTATACTTATATTTCTAATCCAAGGAAATTTCAAAAACCCCAGCCTTTTATTATATTATCATAATCATACATAAAATTCTCCTATAGTATTAACTCCTTTCTATTGTCTTCTCAACATAGAATACTCAACACCTCCCTGCAATGGTCTTTCCTGTTTAAATCCACCTGCTTATTGAAGACCATGCACAAATTCAATATCTATAAGACCCTTCTCTCATTTCTTCTTCTGCATCTTTTTCTTATTTGTTTCCCCACTGCCCTGCTTGTACATCTACAGTATTCCTAAAGACTTTACATGTGGGTTGCTTTTACCCAAAGGGACAGACATGAAAAATATGTGTGTGTGTGTGTGTGTGTGTGTGTTAGGTCTTGTTCTCCCCACTGCTTTAGGTTCCAGTTTTCTAGGTCTAGCATGAAGCTTTTTACTTCCAGACACTAGGCCTGCAATTTGTGTAGTAGCCACTAGGTGGTGATGTGTCATAGTAAGCATGACCAGCCACAGATAGGAAATCTGCAGTCTTGAATTAATGGCATACTTACTACTATTTAATTTAACTTTCATAAAAAGTCTCCTTAATCTCTCCACTCTTCAATTGAGTTTATTAGTACTACTTATAGATTCTATTTTTCCTTGTGTTTGAATAATATTCTCAAGTTTATATAGTATTTCCATTATAAGACGTCATTCTAGCTTTACAAACAAAACAAAATAAAAATCCCATAGACTTACAGATAAGAAAGTGGGACTGAAATTGTAGAGTGACTTGAACAAAGTGAGACACAGTGTTTATCAAATGTAGAAATAAGATTTCCAACACACTATTCAGAGTTCTCTTTAAACCTCCACTAGCTGATGACTGCTAGTGAGGTTTTGGGTGACTAGATGGGGTGGCTTAAGTTTAAGGTCTTAGCCTGTACATAGACTTTTCATTGATATCAGGTGTTCTAGGGGGGGAAAAAAGCAAACAAACAACAACAACAAAACAATAATAACTTTGCCCTGGCAGTATATGGCTAATCCCAGAAAAACCTAAATGTCCTCTCAATCTTCAAAAAATTCGTGCATGAGAAAACTGCTTTCAGAACTCAGAGCTCTGTTCTATGTCAAGTCATGAGCCTGATCTCCAGCTCTGCTTGCCATGATTTCAGAAGCTGGAGTCTGAATGACTTCCCTTGGGTTGCAGAAGAAACAACTATGGTGTTTCTCCACCAAGAAAAAGGGCTTAGCTGGTTACTGGTCTTGCTGAGAACTACTGAGTGGCCAACCTTGGCAAATGTGGTTTTTGAATTAAACTCTGCCAATTTACACACACATGCCCACACCCCCTACATACATATATTTAAATAGCCTTTTGCTAGAGACTTAAATCAAGTCATCCTTCTTTTCTTTTAATCTGAACATTTAAGCTGAGAAGTTGCTTCTTTAATCACATGTGTATGATTAAAATGTTAGAGAGATTATAAATATATGTGATATATATTCTATTCATACGTATGATCTTACACCCACCCCAAAACACACACACACACACACACACACACACACACACACAGGAAGAGGAACTTTATGGCAGAACTAAAGGCCATTTTGACCCCCAGGAGACTCTTGAAAATGTCAGGAGATAGTTTTGGTTGTCACAATGGGGGAGAGATGCTACTGGAATGTAATTGGCAGAGGCCGAGGATGCAGGGCAGTTGCCACAACAGAATGATTGGCCCCAATGTGCTAAGGCTGAGACATTTTGGTTGAGGCTTATCATTCAGGAGAGAAGTACATCAGGACACCAGAACACACAGAGAGAATGAGACTCTGAATCTTAGCACAGCACAATTGAGAACAAGAAGGGACCAGAGGACCACCTCAGAGGGTTTCATGAACTGGAGGCCCAGTCAATATCTCTATGCACATATTAATTTTATGCTATTGTGCCAACCAAAACACTATCTGAATACCAATCTAAACCTTTTTTGACAGGTAGCATGTATGGTTATAGCAGCCTCTAAGTCACTACATTTTTTCTTTTTATAAGGAAAATCACTAACATTTTATTGAGTAGAATATTGTTTCACTAATTCCCTGACCAATTTGTGAGTCCAATACTATTATTATGCTTATTTTACAGACAAAGAAACTGAGGATCAGAAGGTCAACATGACCTTCCTAGGGTGAAAAGCAGGCCATGAACAAAGTCTGTCAGCTTTGAAACTCACATTGGACTGCTGTGGGGTAACAGTGGTAAGCAAAAGTGTTCTTTTAGATCAGGAGCTATTTCATCTTATAAAGAATAACAAGAATAACAATCAGGCCTCAAAAGTTTATCAATATGATTCGCTTTGCTCCTACCCATATTCCCTACCTATTTTCCACAAATTTTTCTGGTTTCTCTTATGAACTCATCCCTATATTAAGTCCTACATTCTCAACTATACAGTGAAGGCTTCATGATGTCTTGTCTCATATTGTTTCTATGGTTTTATGTTCTTATTTTAGACCAGTGTTTGAGGGTCTATATCATGCTTTTAATGTGCTCACTCCAAATGTTGGGCCTGTGAGGACCATGCAGGTGTCATCAATCCACTGGGGCACCTGCCAGGGCTCTGCAAGTCTTCCAGTGAAGAGCTGTTGAACCAACAGCTAATTTGATAAAGTTAGCTCCTACTTTTCCTAATAAACATAAAGAGACTGTATGTACATTATGCTAGCAATCTGCTGTAGGCAAGTATATTTAAATGAGCATAGCCCAAAGTGACCATGACTCCCTCTTGTATAAAGTGGGTTCATACCCAATGTCAAGGAAGACTAATTACTGGCAGAATCCAGGGTCTACCTACAGTATCAGTCAGAACTAATAAAAAAAAAACTCTCAGTAGGAAAATGCTCCTTTGATGGAGAAAACACTTATCCTTTTTTTTTAAATATATTTTTTAGTTGTTGATGGACCTTTATTTTACTTATTTGTCTGTGGTGCTGAGAATGGAACCCAGTGCCTCACACATGCTAGGCAAGTGCTCTACCACTGAGCCACAACCCCAGCCCAGAAAACACTTATTCAATGAACATTTTGATGAAATATTCTATAAAGGATACAATGGATGAACCAATAGAAGAAAGTAACTATACACTGCCTCTTCCCTAAGCTCCATCCAGGGGCAGTTAACTGTAACAGACTGCAGTGTCTCCCCCCATCCATTTCCACCACTCCTCCCATACTGAAAGGAAAGGGAGAGCTCAGCACAGCACTCACACTAGCTGCTGGCCAATATGGCACTTGAGATGAAACCTGTTTGCCATCCTTACCCCTAAAGACTATTCAATTCAACACCTTCATTTGCTTCGATTAAAACTGAGGTTCAAGGAGGGGTAGTGTCTTGGCCAAGGTCCATTCATCAGACACACTGGAAGAGAAGGGGGTCTCCTGGCTTTGGTGAAGTGTTTCCCAGTTTAGCAATAATATAAAATAAGCCTTAGAGCTAACACACAGAAGCTACAAAGACCGACAGCACAAATCCACCCTCCTCCCCCACTCAACCCTGCAAAAAACAAACACATAAAACAACCAGAGATGGAGTGACCTCGTTTAGACCCTCTGTCTGTTTCTCATTAGGCCTCCTGCATGTGATCTCTTCTTGGCTTTGGACGTTGGGGACAGCGTTTATTTTCACGGCTGTTTCACAGTATGATAAGTGAGAAAATAACGTTCGAAAGGGTCAAATGGTTCCATGGAGGTCATCCCAAGAGTCAGGGCAGAGATGGGGCTGCCACTCAGAATTCCAGCTGGGTCTTGGGTGGGGGGGTTAGCTGGTGGACCACACAACCCTCACACCCTGGCCCCAGCCCCATCTTCTGAGTGTCTTTTCATGGGAACAATTTCTGCAGGTGCAATTTAGTCAGCAACTTTACAAAGAATGTGACCCTTAAGGCAAAATTGTCAAAGGATGGCTTTGAAGTTGGTAGTTCTTACGTCTATATTTTATATGCCATGTTTCCAAATAATTAGAGTAACTAAATTAACTGGCAACTCCATGTACAGGAAAATAAGATCAAAATCTCCACTCATTCATTTTAGGTTTTATATGCACATAAAACTAATTTCTGCCTCATATCTGAGGCCCCTATCACATCTTAAACCCAATTTTCTCTTAGGTAAGGATGTACAATGCCACTTTAGCAAAAGGATCAAAATTAGATGGAAAACATTTAAAATGCAAATTTAGGATCATGGTATTAATATGAAAATAATGTTTTCACGTTGTAACTCTTCCTCGGGTTTCTACGGATACATCAATTCTTCACAAATTAGATGTGCTTTCTTTACATCTAAATCTCTATGATATTAAAAAGAAAGCTCTTCATTTTCATGCTGCTGATCATGCTGCCAGTGTATACAATTTGTTTCCAAATGGCAGCAAAGGTGATTATAACTGTATTCTTTGGATAAAAGAAACTTTAACATGCTTTTAGAGATCAAAATTTGCAGCCTTGAAAGCATTTAAAATCCAAGTAGGTGGTTAATCACTCTACAAAAAGGGGAATTTTTGACATCATGCTAAAAAGATACAAATGGAGGATTATAGTGACTTAAATGCCACCCAATTGAAGCTGGGTGCTCTCACGTTCTCTGTAGTTCTGCTGTACAAAGAGAAGACAGCATTCCCCAGTATAATTACCATGGTCCTCTGTAAGGTTACTCTGCAGGGGATCGGGGTAAGAAATAAAACCATTGAAATAATATGACTTTTTGAAGACCAGTAAGAATAATTTTATAGGTTACTTTTAAAACAGAAATAGAGGTCTGAATTGTTGAAAGTGAGAGCACAACGTTGTGGGGAGATAGCAAACAGGTGGGTAAGAGGTATGTATGGTGATGATGCTATTTTTACTTTTTCAGATGTCAGCAATGATGTTCTCCAGTATAATGAGGCACCTAGCAGTGGGGACTCCACTCTAAGATGCATATCCTTTGCATTTATTCCTTTTTCCCTATTTAAGAAACCTTACAAAACACTGATAGGGGCCCAGAGTCATTCACGACCGAAATGTGCAAGTTTCAGAGAACCTGAGATGAATTTATGCTACTTTAACCATCAAAGAATCAAAAAATAGAACTTCGGTCTATGACAAAATTAAAACATGAGGGAGATGGATCTCAGCAAGGCCTATAGCCTCTCTCATCCATGTGAGAAGCCAGGCTGAGTTTCTTTGCATAATAACACAAGCTAAACCAAGTAACACAAGGAAAACCAAAGCCCAAACCAAATATTACTTTGCGAACTGACACTGTAAGATTTTCAGAAACAAATTTCAGATTCAAGTCTTTCGTAATGTAATGTACAAAGACACAAAGAGTCTAGTTAACTTAAAACTGAAGAAAAATGTGTACTTTCAACTTATTTTGAGATGTTAACATATGTGTCTTTCAGAGGTCAAGGGAAGAGAAAATATGGAATCTTGATGAATCGATATTAAACTTGGGTCTTAATCAAATGTGCTTGAAATTAATGTTTTTATCATCTACTCCTATGGATTTCTTGCTGTTATTTTAACTGACATCAAGGAAGGGACAAAGTACAAGAAAAACCTGGTTAACAACAAGAAAAATATATGTGTGTGTGTATATATATATACATATATATTTGTATAATACACATATTTATATATATATAAATTTTCTTAGCGTCTTAAAAGTAAATTTATGGCAAATTTAATACTAGCTTAAGAGCAACAAAGCCCAATTATAATTATCTTGCTGGGAAGAGAAATTAATTAAACATCCCAGTGATAAAGACACCATCAGCAAACCTAGAATAAACACACACTGGAGAAGGAGAGGGGCTTGAAATAAAGGGGAAGAGAAGGGGAGGCAATATTTAGCCCATCTGTTCGGACAGTAATGGACGAGGTAGTCTTTTCAAGAGTACATGGAGTGCATTACACTGGAAATGAGACTACCTGGCAGGCAAAGTCAGCCAAGTTCCTAATTCTCTTCTTCAACTTTGTGATTTGCTAATGTGAAACACATGTCTCCCTTTTGCACCAAGTTCAAATAACTCTGGAATTCCAACCGTGCAGCTCAGCGACTGAACCAGAACAAGGGGAGAACTTGTCAGGATTTAAGAGCTTTCAGCAAAGCCCTTCAATTGCAGCCAGCACCCTATTCCACGGAAGGATATCAATTATAGATAGTGACTTGCTTTAGCAGGCAGTCGGGACTGTCAGACACTAGATAGACAACCATGAAGAATCATGAATCTTTCTATTAACTGTAAGAGGGGGAAAAAGAATGGGTCATGGCTATAAATAAGGCAGAGCATCAGAATGGTTTAACACCTTGCCTCTTGGTTGTATGTAGCATGAAAATCAACTAATTCAGGGAACATTTTCTCTCCAAGGAAAGCCATGGGAAAAGAAAGGGTTAATGCTTCCCCGGTCCCTAAAAAAATGTGAGCTTTGTAACTGGTATTTATTCCATCTGCCACCAAAGTAATTAGGTGGACTTGAAGTAGCTGTTCCTTCAATGAACAAAATTGAAAGCACCTATTCTATCCTAGGCCACCACTAATGCTACCAGATACCCTATGAGCAGTAAGGTACCTGAGCGCCACACAATGTGAAATCAATTTAAATACACAAATTTGGAATTTTCACACTTCCAACATGAGTAAAAAGGTGGAATATGGGCCGGGGTTATAGCTCAGTCATAGAGCACTTGCCTAGCATGTGTGAGCACTGGGTTTGATCCTCAGTACCACATAAAAAAAATAAATAAGTAAAATAAAGTTATAAAAAAAGGTGGATTATAAGTGATATGAGCTAGTGTCTTTATTTAAATTATAATTTGTAATTTATTTAATTAAGTTTACCTACTCATATAATTTAGCTCAGACTAAAATTAATATCATGAAGATAACACATAGGACTTTTTTCTAATCCTGACATGAATTTCTTCCAACTGACTTGGAAAAAAAGGAAAATCCACTGTTTATATTTACATTCCTATTTTTTAAACACAGTTTCCATAAAATAGAAAACATGATAATCATTCACTTTGCAGTTTAAACAGCCATTCCTTAAAACAATTCAGATATCTCTAGGCAAACACCATAGGGACCTTTTGTCACTAGCTTAAATACAAATACTTGCAATATTCAAGGTCTTTGAAATACTTTCAC
This sequence comes from Marmota marmota marmota, assembly GCF_001458135.2. Taxonomy (NCBI): domain Eukaryota; kingdom Metazoa; phylum Chordata; class Mammalia; order Rodentia; family Sciuridae; genus Marmota; species Marmota marmota. Next base: position 17,584,845 of record NW_026000153.1, read on the forward strand.
ATCTGGGCAGTTAAAGGGTTAAGCTCCTATCACACTCTAAAAATGTTACCCTAAGCCCAACCTATCATGAGAAGCCCAGTTCATTTTAAATGTAGACTTATTTGATAATTAATCACAGGAACACAGTGCTCTTTGGAAACTACAATGACTTACACTCCAAAAAAGCATGCTGAGACTTGGTCATCCCTCAGACCCTTAGGAAGATTTTTTTCCCTGGTGCTGGGGATCTGATTCAGAGCCTTGTACATGCTAAACATGTACTCTACCATTGAGCTACACCCCCAGATGCTCAGAAGGATATTTTTAAAATCAAGCAGCACAGCACCCATCTTTTCTGTAACAGCAGCTTTGACACAAATGATTTTCTTCATTTATTCATTATATTAATGGCATATGAGACTATCTCCTTATTAAAAAAAAATACTCCCTCTCCCCTTTAGTATTACAATGTCTTTGTGGTTTCCTTAAAGTGGACTGAAAGAACAAAGAGTGATTAAGTCAGACTTTGTTTAAAAACAATATTTGCATCAAACTAAATAGAAAAAAGTCAAATCATGTTCATGAAAAAATGAGGAAATACACCTGAATTAAAAACAGTTGACTTTCCAGTTTTCATCTGTGCTCAGAAAGCTATCATTCTTTCCATATGATTACAAAGAGACATGATTAAAAAGAAATGAGGGGGACAAACTGCTAATGTCATGCTAAATCCTCAAAACACCCTGAATATAACATTTCTCATAACCTGGCAATCCATATATTTAAACAACTACATAACTGCAATGGGATATATTACATGGGGTGGGCTAAGTTGCAAAAGACACACTTTCAGACTTCATGCATTATATAGGTATAACACAGTGAATTCCACCTCTATGAGTATCTATAAGGCACCAATCAAAAATAAATAAATGAGTGAAAGGAATACCAGTAGAGGAGAGGTAGGAGAATGGAGGGAGAAAAGGAGGGAAAGAGAGGGACATCCGGTATTGAAATGGAGTAAATACAATTCTGTGCATGTGTTTGTCAAAATGAACCCAACTATTATGTATAACTATAATGCACTAATACAAAAAATGTAAGAAAATAAAATAAAAAACAAATACAAACAAAAAGAAGATTGGGGTTAGAGAAAAAGTGCAGTCCTAAGCTGACACATCACACCTCCAATCACGTGAGAAAGAATGTTAGGATGGAAGAATGTCCTTTCTTAGGTCCTTGAACACAGAGCAAGGCCTGGAATATAAGTGGTCTGAATTGGTTATTTTACTTTTGTTGCTCTTATTGCCATTTGCTTTTCTTGTAATTATTTTCAGAGAGGATCAAAACAAGGGAATAAAAATAATGGACAAATGTTTAAAAAGAGCTCATGCAACCCATGAAACATGTCAGAGGGGCTTTATAATTTCAATGTTTAAGTAAAGAGAGTTATCAAGAAATATGTATCAAATTAAAAAAAAACAGTTACTGTGAAAGAATGGATAGTATTAGTGTGTATATGTGTGTACATGTGTGTGTGGGGGGGCACAAGTGTCAGAGAGACAATCACAACACATGCTCTGTCAGATTTTCCACCATATTAAAGCTTAAGAAGCTGCCCTGCTTGGTAAAGCCATCCTTAATGCTTTAAGAACCTTGCACTTCTGCACAAAAGTTGTGTGAGCCTGTATCTTTTTATTCTGGATGTTCTAAATGCCCTTTTACGTCAGTTGTCCTCGGTTCTACCTGCCAGAGAGACTTTGCTGGCCTTCAAGAAAGTGTCAAGTATCAAGAAGTACTGGAAAATGAGGTAATGGGTAAGTGGGTGTGTGCACGCGTGTGCGTGTGTGTGTGCACACACACTACATTATCTGAAATAATACACAGGAGAGACATCTGAACCTGGTTCTGTAGGAGATGTAGTTCTCTATCTGACCGCCATGTGGTTTTTAAAAACATTTAAAAACACATACGACCTTTTCCATGGGACTATTAACCCCACAGGTCAAAAATTATGGAATAACTTACTGCAAATGTTTACCTAACTTCAATAGAGTAGGAATTGCTACATAGAATAAAGGGATATTCCTTAGGCTGTGAGGGTTTGCAAGAGGGGCAAAAAAAAAAAAAAAAAAAAATGGAATCCTACCCCTACCATTTTTTCTATTGCTACCAGGTCTTGGAAGGGGAATCAAAATTGGTTAAAAGGTTAATAATAATTCATGTCCAGCTTACTATTACTCAATAACCATCAAAGTCGCTAACTCAAAATAGTGTTTGCTGGCTTACAGGATCAGAGTCATTACACTCTCTATTGAAGACTTTATTGAATTTTCCACTAAGCTTTAGCTGACTGAACAGGTCAAGCACCGTGGCTCAGAGTTTTCTTTATTCTCAGAAAGTCATAAAGCCCCCTCCAGTTTGCAACGCAGCTAGCTAAGAAACTTGACTCAGCGCAGGGTCAGGGAAGCCGACCTCCATGGAAAGGTCACATGGTTGGAAGACCCAGTTCCTGAACACTGCTCACTTACGTGCACAAGTTGATCCTGGGTGTCAAACTCCCTTGTGCAGCCTTCCCAGTGGCAGTTGGTCTCATAGATGACTTCAGGCTCCTGTTTGCTCTCATCTTTGTCCCCTTCCTCCTTGACTAGCGTTGTTCCTTCTGGCTGTTCCTGAAAAGGTAGGGGGTTGGGAGAAGAGAGCAAGAGGGAGGAAAAAATCAGACACAATGGGAAGAAAGACAAGAAGGGAAAGCAGAAATTTGATTTGGATTTGTCTTCCTCCTGGTGTAATTTTTCAGGGAAAATAAAGCAGAGTCCTGGTCTATCAGCTGGGTTTTGTAAACTCACAAAGTCAAAGACCTGGAATCATTTGTGTGCATATTTTCAGATTTGTCAAACACACCTTTGGAGAGTTTTTTAACTGGTGCTTTAAGACAACTACCCAAATCACAGTGAGATAAAAAGTCAAAGCCAGGGCTGGGGATATAGCTCAGTTGGTAAAGTGCTTGCCTCCCATGCACAAGGCCCTGGGTTTAATCCCCAGCACCACACACACCAACAATAATAACAACAAAACAACCTAAAATGTCATCTTTAAAAAAACTCAAAACAAAACCCATAAGAGAAGTCATTAAATTAGATCATATAGCCTTTTTACTCCAAAGACTGGTACTTCTACTTTGGTTGTTTTCAATCTTTTCAGTATTTTAATCTGTCTATTCTTATATTTTGCAATTCAGGGTAATTTACTTCTAAGTCTCTTTTCCCTGCTGTGAGAGGCATTTTGAGGGATTACATCTTATTGGCTAAGCCTCTGGCTTCCAAGGACATGCTGGTGATCCAAGGCCCAAGAACCATAGCACCTCATGCTCTGGGACATAGTCCCCTTTCTAGTCTTCTATGGCACCTTCCCAGCAAGGTGTTACAAAAAATAAAAAAAGTTTCCAGAATTCTGGGAAATTATTAGGCCTGTGAATTTGAGTCCAGGCCCAGATGATAAAACTATTCAGGTATTCAGGTATATTCAGCAAGGTGGTTATCTAGCAAAATGTATGAGGGAGAATAGATTTCAAAACCTACATCACTGGTTCATTCCATCCTCCAAGATCTCACTGAAGAAGAAATTTGGTGCAAAGCAGTTTGAGATTTGGACTGAAGCAGCCTGATGATAGCAAGATCCAGATTCTGTGGACATACAGACTCTTGTCCAGTTCACACTTTGGGAAATAACATTTGAGCTCCTTCCCATGTCAGGCACAAGAACACATGAGATGGTCTTTGGGGTATAACCCACACATGCTTCAAAAGAGGCTAGAGACTAAAGTACTAGAAGTAGTACAGAATCTAACTAGTCTTAGGTAGCTCATGTCTTGATCCCTCCTGGAAGTAGCAAAGTCAGAAGAAAAAAAAAAAAAAAAGAACATGATCAGTGCAGGGAATATCAGTAGCTCTGCTCCAGCTTATGCTTGGGGCAGGAGCTCAGTAAGTCAGGTCCAGGGTCAGGGATAAGAACTGAACCCTGGTCATATCTGTGGTCAGCAACAAATGAATCCAATCACTGACTTTCTGAACTATAGCTGCCTAAACTCCTAAGCTGTCTCAGCTATCAAGAACATAGACCCCACATAGCTTTCTGCGTTGCTCATATTTGTTTTTGAGTTAGAGAAACGAATTCATTCACTCTATAACTGGTCTTTGATCAAGCACAGTAAGTATGGCCAAGTCCAACAATACAGTGGATGAGAAAGTGCTGTGAAAAGACACCAGGCAGGAAGGTGGAAACTGAATGGTCCAGGTGTCCTACCTGCTGCCCCCGCGCCCCTGGGCTGGGGAGGTCTTCGTCAGGTTTGATCTTGGACCGTTTATTGTGCATCGGGTCGCCGGTGCTGCTCACTGCAGACTCACTTGTGGGCTTGTTCTGCTGGTCACATTTGTAGGACCAAAGACAAAAATTAGTTTTTGATCAATGAAAGGGACCATAATTAAAACCTGCAACTGGAGACAAGCAGGCTTATTTGGTAATAGAGCAATGACGCTGATAATGCCCCAAATCCCTGGTGATAGAGTTCAGACAATGTGCTCAAAGGCAGAGGATATGTTCATGAAGCAGCTCTTCATTTTTGATTCACGAGTATAAACTCCCCATGGCTTTTCAAAACTCTTCTAGCTTCTGATAGACCTGGGAACCTAGGTTTTTAACAAGCACCAGTAGCTTATTTCAAAAGAAAAAATACTGAGAAGACCCCATCAGGAACCATTTGTGAAGTTCTTAATTAGAGAGTCCAGAGTCTTCTGCAAACAAATATCAGAGTGGCAATAACAGTGGAGGGAATGGCATCATTGTATTCTTATTCTAGTGTATAACATGGTGCTCAGTAGAAGGAGTAGATGTGGCTAAATGAGAGCTATACATTCATGAAATCTAATTTATAATAGATGTGGCTTATAGATGTTGCCAGGTCAGAGCATGGCCTTCAAAAAAAAAATGACCCTTGAAAAAAATGACTCCGTGGAAGATGCTCTTGCTTACTGAGGGGCATATACAGAGCATGTTCATTAAGCTGAACAATACACTCCTGGGTTAAGAAGACAGGATGCCGGGATAAAGCTGTGAGAATGCCAACATCTTATGGTCATAATGGCTGAAATGGTGGCAAGACCTTTCTTCTGTTGACCAACATGGATAAGCTCATGAAGCTGTCTCTCTCACCTGTGAGGACTCAGAAGGGCCGGAGCTGACCTGGACTGGGTTAAGAACTGTAGGGATCCCTGGAATAGGCCTCTGTGTTGGAAAAGTTGGGGCGGGGTGAATGAGTGGAGGGCTGTGTCCAAAGGCAGAGCCTAAGCTTTGCTGTCGACTTAAGATCTGTTGATGCATATGGAGAGAGACGGGTGCAGACGGGTAGGTGAAGCTCAAGGCGGGACTGTATGGGGAAAGATAAAAAAACATGACCATCACTTACGCTGACCTCAGAGACTATCACAAATACACAACATCTGCAGCTTTAGACCAACAATGGTACCAACCCAAATCATATGAGGTCTGTTTAAATGAGAAAATAGAAATGATTGCTGCCAAAGATCTGGAAAACTTCCAAGAGCAAGATGACTACCGAGAGGAGACACGTATGTGCATGTGCACATACCCGCAGACCTGAAATAAGATTCTGCAAAACGGAAATAAAAGGCATCAGCTCAATAATAACTATTTATTGCAATAACAAACTTTATATAAAAAAGAGAATGAGCGACTACATGCTTTATAGTACTTTTATGGGCTCTGCGTTCCGTATGTTCCTGTGCATGAAGCAATTCCTTTAATCTTAGCTCACACCACGCGCTTTCATATGTCTCCAGATCTTATTACAAGAGGAAAGAAAATCAATTGGTTAAATGTGTTTTGAACACCATGCTTGTCATATCACTCATTTGTTTGTAAAGATGGAAAGCTTGGTTCATCCAGAATGCCACCTAAAGAATTTCCATCAGCGCCGTCTGGTTACAGAAGCTGATGGATTAACCTCTCCCCACTGAAATCGGTGATCAATGGGCTTCGATGGAGGAATATTCCAATGGGAGAGCACAGCTCCCTCCTCTAGCTAAACAGCATTAAATGTCTATTACAGCCCATTATGCATGCTAATGCCTGTCACCACTTTATTATGCCACAGTATCTCAGGCTATGGTAAGTTCCGAAGAAGCTCTGCTATTACCTAAAGATTTCCCGACTAGCAGGCAGTGGTAAATTGTTCTTTGTGCCAGCCACAGTTTAGGAATCAAATCCTCTTAAAAGAAAGAAGGGCTCTTGAGGACTTTGCCAATGGCTTAAAAATGCATGAAAAACTAATCATTGCATTCATGGAAATTTCCTTTTTAAAAAAATAATCAGTGAAAAAAAATTATATATGTAGCTTCCTCTCCTGCTGTGTAATACTCAGAAAGAATCAGGGTTTCTTGTAATGTCAAAGGTAGAACTCATGCAAATTTCCAATCTGGTGGGTTAATTGCTATTGCTGTTAAGCATATTAGCTGAGAATAAAATAATTACAATAACAAAATTCAGACCATTTCAACAACTTTAAGTAATAATTCCAGAGATATACTCTGTTCATTAATGTGACTCTACATTTTTGCCTATTTGACTACAATCCATAAAAGGCAGCTTCAATGGGATTACATTACTATTATTCCTACAGAGAACCTTCCATTACAATAGCTTGCCCATTTAAGACTGAATATCATTAAGAATACCCTAGGAGAATTCCACCAGGCTTTGAGGAACTCTCTTTTCATTCTGCATTGTATTTCTTTAATAAAGGAAAGCAGAAACATGGTGAAAACAGTCATTGTTCACAGTAAGTTAGGGAGGAATCAGTAATAATATTCCGTTTCTGCAGCGCTATAGTTTCTGCCAGTGTTTCCAAAAGCAACCATGAATGATTACAGCAAGACTTAGCTAAGGTAGCTGTGTGGATGATTGATAGGGCATTAATCAAAAGATGCATATCTGCCTCAGAATTTGTTCACAAGCTTTCTTCTAATAGCTGATTTCATGTTCACTGAGCTCTATGCCAGTTTGTCCAATTTATTTTTCAGTGTACAAGCCATTCATCAAAAAACGCAATGATTTAACACCACCCCCTTCCTTTGGGTGAATGGGTATTACTAAGTGTGTAACTACCTTATTCTGTTCATTAAAGAAACAAAAACCAAAGGACCCCACTTCATGTGTAATTACAATGTCACGCAGACTTTGTGTGAACCTTGGCACGCCTTTCCAGAGTTCCAGGGTTCCAGACTATCAGACAGACTCAGAAAGCAGTCCCAGAAGGTCACTGACACTTCTAATTTGGCGAGGCACAGAATTTGGGGCTTAAAGAAGTTAGTACCTGATCAGGAATCAAGACCATTAAAAAAAACCGTTTCACAAGGCAGAAAATTCCCTTGGTTTTTATATACGAGCAATTCATAAATACTGATTGCCAGACAGAGAAGGCACCTTTTTAAAAAGATGCCGGAGAGAAGCCAACTGAGGCTCAACATTCCCACAGTTGTTCCCTAGGTTGTCAGTATTCCTTGTCCTCAGGGTGACTGGACAGGAGCTGCAGCACTTTCAGCATACTTTGGGAATGTCTCCTTTCCTTTGGTAAAACCAGGTGATGGAAATAAACATGCTCTAAAAAAATCCTCTTCAACTAATAGACTGCAGGCACCATGAGGGCACACATGGATCTATGATTTTCAGCCTTCCCAGCTTATACACAATGATGCAGCAAGTAAAACAAGCACTTCTCTGCATACAAAAAACTGGGCAGAGAGGCACCAGGATGCCTTCTCTTAGCCCAAAAGAGCTGCCACTTGGCTCCTGGGAGGTGCTGCAGATAGGAGAGCTGCTCAGCTCCAGATTACAAAGCCTGTTTAGAAATAATGGTAGAAGAGGAAAGCTTTTGGCTGGGGAGTCAAAACTCCTCTGTTCTCATAAGCTGCCTGAGGAGTTCTCAGACTGTTTTCTAAGGAAAGAAGCAGAAGATGGACCGTGATTGGGCACACCACATGGGATACCAAGAACAACAGACAGAATGCCCTTTCTATAAATGATGCCTCCCACATGCACCCTCTACTCTCTTGAGAAAAATGTGTGGGGGGAGAAAAAAGCATCTGAGCGTTTCTGGTGATTGAGGGGTAAGGAAACTCAAGACACTGCCTGTTAAGCTCTACATCCAAGTGAGGAGGGCCACAGAAGAGGGGAGTCCTGCATTCTAACAAACTCTTGCCTCTCGGCACAGTAGCATTTGGCATTTGCTATGTTCCCTGCTTAGAACCTTTGCTTCCATAGCTACTTCCTTTTTGTCATTTGGGCTTCAGCTCACGCATCACCTACATACAGAGGTCTTCTTGAACCAAGGCCCTCATCAAAAGCTCCTCAGAGCTCCATCTGCATCTCCCTGCCACATAGATGTTATCAACTTTGGAGGATTCTTTTCTCATGGTGGCTGGCACACAGCATTTTCGAAAATTATATTCTTTCTCTCCCCTCCTAGAAAGGAAGGCCCAGATGAGCTGGGTAACGAACGGCATGGGACACATAGCCGGTACTCAATGCTGAATCTGTAAGTGACTGGATATCTTCCTCAGTACATTCATTTTCCTGTGCTGTTGCAACAAAGGACCACAAAGTTAGAGACTTGAAACAGCACATGTTATCCAGCATCTTATAGATATCAGAGGTCAAAAACGGGTTGGCAGGTTTGTATCTCCCTTACCTCATCCACATCTTTGAGAGGATGCTCACATCCCTTGGCTCAGAGCTTTGCCTCACTCTGATCCTCCCTTCAACTAAGCCTGACCCTCCTGCTTCCCTCTTATGAGGACCCTGTGATCACCTTAGAGCCACCTAGATAATCCAGGCTAATCTCATCTCAAGATCTCTAGCTTCATAGCATCTGCAAAATTCCTTTTAGCATGTAAAGTAATGTATTTTTCACAGGTTCCAGGGATTATGATGTGACATCTTCAGGACCGATCATTTTTCTGTCTAGAAATAGTTATTTTTTTTACTTGAGAGAGAGGGGTTGGGGGGGGGGAGAGAGAGAGAAAAGCAACCACTTTCCCCCTGAAAACTACAACCAGACATCATGCCTATAAACTAGTGTTACATCATCAAAGCTAGTGTCTAAATTCACTTCTTCCTATAGCATCTCAGCAGCTCAGCAAAGACTTTGCAGATTACAAAGAACAGAATTAAAAAGAAAAGGTAAATTCTACCTTTAAAGGCCCTGGGTGGGGAAGGGGGCCTTCCTAAATAGTTCATGTATTCATTTCACAATTTCCTAGACACATAAAGTATTAATATTGTTGAAATTTTTCATAACTCACTACTCTCTCCTCTTCAGATCTAAAACGATTTAACACTGGAGTCTAAAACCTAAGTATTACAACCTCAAGACCGTCCCATTGGTCACCTATTCTTTTCTGAGTTACTTGATGAAAAATTAATTTTATATTCTGATTCTGAATTCTTTTCATTCAATCATTAAAAGTAATGTTTAAAAAACTATTTCTGTAGTCATCTTTTCTAACTAACTACAAGAATAGTAGAGTCCTTTAAGAAAAGAGTGACATTTATAAAAATGTGACATAATTGTTAGTCTTTATTTCATCAATAAGACCTTAGGAAGAAAGTGTTAGATGGCCCAGACCATCCCTAGCACCATGCTAACCGAATCATGGGCCCTGTCAGATAATGGTCCATTAAGGAAGTGCCAAGGGCATAAAATTCAGGGATTATGGTCCTGAAGGAACTATTAATTAGGAATATATGTTCCAAAAGTCCCATCCTAGATACTGTTTACAGCAGAATTTGGAGAAGTTTCTAGAGATAAGAGTTCCTTGAGACACACTTTGAGAAACACTTATCTAAAATATTAGTTTTAAAGAGGATAAATTAAGTATTAACTTACCCTTTATTTTACTAAAGAGTAGAAAAGAAAACAAATGTCTATTTTAGATCGCTGACTATCAGAAAAGATTTATGATCGATGGATTGTTTAAAGAGGCATTTCACTGAATACCATGATGCAGATGCAGAATTCTGGACTTCTCTATTTAAGGATAACTGCTCACAGTTACATGACTGCTCCTCCTTTATGTTCAGCTCAAAGCTCAGTTCCCAGGGATCAACCACCTGCGTCTGAGTGGGAAGCATTTCTGTTTTCCACAGATTTAAAAATATAATTCTCAAAATTTCAGTCTTTTTAAGAAAGTTATGATTCATATTTATTTATTCTCTATAAAAAATCAGAGGTATAAAGTTTTATCAGTACCCATTTACAAAGTGTGTTTCTGTTTTACAAACTAGGGCTGAGAAACAACTCAGTGGCAGAGCATGTAATTAGCATATATGAGGTCGTGGGTTTGATTCCCAGCACACATACCCCAAAATTTGAAAATTGGGCTTTAGTTCTTAATTTTGCAGTAAATAGTATAGGAAAGCTTCACTTATGTGGAAGTCTCCTGTGGGGAACCTCAATAACTATCCCCAACTGGACTAACTTCGAGGTGTAAGCAGAAAGGAAGGATGATAAACTACTAAAATAAATACCATAAAATCTACGCACTGTATTTCCATTAATTCAACAAGTTTTACCTGAGTACTAGCTGCATATCCCATTTATTTTTCCAAAGAATAAAATAATTATTCTAACTAGAAAGTTATATATTAATTATAATCAGTACATAAAGCTTTGAAATACATAATTATGTTTGACTTTCACAACGAACATTATTTTTTTCACACAAATGAAGTGATGTGAATCAACATTTGTACAGAAGTCCTTGTGATAGATCTGTAAACCAAATTCATATTTAATTCCTGGAGTGTATAGAAGTAGGGACACTAAAAGTTTATATTGTAGAAAATTGCTCTTTAAACGTTTATTTAAAATATAAGCATTTCAAAGGCACTAATATTCAAAGCAAGTGAATAAAAATCAATTAAAGTAGCATATGAAAAAAATTCCATAATGTGTTTTTAAAATACTTCAGCAATTCTACATATGGTGGGTGGTTGAGGGTGGGGGATATGCTGGGTTCCTTAATAATCATATGTAATGCAACACAATGGCTTGTTGAAGTCCTCTGTATTGGAAGAGAAAATGGAGCTGATTGTTTTTACTTGAAAATGAAAAATAATTGAGAAAAAAAATCAGATGTTAAGAGGCTATATTACCTAGTTACTGCACACTTAAAGGTTAAAGCCATTATTTTATTTTATTTTGTTTTATTTTATTTTGGGTACTGGGGATTGAACCCAGTTGCACTTGACCACTAAACCACATCCCCAGCCTTATTTTGTATTTTATTTAGAGACAGGGTCTCACTGAGTTGCTTAGCACCTCACTTTTGCTGAGGCTGAGCTTGAACTTGCAAACCTCCTGCCTTAGCCTCCAGAGTTGCTGGAATTACAGGAGTGGGCCACAGCACCCAGTTATTTTATTATTTGAAATAATTGCAATCCACAGGTCAATTTAACCCTCCACTAAAATAACAGTTTTCCCTTAGAGTTTTCATGGACTATATCATATAATAGCAATGCTAAGGACACTTTTTTTTTTTTTTATTTCTTTGTTTGTTTGTGCCAGGGCACAGTATACTTGGGGTGTGGGAGTAATTGAGCAGTAAGTCTTCCACATCTTTTATCTACATTTGCTTCCGCAGGAAGGCTCATCAGTTTCCAGATTCATCTCTGGAATCTCTCCATGATCTAGAATGGCCTGCACAGAACTAGGCAAGCATGCAACTGATTAGAGAACTAAGCAACAGCAGACCTCTAGTGGGAACTCAGGATTGCCCAAATCACAAAGGCACCAATCTCTTAGTCCATTGGGAAGAAAAAAAAAAATAGGTGGCACCTCTGTATTAATTGTAAAATCAACTCTACCTACTAGTTACCTATAAACATATTTTTTTAAATTGCCTTGGTTGGTAAATTTGTTCAGATTTAGATTTTTCTTTTAAAACAACATTAGAAGAAACTTATATGCAAACTCATATGATCATTTTAGGTTAGGACACTAGGATTAAGAAATCTGTGCCAAATGACACTCAGTTTCCTAAAGGCTCAAGAATTCGATGGTGCTATTTGCTTCTTGGTATCCAATCTCTTTTATTAATCCTTTTACTCATGAAAGTATTGGAGGTGAAGTCAGGTAGCATGAAGGTAACATGATGGCACCACAACTTCAGAAATTCAAGAAAAGAGGGGTCAGGGAGAGACCATTCTAATCAAAACCAAACTCCCTAGCCACTCTGTGGTTGTTGTACTAATTCGGTCTTCCACTTTCTGGTTACAGCTGTATTAGAATAGGATTGATTGTACAACAGCTGCCATTCAAATAACAATTCTTTCCAGTTTTGCAGAGAATGGGCCAACAGCTACCATTATTGGGGTATGGGTAGATATAGGCACTTACCCATGCACCCAATGTGCTATCATTTTGGAGGAACAAAATAAAGCTTCCACTTTCATTCATAAAAATACCCAGGGCAAGTTTATTGGAAAACCCAGCCCAGTCTCAGTAGTAAAGAGCATACATATAAAGACCCACACACTCACAAAATGAATAAGTATTCCAACATTTACTTCAGGCATACACACTCTGAAAAGATTTGGAGAAAAATGCACTGGGCTTTATATTATGAGAGTGTTATAAAAAACTAAAAGCTGCTGGACACAGTGGCACTCGCCTATAATCCCAGTGACTAAGGCTAAGATTGCAAGTTCAAGGTAGCCTCAGCATCTTAATAAGACCTTTGGCAATGTAGCAAGACTCTATCTCAAAAATAAATAAATAAATAAAAATAAAAAGGGGCTGGGATGTAGTTAAGTGGTCATGTCCCTGGGTTTAAGTACTAGTACCACAAAAAGAAGAAGAAGAAGGAGAAGGAGAAGGAGAAGGAGAAGGAGAAGGAGAAGGAGGAGGAGGAGGAGGAAGAGGAGGAGGAGAAGAAGAAGAAGAAGAAGAAGAAGAAGAAGAAGAAGAAGAAGAAGAAGAAAACACTAAAAAGCTACTTGCCATTGAACAGACAAATAAAGACCCCCCATGAACATGATGATTTCATATGATATTCATGTGATATACTCTCCAGTGAGATCTGGCTCAAAACATTCAAATCATGTAATTGATCATCCATGTAAATATAAGGATAATCAATTTCTTGTAAACATCATTGGATATTATTTTTCTGTTACAAATAGTTCTTCCCACCTTCCTCTTAGCCAGCTTCTCACATTTGAGGGATTCTAAGACAGAAGGAAGTTGGCATGGAGAATAAAAAGAGGAAATTCAGGGGTAGACCAACCAGGTTGAATTTGTGCCTCAACTACTTATATAGTTGATTCACCCATCTCTCGAGCATCAGTTTTCTCATCCATAAAATCAAAAAGCTGCAGAAAGAGGCTCTAAGTCTTCTCTCTATTGCTCTGGATCAGAGATATCAGGATATACTATGGCATAACCAGTCCCTGCCTATGTCACCAACCCTGTGTCCCAGAGGAACTGCCCTTTGGTTATTATTCTCTGGTGGCCTGTTCTTCCTATCTCAAGTTCTGTATCGGCTGACCCTTCTTAGAAAGTTGTAGAAAGCTCTACCCGAGGTGGCTCATCTTCATCTCCCAGGTCTCAATTTTCAACACACCTAAATTAGGCCCTCTGTACTATTCTCTGTTAATACCTGGGCCATTTCCTCTATTGCACTGAACCCCTAGAAGTTCATTTGTGCACTCATTTATTTACTCATTTCTTCTCAGAGGCCTTTCTTTCCCTCTGTTCCACGAGAATCATGTCTCACTCGTTTTTATAAGTCCCCCATTCCCAGCACAGACAGCAACAAGTAGTTATTCAACTCAGTTAAATATTTGGGAATGAATAATTAAAAAAAAAAAAACCTAAAACTCTCTCTCTCTCTCTCTCTTTTAGATAGCACTTATTACTTTTACTGATACTATAAGATAAAGAAAGTCATCTCATAATATTTAGAAGATGGAACCAGAGATTTTTAAAGACACTGATAATCTGGCACTGAATTCACCTAGTTTCCAAAGTGTTTTTTTTATTCATTTTTGTGTTGTCTCTCCAACATAAACAAGGCATTTACTTTCAGCAAACAGCATGAAGGACAGACAGGTTCCTACCTCCCATCCAGCAGCATTGATGAACCTGCCAGATACATTCTTCCTCCAGGATCCTACTGTCCTACAGAGAAGGCTGATGAGGCACTGAACAGAGACCATGATCTACTCTCTGGTCTCAAGGCTGAGCTCCTGTATGTTAGGTTGGCAACAGAAAAATCTGCACTGATTAAGTTGTAGGTCTTGCCACCCAACTCAATGGGTGAGGTGGAATAGGAAAAGGTCATTTTCATTGAGATATCTTTCCTGACCACACCAGACCTAAAATTATTAAGGGTAGGAAACCATTTTAGCTATTCAATTGAAAGCAAGAAAGCTATATTGGAGGGTTAGAAATTTCTCCTTTCCATTTACATTAGCCAAAAGACTATAGGAAGATGAGGATCATTTGAAATACCTTATCTTCTAATGGCAGTTCAATATCTAAGAGAAGGTATTAGCATGAGTAAGATATTTTTAATTTAATTTAATGTGAATAACTGGATATTTACAGCATTAGCTTTAACTTTGTGGGGCGAGGACTACAGGCTGCTTTTGATAATGTGAACCGTCTAGTCTTAGATGGAATTCTCCAGTGTGATGGAGAACTTACAACTTCAGGAGACTTGAAATATTTCACAATATACTTCCCCATGTGTGCTGTTATTCTTTGAGTTATATTAGTTATAAGATTAAAAAAAAGACTTGTGATGTACATCTGGACAACATGTTTGAAAAAGTCTGACATAACCAAGTACTATGTTTTGATATGCCAGTGAGCTTTTGTGAATATTTGTTTTATATGGCATTTTTAGAGCTGTCTGAATTATTAAGCAAATATATAAAAAGTACAAAACCATATACAAACTTTTAGATAGACACTTGCTCTTTTAACCTTTTATTTTGTATCTATCCCTAAGTTTCTATATCTATCTATCAATCAGGAGGTAAAATAGCCTTAATATAGACCTTAATTTTTGGAAAAAATAGTATTATACATCTACCCTATAGAAACGACCTTTAATACAAGTGTCAATTGACATTCTAGTTACTCATGAAAGAGCTCCTTAATTTATTTATTCAAGGGCTATTTGTTGGTCGTACCATTGTAAAAGGACACAGGGGTTGAAGGGTGGGACTAGAGCTTTTTAATGTTGTGTCCTATTAAAGGCAAGCAGCAAGCCATTCAATGAAGAAGTAAATATATTTTTATCAAATAATGATAAATGCTTTTATTGATCTCCTTGACAAGAACTGAGGTATAAATATGAAGGAGATGGCCATGGCATGCTGTAGAAATCTGAATGACATTAAACATTCAAGTCATTAAAGTTAAGTCATTAAGTTTAATAGCATCCTTAAAAATTTAATGACATCTTTACCTATGCACTGCCAATACCAAAGGCAAATTAGGTATTAGAAAACATGTAAAAATAAAAGTCACATGTGCTTGGATTAAGTTAACAAGCAGAAGATTGGAATGCAGACATTGATATTCACCAGGCACAGGACCTGGGCCAACTTCATCTTGCAAAGACCCACTGTGCTTGTTCATAAAACAAAAAGAACATTACTTTGTTTTTCAAAACTTCTGTGAGGTAAAAACAGGTGAGTGTGTCTTGGGTCTCCACTGCCCTGTTACCTGGTACATCAAAGAGATCAAATGCACCTCCATCCACGTTCTCTCTTCCACCTCTCACTCTGGAGAAAGTTGGCTGCCCTTTCAGAAGTCTTCCTTTCCTGCCATCCATTGGTCCTACCACTAACTGGCTATTGATAAAGTCAGTTTTTAGATCTCACAAAATGAAACTTAGAACAGGGAAAGGCAAAGTACTACTGTTCTTCTAGCCCAAGAACTGGCAAATGGTGGTGTAGCTAGTTACAGTTATCCTAATTATCATCTTAACATGGCAAGTGAATCTCATCTTGGGTTATCTTGATTATCTCCTACTTATTAGAAATGACATATTTATCTTAACATAGTGTTCTTGTGTATTCAAGAGTCAGAGAATGTACAAAGGCTCAGAGGCAAGAAGGAAAATGAGGGTGTGATGGCTCTGGGTCAGCTGACTGTCACAGGCTCTCCTGAAACCTGACTGATTTTTAAAGTGAATCTCTTCCTCCACCTCTAATGAGAATGAAGGCATTTGCCCTGGAGGTAAGAGGGAAAATCATTATTCCAAGTCAGGACACTGATGGTCTCTCAACTACTAGAACTAGCTTGGCAGAGATCAAGAAGGATGAGAAATTGAACAGAAGGGAGAGAAAGGTTGTTGACAGAGTGTTTATATGTGAATGAAAGCTTGTATGAACATCACAGTATGCCACATTTCCAGTCAAGCCATGTACTAACTGCACAATCTGAGCAAATTGAGATACAGCCAATGGCACTCTATGACCTAGGCATATTTGCCAGAAGTGCAGGAACATCCAGGTATTGAGTGGCTCACTTCCTCATGGCCAGAATGGAATGGTCACTGGTATAGCATAGCCGGACCCATAGTAGTTTCAGCCCCAACAGGGACAATCCTGGGTCGGTTCTACTGTGACTTCACCTATGTGGGGAGGCAGAAGGTAGTATCCTACCACTGTAGATCCACACTAGCTTTAATAAAAAGTGCCCCTTTCCTATATACTGGGTATCATATTTGCAGCTTACAAATGTGAAGACGGAATTTCAGAGCAGAAGGGTAATTTAGGCTTACACAGCTGCTTGGTGGCAAAGCTGGAATCTGACTCCAAATAGATCTGACTCCAACACCTATAATGATTACAGTGGCTAATCTTGAAAGCACCCCAGAAAACTCACTGTCAGTGTACTGACTACCATTACGGAAGTACAGTTACTTGTTTTACTTCATGTTTCTACATGTTATTGGTCAAGTGAAAAGAATAAAGAAAAGCAGCAGAAAATGACACACAAAAACCAAGATTTATGATATTTAAACATTAACTAAACCAAGATTTATGATATTTAAACATTAACTTGCCTGAAAGGAGCATCATGGATAACTGAACTAGAAGAGAATCAAAACTGTAGTGAATATTATCTATAATTATAATGCATCAATGAAATTTTTAAAAAAAATATACTGCAGTGAAGAACATTATGTCATTTATTATTTCTAGTAAATATGGTTATGTTCCTACTGCTAACATTTTTTTTTTCCTGGACACTTGAGGTTTCTCAAACATGGACTCACCATGGAAAACCCATCAATTAACAATGAATGCTTTTGCCCTTTCATAGAAACAAACATTAAAACATATTTCCCTCACTTATTAAAAGCAAGACTAGTGAAAACAGCCTTTAGTCTGTACTTTTAAGGCCAAGAATCATCTGTGGTTTGCAAAAGTGAAAATTTTAGGTGAAATGAGAGCTGAAGTTCACAACCAGGATTTCTTAATTAACTAATTAGATTACCAAGTTAATTCTATCTCCATCATTTGTGAACTAGCTCAGTTCAAACACTAAATTATGAGCAGACAAAAGCAGTATAAATACACATAAAATTCCATTTTGGCTTATTCTCTATTGATATCAGTCCAAGTGCAATCATAAGTGAAGAGAAATACTTCATATTAATTGTGTTTACAATCATGTTTACTTTCCTTACTTTCATGTAAGGAAGTGTCAAAGTGCTTTCATTCTATAGAAAAGGCATGATCAAAGCTAAGCTCTTTGAAATTAAGCTGAAAATATGTAATAGAAAAACCAGGATACATTCTGTTACCACATACCCTGTGATAACTGACCAGTACCAACTGGGTTTTGTTTTCCAAAGTCATCTACATTTATTTTCTACTGTACTAAAAATCCACTCTTAACTTTTTATTTTTCCCTCTCAGTGGATTGCGTTCCTTTAACAATAGGAGGATAAGGTTTTTGCCACAACTGGCCTTCTTATTTTTGTTCCTGTTCTGTACACACAACCAGGTACAAAATGGGTTTTGCTCTGGAGAAGTATTATTAGTAAGGAAAGACCTAGATAAAAAGGCTTGCCATACTCCCTGTCTCATTTCATCATAAATGAACAACTACTCTTTCTATACATGGGCTACTACTGACTCATGTATGTAAAAAAATTATCTGGGGCCGGATTAATAGTCTTCGATTCACTGTCCTGATATGTGACTTGTGTCCCGGGACAGGTTTTTATTCTTCCTTTTAAAGCAATCAGTACAGAACATGCATCATGATGGGTGCACTCAAGTGATGACATTTCACTAAAAACACATATAATGGATTCAGGAAAATACATACCTGATTGCACTTGCAGATAAGTGACCATAGGAGCCACTGGCTGAAGAGCTGCTACGGGAATTATTGAGAATTGTGACCAGGGAGTTGGGAGATGTCCTTATCATGGTCTGAAGGTCAAAGCTATGATCGGACAGTGGTGATATGGACAGGGTGCGTTTTCGGCTCGGCCTGGCTGACAGCCTGGGGCTGGGGAATCTGGTGCCTGTTATATAAACAAAACAGAACCTGATTACCTGCAGTTGGACTCTATACCTGTTATTGATTGCGACTGGCCTGTGAGAGAGAAGTGAAGGATAAGAAGCCGGCAACTTGTGGTGACAAGCACCGTTCCTCCCCCTTGTGATCTACTGGCTACAATTGAGGAAATCAGGGAGAAATATTTATCTTCCAGAGGCTTACCTCGGGGGAGCTCTGTTTATTAATGTGCAGGCAAAATGATAAATTGCTAAACAAAAGGGAGAGACTTTTATGTGTTATCCCTCTCATTGCTAGTGATTTATGAATCTGACGGCTGTTTAGATATTCCCATCATTAATTCACCACAAGCGACAAAGACAGTGGTTCCCACAGTTGCAACGCACTCCCCTCCCCACCCCTGCACACGCCGTTTTAAGGCAATGAGCCGAAGGAAAATATGAGCTAGAGTATCCTAAAATAAAACTTCAGCTTCGCTATGCCCTTCTTTCCCCCATGATTTCTGGAGTTATCTGCTCCCTGGAATGCTTAAAGCATTACTAAAACAACTTATATTACTCTAAATCAGTGGTTCTCGATTGGGGGTTATTTTGTACCCCAGGAGAACTGTGACAACATCTGGAGACATTATAGGCCTCACAACTCAGGGAGTGCTACTGGCATCTAGTGGGGAGAGGCTAGGGGTGCTGCTGAAATGTACAGGGCAGCCCCACACTAAAGACTATCTGGCTCAACAGTAGCAAGCTTGAGGACAGCTGCCCTAAATTCCCCAAACTCGAAAAACATAGATCCCAAGAAACATTAAAAGTCTTGGGATGTTATTTGTGTATAGGTTTTCCAAGAGGGCAGGCAAAAATCTCTGTGAGAGTGATAATGAGATTCCACGTGCATGTTAATTTTTCTCTGGAGCTTGCTTCTCCAATCAGAACCAACAGAGGATAATGCATTTATTAGAATTTTTAGCCTTCAAGAAGATTCCACCATACAGTCCTGATCTGGAGATCAGCAACTCATCTTAAGATTCCAACTTAATACAATTGGGTTTACCTGAGGAATTAAAAATTAAATTCCCATTTGCATTCATATTTGGTAAATATGAAGATCTGAATCTCTTAGGGAAGAATGTGGCCCACAGGTTCCACTCCCACCTTTGAGAAGGTCACATTTATGACAGAGTTATCGAACCTAAAATTTAACAAAAGAATAGAAACATAATACCCCAGGAAAGAGGCAAATCAAACGTGAATAGCTTAAAACACCAACCAGGGTTTCTACTATATTATAGCATGGGTATACCTGCTTACAGGAAGAAGGCAATTTTGAAGTTCCCAGAAAACTGAAGTACTAGGTAAACCTTCTCTACAGAAAAAGGTGTAGGCGCTTGATCCCCGGATAATTCACTAGGAATACTTTCTTCACCCAGAGATGGGTCTTGACACAAGTAACGATCAAGTGAGCTTTGTGATAATTTAACGAAAAGGGTTAGATGAATATGAAAGCCTGCATAGTTAATACTGTAATCACAAACTGGAATTTAGTTAGTACTATCCTTGTATACAACTGGAAAACCAATTTGACAAATGTGGTGCCTACTCAAATTTTTCTTTTGGGCATATTTAAAATGAGTTTGCTCATTTAGAACAGTTTCATTCCCAGTCTGATTTAGGGCCATGTTGGTACAGAACTGTAATCCAAAGTATGCACACCTTTTACTATTTAAATCAGCATTTTACTTTTACTATAATATTTGCCTTAAACATACCTATTTCACATTCTGATTTAATCACGGAAGGTTTTAAAGAAGATAGGCATACCACTTCCTAACATTCCAAGGATAGAGCAGACTTACTGTTGATTTCCATGTAATGCTGGATAATAACCTTTCTCAATGGGACTCAGAGTTAGAAGCAGCAACACACGCTTGACAGCGCTTGTCCCTGGAACAACTCTAGCTTGTTAACTCACTAACTCTTGCAATGATGCAAGAGATCGATAAGGGGGTCATTGGACATAATAAAACACCAGAGGCTTCACATCCCCCACACATCATGCAAAGATAGAGCCTGGGGCCTTGCATGACCTTTTCACCCACCATGAAACCCTTAGGGTCACACATGGCCTGCTTGGGATATCTCTGTTTTTCCCCTCCAACAGTGGTTCTCAGTTACGAGGGTCTGTGTCAATATAAACAGTGTGGATCTCAGGGGCCCTCACCTCTAGATGTTCTTTATAGAGATTACAAGTTTTCGTATCCTCTAAGGTGCCTCTAATCCCAAAAGGAATAATTAGAGCCATACACAGATCTGTTTATTCTAACATGCTACATATAAATACTCTAACTTCACCTTGCTGAAACCCAAACATGCCTACCATTGGCACATCTACAAATCAGGAGTGTTCATCTGAAACCAGTTTATTGTGGTATCTGCCAATGAACTAGTCCTGAAGATCCATAACAATGGATCAGCCTGATCAGGTGGATCCCAATTTGTATCTACCACTGTAGGTGGCAATGTAGGAATTTAAGATTAATGTTTCAATTCTCCATTGGACAAATCTCCTATGACAGAAATTCCCATGCGCTCATCACTGTAAATTCTGTCTAACCAAATGCTATTTAACAGGGAAGGAATTTAGTACTTTCCTACAGACTTTTTAATATGTCCTTCCCAAGGAACTGAGTGAAGGAAAAGAAGTGAGTGCTGTATATGGGGACAGTGGTTTGGGGGTTCCACCAAAGGGAGTTGCTAGAACACAAGGTAAGCATTTTCAAGGCAGCTGAAAGGGAAGCAGTCCTTCACCAATCAGGCGGCTGCCTTCTGAAACAGAAGCCAGAGTATTCTTATTGTTCCAACAAGAAGAGTTCCAATCTGGCTTCCTGTTAATTGTTTTGTTTCTCTATGGTAATAAAAAATTCTGACAAAGAAAAAGGAGGTATCTTTTTTATGTGATGAATGATAGGACATCTATATTCCTACTTAATGACGATCAATTTACCATATACTCCAGCAAATTAAAATTCCTTTAATTAGTTTTTACAAAGTAAAAGGGTAGCTTCATCCTTTATTTAGATAAAAACCGCCACTGCCTGACTAAATACATTCTCATCAAATACGGAAAGTAATGTGGGCTGACCTTCCAAGGAGTCTCTCTTATTTTAATTCTTTATTTGCCGATTTTAAATAACTGATTTGCATAATAACACTGAACTTTTTCCCCCAACAATCGCTAATTGAAATGTGGTTATGATGAATCTGAAATGCAAGCTCTCTACAGAGCCAAACAACAAAACCCCTGCACAAGATGTAACATATTTCTTTTACTTCTTTGTGTTTGGGGGGGAGTGGGGGGGGGAGCTGCTGGATGGAAACCAATACAGGGTGCTTTCAAAGGCTGCACTGAGGTACTTCTGGGTGGTACTGAAACTAAGGCTGTGGATTCACATCCCTGTGTGAACCAATCACCTTCTCTTTTCCAAACCTGATAAATAAATTGCCAAAGAGATGACAAATGCACACCTTCTCACACAGAAGAACCTAAACAGACTCTAGACAGAAATGCATAAGTTGACTGCTGTTGTTAAGAAAAACAAAACTCCCAACAAATGCCCTATTCAAAGTCCCACTGTCATATCCAATGGGGGGACTGAGTTGAGGTATGAGGTGGGTGAGGCTTTAGGTTCACCATTCGGGATCTTGGAAAGAATACGTGATAGGATAAATGAAAGTCCTGGGATGTATTGAAAAGCCATGATCAGGGACTCACTTGTGATCATCATACACCTTAGGGATCCCAAAATACATGATGCACACACCTCATGAGCCCATCTTCTTCCACTGCTTTGTAATAGAAGTAGACTCTTCTGATTTTTTTTTCCCTAAATGTATTTTTATTTTTTTCTTACATGTAACTATTTTGACCCTTTCACTTACTCAGCAGCTACAAAATGTCTTAATGAAATGTAAGTTTTAATGTTCAGAAGATAGGGCAAAACAATCATTTAATGTAAAAAATGCAAAACCAATTTTAGGGTTTTTTTTTCACTTAATTTTTAAAGCATTAAACCATGAAGTTAAGAACAACTGAGCAAATGCCCCTTTGTTTTGTCATCAAAAGAATCAGGGCAGGATAATTTACCAATTGTTTTTATTTATATACAACTTCCAAACTACAGTTGCCTGCGCCTTCCTGTTCACTGGTGTCCCTGAGCCAAATGATCCAGCTGATCACATCTAAGGAATCTTTCTAAGAAACCAAGGGACCAGAGCTCTGAGTATCAGTGGTTCTTTTACCCTTCTCAGAATTGAAAAGTTAGACAGTAACCTAATTTTTGTACCTTCCTTTCCATTTCATAAGTTAGTATTTCTCACCCCCACCCCCACCCCCACCCCACCAGGGCTTTAGAAAATAGCCCTGTCACTTACTATCCATGGCATGAAGATATTCCATGTGGATGGCCCCTGCACCAGCAGTGGCAGCAGAGGGGAGGATGTCAGCATAGGGGCTTCGCTGGCCGGCCAGCAGGGCCATCTGGTGATAGTACTCCGCAGGGCTGACTCCAGCATGGGGGGCTAGAGGAGGAGACAGAGAAGCACAGTGACAGTTGGAAGAACTAGACACTTTTCTTGAGGCATCTCAGGTCCACCTGTCATGCACCCCTTGAATGCAATTTCTTTCATGGCTCATTATTCCTTTAACTCAAAATATATTAAGTATCTTTTATTTGAAAGTAAAACTGAAGGAACTAAAAGAACGAAATATGTTATAAAGTTTTCATTGTTCAGCTGAAAAAAAATCAACAAGAATTCAAAATGATTAAAATGCATCCCTTAAGATGGGGATATATTCTGAGAAATATATCATTAGGGTATTTTGTTGTTGTGGGAACATCATAGAAGGTATCTAAGCAAACTAAGACAGTAATGCTATCACGAAGTGCTATAATGGGACCTTCACTGTACATGGATCTTTCATTGTGTATCCATCTGTTATTGACCAAAACATTATTATGTGGCACATGGCTTTGTGTACAGAACCACGATTGACCTCCAAAATAAAACAGTTTCTTATACCAAATCACAGCATGTTCACATTTCTTACAATAGTAGACAACTCAGACAACTGTGATATCTTTCCAGACATACTTAAAATACTTCCCTAAGCTCTTGACAGGAGTGTCTGAGTTAATGTTCACGAACACGAGGAGTCAGGGTTTACCAGAAGAAAAAAAAAAAAAGAAAGGGAGCACAGTTTTAATGACACACAACTGAATGATAAGCTGCAATTTCATGTTCCATAATTTAAAAGCTCTCTTTTCCCTTTTTTTTTTCATTACAAAATCAAAAAGAAAATATACCTATCAATCTAGAGCAATTTACTGGCAAGAGTCAGCTTTATATGAGTGGGATAATAATTGGTTTCCACCTGCCAATTTATGTGCAAAAGCAGCAAGATATTGTAGCAGTTCTGAGGATGGCCTCCAGATTCACAGAGATCTGGATTCAAACCAGCTAGAGGAGGTTGTTGAGAGCAAAAAAGTAAAAGCATGCATGTAAAGTGCTTAGCACATAGCATCTGATCAATAAAAGTTAGTGCTACAATGATTATCTACCAACACCAGCATTCTGGCAAGAGGTCTGTGGATTTTTTTTTTATTTGTGTCCATATAGTTTTTACATGGGACATGGTAAAGACAGAAATATTTTTAAAAAATGAAAACAGACCACAGGAGGGAAATAGTAGAGGCATTATTTGATTGGGTGTTAACTGGAGACCTGAGAAGCAGGAAAAAGAAGACATGTCAACCAATGGAAGGATGATTTATCCATTCTCATCATTCTCATCATGGAAAGCAGATGATAAGCACGCTTTTCAGCAAAGTGACTAGAAGTACAACTTACCCCTGACCAGATTAAATTTCCACAAGCCAGGCATAATTCCAAGTCCACTTTGAGCTGCCTCCTGCCCGCCCTCTGTGTGCTCTGCTTGCTGATCATTTCCACAACTCCCAAGCACTCCGCAGAGAGGATGCTCCATTTCTCTCATTGCAAAATCATATCCAAAGCAGAAAAGCTAACTCATATTTGACTGTCTCTCGGTTTTATTTTATTTTTAAAATGCGACTCTGGTTTGAATGGCAAAACTCACTCCTTGAGTAGAGTACCTTACAAGTATGTTCATTGCATTGAATCAGGAGAAAACAAAACAAATGAGCTAGTGGTTACTGTTGGAAGACAGCTATTCTTGGGAACACAGTGGACTGGATGCTTCCTAAGAAATGTTGTGTAGCTTCCCACTGTGCACAATCAACCTAGGAAGCAGTTGGTTTGGAGAACATGGAAGAGGGTGCATAGAAGGCACATTAAATATTCTTCAGGGAAATGAAGGGCATGATGTTTCTCTTTGCTTTCAAAACAATCACAAGTGACCTGTAATCTGTTGCATAGAACTCATAACCTCCTATCTGCAATTAATAAAACTCAAGGGACTCTGGATCTTAATTCAGATTTCAGCAATTATGGGCAAACAGATTTGTACATGTGTGCAAAAGACTGGGAATACTTTTCCTAAATATAAGGAATGGGTCATAACTTTATAGTCGGGGTAATACACAGCTCAAATTAAAAGTGATGTGAAGAATAATTAATTGGGAGGCTAATAGAATCAACAGGAATATATGAAGTGTTATAAAAATAATGTCTAAATTTATTTCTTTTCCAACTCTTCTGATTACAGTTTTTATTTTGTATGGTCAAGAATAAAAAGTACATGCAACAGGTTTGAGCCATCACATATTCTGAGATCTTGCTACTCAGAGTGTGGTCCATGGACCAACAGTTTTGACATCACCTGGAAGGTTTTTAGAAATACAGAATCTCAGGTCCCACCTGATGTAGAGTCAATTCTGTCAGGATCCCTAGATGATTGTTACATACATTAAAATTTGTGAATTACTGCTCTAATTTGTACATCTGTACAAATGTGTCTCTGAGATACAGAAAAGAGAAGGGTTCATGAGAAGGTAAGGAAAACGCTCAGGTTACCCATACACATGTGGAAATGGCTGCAGAGACAGTCTAATCATATATGGAGAGCAGAAGAGGATAGTAGTTAGGAGCAAGGATTGGGGAGTCAGCAAAATGTGACTTTGAGTTCCACCTCTGCCATTTACTAGTCATGGATAAGCAGGTTCTAAGTTAGTATATCCCTCTGCACCCTGCTATCCTTACCTGAAAATGGAGATAACACTATCCACATAGAAGTGTTATGAGGTTAAAATAAAATCATGCCCTTGAAGCATTTGGTACTGTGTCTGACACATGGGAAACACTCACTAAATATCACATCTACTTTATATAATGTCCCAGGTGAGGTGCAGGGGGAAGGCAATCTAGGGAAGCAGAATTGGCCTAAGACTTACCATCTGTAGGGCTCAGCCCCCGGGCTGCTGAGATCATGGAGAGGGATGGGCTGCTGTGCAGGGATCGGATGTAGTCCATGTAAGGATTAATATAGGGGTGTGGAGGGCTGAAGGGAGACTCAGAAGCTGCAGCAGGGTTCCGATGCGGGGAGATCCTAATGAAGGGCAGGTCTGAATACGTCGGGCTACTAGATAAGGCAGAAGGCCTGTGTATGGAGAAAATCAAACACAAGAGGTAAGCATGAGACAAGCATCAGCATAGGCAGAGGCTGTCTGTGAAATAAAATAAATAAGATTTTAAATGACCTTAAGGTGTCTTTGAGAAAAAGTGACAGGCACATATATTTCCAGTACTCTTACCTTAAAATCGGGACAGTACACTGAAGGTAGAATGCCATCAGGCAATTATTTGGGCAAAGAAAAGTGACCACTGAAAAATTTCATCACACTCTGAATATAAGAAAATAAAGGTCAGCCTTTGGCTTCCCCCATGAGAAGAAATTCTAAAAAACAGGCAAATAAGCTTAAAGTGGTTGCTACAGTTAATTTTTAATTTGATTCAAACATTAGCAGCACCATTTAAAACTTATTTCTTACCATTAGGGGTTGCATAGAGAGAAAGAGTGTGAGAGAGAAACCCCAAATTCATCTGGTCGAAAGTCTAGGCACACCCATGGCAGGGCTGCCCATAAATGAGAGGGAAGACTAAAGTCTACAAGAAATGTGAAATTGGCCATTCCATATATACATGCACACACTTGACTGCCAAAGTACTCATGGGGTGAGTAAAACCAGTTTTATGGATTTGGGATTCACTGCTTTGAAGGCAGTTTCTTTTCTCTGTGAGAATCAGCTTTCTGCTTATGTCCATTTTCTTTCTTTCTTTTTTTTTTTTTTTCATATCAGGGATTGAACCCAGAGGTGCTTAAACACTGAGCCACATGCCCAGTCCTTTTGTATTTTATTTAGAAACAGGGTCTCACTGAGTTGTTTAGGGCCTCACTTAAGTTTCTGAGGCTGTCTTTGAACTTGCGATCCTCCCGCCTCAGCCTCCAGATATGCTGGGATTACAGGCATGTGGCACTGCACCAAGCTTAGGTCCATTTTTCACATGACCTTCTAATTGGCTGTGTTTAGCAAACAATCAGAAACTAAGTACTTCTAGGATTAGAAAGTTGGCCAAGAATGGGATTTTGATCGAGCTCATGCCTTGGTTATAATGAGCTAAGGCAGAATGCAAGCTCTGAACAAATTCAAGTAAGTCATGAAATACCCCTTGCTGCCACCATCCTGGTCTGCTCTTGGAGACTTCTCTGCCTGGTCCCTGAACTCTTTCATACTCACCAACCCCAGCCACCCCTGAAGTCCCTGGGGACACCATGACTAGAATGGCCAGTCTGCATAGCCCTCACACTGCCTTGTTCCTTCCCTAGTGGAAAAGATTTTGTGTGGAGAATCCAGTGAATTGGCTGAAAAGTTAAACATGGTGCTCTTCATTTTCCCCCTTCACAGAGGGCATGGCCATAAGAGAGAGAGGCCCTGATAGATCCAAATCAAATGAGAACAGCAAATTCCTCTTATTCCACTGGCTTGAGGAGTTAAATGAAAGAGAGGGAGAAGAACATTTGTCCTCGAGAAGCAAAGGCACTGCTGACTGGATCTCACCCTCACCACTCTGTCAGAACAGAGCCTTGGTGAACCAACATGGGCCTCACCAAGTGCACACCACAGGTGCTGAAATGAGTGCGCTGAAGTTCAAGTGGTGAATTCTCTCTCAGTAGAAAATAAAACGAAGCTCAAGTATGGTTGGGGGTGATTTCTTCATTATGAACTAAGAAAAAAAAATAAAGCTTTTTATTTGTTACTCAGATTCTACTTCCGGTGAAGTAAAACAAAAAATCCAGAGTTTACTAGATTTATAAGTCACTACCATAAACTAGCTATGTCTTTACAAAACAATGCAAGGATTTCATATCCACTCAGAAATTAGTCGAATTGGGTATGTTTAAATTGATTAACTAGGATGATGTGTGTACATGTACTGATACAACATATAGTAACCCATAAATGTATCACCCCGTAAGTATGTACAATAACATATGTGTCAATTAAAAAAATAAAAATAAAACAGCCCACCTGAGAAAATCATAAGATAAATAGAAACTGGCATGACCAATTGGAGCTCCCGCCTTGGTTATAATTTTGTAGCTTTGTTACTACAAGTTAGCTTTGTGTCACTGTGAAACCTGGCCTCCATTTAGACATGTCTATCACTGGTTAAATCCTAAGCTCCATTCAGACATGTTTGTTACATTACAGGGTAAGGGAGATGCTCAAATTCATATATTCTTTCCTTCTTTCTTTCTTTTTAGTGATTGAACCAGGGACAGTCTACAACTGAGCTGCATTCCCAATCTTTTTTTTTTTTTTAATTTTTTTTTTTTGAAACAGGTCCCATAAAGTTGCTGAGGGTCTCATTAAATTGTTGCGGATGGCCTTGAATTTGCCATCCCCTGCCTCAATCTCCCAAGTCGATGGGATCACAGGCATGAACCACGCCCAACGTTTGTTTTCAACCAGAAAGGACAATAAATTCTTCCAATATGGATCAAAAAAATAATTTTTGCAAAACACAAGCTTATTTGTAAGTTTATGCTGAGACGCCAGCACAGAGGACACTGAAGAGCGGTGGCTTCAAAAAGCCCCTGGGATTTCACCTCCTGACAGGCTTTTTTGAACATAACAAATTCTGTCTGAACCATATGAGCTAAAAGCCAAGGGAAGTCACCACATTTCTTACCGGGATTCTTTGATTTAGACAAAGATGAGAACCTACTATTTTTCTAAAATTCCAGAGTAGAAAAGAGTAGTAAGAATACCTCCAGAGGTCCAAATTCTGTTTTGGAGAATGATGCACAGGAAGACAAATCAGCATCCAGAAAAATATGAAAATTATAGAGATCAGGCAGGAGTGGTCACCAATCCCAAAGAAAGCCAAGGATGCTCAGAGATGGCTGGCACTCTCCTCTCCTTGTGAAAGTCTGGAAATCTGACATCTGCTCTACTGTGTCACTCTCATTTGTCCTTTCCCACAGTCTAAAGGTAAATGCTCTGCAAGCTTCCTGTGAGTCAGGATCTAAGACCGGGCCATGGGTTCCCTGGCAGAAGCATTGGGTTCTGCTGGCCACACACACACAAGAAAGAAGCAACACCAGGAAGGAGTGTTCCTCCAGGATTTGGAGATGAAGTTGGGGTTCTTCACTCTATTGCATTCAAATGTGTCCTTCCCAGAGTGATACAGTAGAGGAGATAGGATCCCCGTTAGGTGGATGAAACATGCATTTAGATAAGAGTGCAAAATAAGCAAGCTGATATCCCTCAAGAAACAAACCATCTAGTAATTAACTCCTGTGAATGGAAAGTGATCAGGAGTTACAGGAATAGAAGAGTCTTTAATAAAGGTTACTCATTCGGAGGTCATCAGGAACTCTGGACACAGGTGTTAGACCTCAGCACAGTGGGAAGCAGTAAGGGTGGGAGCCCAGCTCTGCTCCCAGCAGCTGTGTGACCTTGGCTATGATCCCCACCCTCTCATTTTTGTACTCAACTGTTCATCAGGGAGGATACCTACTTTGAAAGGGTCTTGAGAAGTTAATATAAGTATCCCCATATACTAAGTCCAGTACATAATGAATATTCACTACATACACACGTCTTTATACATATAAAATCGCAGGTAATACATAAATATATCATCATGTACATATATATTAGGGGTGCAAATACAGCATTCTATATTATTTCAAATAATGAAATGCTAGGACCTTCTTTCTGTTGTTTTTTTCTTTTTTTTTTTTTACGATTGTTTTTAGATTTACAGCAAAACTGAGCTACAGTAAAGAGATTTCCTGCATCCCCACTGCCCCCCACACATACACAGCTTCTTGCCATTATCAACATTCCCCACCAGAGCAGTACGTTGTTTTACAACCGATGATCCTACATTGATACGTCATTATAATGTGAACATCCATAATTCACATGTCTAATGATATGTACCCAGCATTAGAGTATTAAAGAGTAGTTTTACTGTCCCTAAAGTCCTCTGTGTTTCACCAATTCTTTCTTCCTTCCCCCACCTTTCAACCCCTAGAAACCACTGGTCTTTTTACTCTCTTCCTAATTTTGCCTTTTGCAGAATGCCACATAGCTGGAATCATACAATAGGTAGCCTTTTTCATACTGGCCCCTCTCACTTAGTAATAGACATCTGTTTCCACTCTGTCATTTCATGGCCTAAAAGCTCATTTCTTTCTAGGGCAGAGTAATATTCCATTGTCTGGATGTAGCCCAGTTTATGTATCCATTCTCCTACTGAAGGAAAGCTTGGGAGATTCCTGAGCACGTTCCTTGCAAAGCGAATCTGGATGCTTGAGTCTGCATTTTCCCCTTCTGAGAGCATGTTGGAAGTGTGTCCTTGGGTTTCCCAAGGTTATCTGGCAATAGTCATAAAGTCACATAACGTGGTTCAGAACATAAACTAGGTAATGCAAGAGTTTTGAAAAGGAACTGGACTTGACCTCAAGTTCTGTCACTCACTTTCACTCAGGGATCAGTTTGTTTACACACAAAACAATAACAAGAAGATGCTAAGAGGATTGGAGTCCATGCATGTAAAGATGGGAACTTGGTGCCTGCTGTGTAAGGCATTTGGTAAATGACTTTGTAAAACCAGCCAAACTTCTTTTCTTCTGATTCAAGACTCAGCAAAAAAGTTCAAATGGCAGTTTGGCTTCCTAGGAGAGCAGCAGCTGGTATTCCACTTCCCTTGCTTGTTTGATTTCTCACCGAAAGTTGGTAATATTAATTATGTTTCCACATCAGGCTCTTGTGAGTCGGGCTAGCATGATGTTTCTCTAGGGCTGACAAAAATGAGTTTCTAAGCCAACAACTCTGAGCATTCAACCTTGAACTACAATGGCTCTAGCAGCCGCCTGACATGGATGTAACTGTATATAAATTAGAGTCTTTCAATAAAGCTGCTTTTTACATTACCTAACAGATCCACTTTCAAATTCTTGGCAGCAAGATCATTTGTCAGTTATTATGTTTTTACCTGTAAAGAAAATCTGAGAGGGAAGGTTAAGCTTCTTAAATTGAACAGGTCAGATGTATGTTCACTACTGTGTACAGGAGCCATTCAAGATTATGACCAGAGGAGGGAGAATTCTATCAAAGGAAGAGGAGGGGGAGGTGGAAAGAAGGCAGCCACAAAGTCCTCATATAAATGACACATATTATTTTACAAACTATCTTGTACTCGACCTGGTAAATGTTTGTTAAATTTATTAAGAATCTGCTTTTGAGAATTAAAGCATTGCTAAGAGAAAACTGGTAGGTGTCTCTCTCTTGGTTTATATTTTCAGGAGATACACATAGGGATGGAACTGAAGATAACTGTGGGCCTCCATCACTTTTTCTGTCTTTGTGGCTCTCCACAAAGCTCTGGGACTGTGTGCTCAATTGCTGAAGGTGGACCCAAATCATGGAGAGGAAAAAACCAAACAACAAACATTCTGGGAAAAACCCTGAAACTTAGAACTAGTCTAAAAACAGACTTTCTGTGCTATTTATGCTGTAGCAAAAGATGACAGAAACACACCTGTGAGACTCCAAACAAAATCATACAAACTGCTGTCTGGAAACCAGAGATTCCCAGGTGAGAGTTGTCTGGGCTGCCAAGGCTGGGCTGAGGAGATGAGGTGTTGCTTCATTACCCCTGCAACTTGGCTCACGTATGCAAGGCCCCAGTTCCCTACACAGCAATAACATCTCCTCTATTGTTTCTACCCATGTGTCTCTCCAAGGCCATGCAAACATAATGAGTATAGCTGCCATTTTGTTTCTGACTGCTCAATGGAATTGGGTATTTGTACATGAAACACAATTTTAGACAAGAAAAAAGGTAGGGGTTATTTTGGTGTTTTCCCCAAAGACACTAAAATATTATGAAGCTGTTTTTGTTTGTGGCCATAATTTGAATTCAGATTAATTTTTTTATAAGACCATGAAAATAGATTATAATGAAAAGAGTAGAGGATTCTTATTAGAGCATTTTTAACACTATAGTATGATAAACTTAAAAACAAAAAGCACATATTGCAGGGAATAGCTGGACTTCTTAGCTAGAATGAAATATTATTATGTAATCTAATTCGTTACTGCCTTTTCATCTATCTTATTGGGTTACTAAAATGCCAAGATTAAAATCAGAGTGTTTAATCACTTGCATTACCCATTATGAGAGCATTAACCAAGGTTTATATACCAGATTATTACAGTTTGTTTTCACACTGCTTGAAATGCTGGAAATGTATACACTTCCCCCTTGCTTCTCACTACTGAAGACTAAAATGTGTTGAGTTTTTACATAACAAGATTTTCGTTTGTTTGTTTCATTTTGTTTTATATAGCGCAAGGAGATACCGTTCCTCATATCTAAGCAGTGGCCTAACAGAGATCAAAGGGGACTTACCCCTTATAGTATGTTTTCAAAGTATTAATCATTCAATAAAATCACAATATTATTAAACTACAATTTGTAGTAAAAATTTGGTTTTTCATTTAGTCAAAAAACAAATAATTTCAGTATTCACAACTCATACACTAGATACATCAGAAGTTTGCACAGTTCTATACTTTGTCTTTTGTTGAGTGCAAGGTATGCTTCCAGATAACCTCTGCCCTGGAAGTACCAGGTGACCCTGAAATTTAGATGGCTGTGGAAGTGATTTCATTTTACCCTCCTTCACTCCACAGCCACCACAGGCCCAGGGGCTGGTCTTTAAGGGCTGGATCAGCTGCCTCACTTCCTTGGATCTCCATTAATGAGATGTGCTGGGAGAAATTGGAGGTGGTGAGAAAGAAGCAAAGGTATTTTTTTGCCCTCCTTTCTTCTCTTCTAGCTACAGTTGTGCAGTGAGAATTCTTTCCTCATAGCTACTGGTCCTGATGGGCAGCCCTTTTCAGCAGCTCCAGCCCTCACTGAATCACTTTTTCTTTATAAATCTACTCTTCTGGGGGGCATTCTTATCACTTGCTCATCCCCTTAACTCTACCCCAAATCCACTCCATCAGCTAAGCATGCTGGTGCACGCCTGTAATCCCAGCAGCTCAGGAGGCTGAGGCAAGAGGATTGAAAGCTCCAGGGCAGCCTCAGCAACTTAGCAAGGCCCTAGGCAACTTAGTGAGACCCTGTCTCAAAATAAAGAATAAAAATGGTTGGGGGTGTGGCTCATTGGTTAGGTGCCCCTGGGTTCAATCCCTGGTACCAGAAAAAAAAAAAAGAAAAGAAAAAAATCAACTCCATTACACTGCCAAGGCTGATAATGTGGTTCCTTTCATCTTGCCGCTAAATAATGTTTCCCTTGACAGTTTAACTAACTTGTGTCTTTTATAAATTTACCATTTGATATTTCAATTTTTAAAAACCACTTGTATAGAAACACAGATGAATGTTTCAATGTCTATTCTTTGGACATATATTTTATTGAAAAATCCATCTACTAAGACACCAATATGATTTCAGCACTTGGAGAGATTTCAAGAGACATATCATATGTTTACACAATCCTTGGCCCCTTCTCCAAAGAGTTTAAAGTCAAAGAGGTAGACAATTACACATAAGGAATAGGAGTGAATATAGTATGGTGAGTGGCAGAACCCAAAAGCATTAATAAGAGACCTTTAGGACATATCTTGATCATGAAAAATATAAAACATGAACCAGCAGTAAAGGCAGATAGGATCTGAACAGAAGCAGCCAGAGAAGGCCCCATGTTATTTAGTGTGCACACATTCACAATAAGGTAAATATTCTCTTAATAGGAGAATTTAAGGTTTATAATTGATTTCTTTATAATAGAGAGTAATATTAGTTTTACTTGTGAAACATCATTTCGAGATATTCTTGAGAATGACTTCCATAACTACTTTTCATTTATATTTGAGAATAAAAAGAATTCATATCCATGAATGTAAAAATTAAGAAATTATTATTTTTTTTTACAAAAGGAGCCATTCTCTATATCCCAACTATCCACCTCTGACCAATGTCAACATTTTTTAGTATTTACTTCCAGAATTTTCCAGGTATTATGCACTTTGTAATTATTTCAAATAAAAATGATACAATTACATTTAAGTTTTCTCTCTTAAGAATAGTTTTTCTATTGTCTTTTAACAAACTTTTATAAACATCATGTGTTGTGCAGTTCAAATCAAAATCACAATCAGTTATTATTAAACATCCACCAGAATGGCTAAGATTTTAAAAAGTGACAGTGCGAAATATTGACAAGGACTTGGTGCAGTAGGAACTCTCAAACTATGTGAGTACAAGCTGGCACAACCTCTTGGAAAACAGTTGGACCCTGGATACTTGAGTAGATAAACTATGGAAGTTAGGCTTTTGTATATTAACTCTGGGCGGGGATAGGCGGAAGCCACATCTAAGCCAATCAAAGGAACTTTCTGTGAATGGAGAGGCCAAGCGACCATTCACATTATGTTAGTCATATCCTTCTGACAGCTGAAAAAATGTTATATAAGTGCCGTCTTGCAAGAGCAATGAAATTATTTATAGCTAAAATTGATTTTATTCCTCCCAGAGGAGGCTGCCAAAAGCAATTTGCTAAAAAAAATTCTGTAAATATTTCTATATTAATAGATTGTAATTTCAAGGTCAAAGAATTAAAAGAAAGTCTGTCCAACCAACTATAATGTGCAATGCATTATTATTTTAAAAATCCCTTAATAAACATATTATTGGTCCAAATAAGTACTTAGGAGCTAAGCAAACACCCTCATAGTTCCTTCTTCCTGCCCCAATTATCCCAAGTATAGAGAAAGCTCAATGTATGTCTCTAACACTTTAGAAACAAGCAGAAGAGGGAAAACTAATGGGAAAGACAGTATACCAGAGTAAAATGATAGCTGATAAATCCATTGTTTCATAACATCAGTGCAGATTACATTTAAAACCATTATTTTAGCAGCTTTTGATGTCATGAAAAGGTGTTCAAATATTCCATGCAAAGGTATTCCTGCTTTTGCAATGTGCAATAAATGAAAGAGAAATTTTTTCTTCTCTCACTTATTATAAAGTTTATTAAAAATTGCAAAAACATTAATGTTATGTAATTTTTAGAACTAATTAGAAATATAATTAATATATACAATACATATTTGGATAAATAATATGTATGATATTATATATAAAACATAATGTAATTAGCATAAACATAATCAATTATTAGGAGAATTAATATGTCACATTCATTTGTATGAATTCCACAGATACCACTCTGATGAGAAAACAGCTGTAGTGATCAGGAGAGATATTGGGGTGTCTAATTGTGATTCTTTCCTACTTTCTGTGCCTTGGGGATTGATGGAAACTGTCTTAGGAGCTGAATTCTGGCCCGTCCCATGGGGACCCTCTTTCCTTGAGAACTTCCCAACCATTTGCCTTAAAGCACATAGACTCTGTCCTTTTTTCTCTTCTTGCCCTGAAATAAGTCTTTTGGCTCAAATACTACTTTTTTTTTCCTTTGCATTCTTTATCTTTCTCCAGGGGTGACGACCATGTGGAAGTCAACCCAGCCAAGCCCAGGAGACCAACTCTCAGTGGAAGCCTGAAACTGCAGATAGCACCAAACTCTACAGATACTGTTTCTTTTCTTTTTCTTTTTTTTTTTTTTCCTGGTCTTGGGGATTCAACTCTGGGTTGCTTCACCACTGAGCTATACATGCTCAGCCCTTTTTCTATTTCTAAATTGCTACGCTGTCCTAGAACTTTCAATCCTCCTGCCTCAGCCTCCTCAATAGCTGGGATTACAGGTGTGCACCATCACATCTGGCTATACTGCTATTTTTTCCCCCATGCTTCCATACCTATGATAAAGTTCAATTTATAAATTAGGTACAATAAGGGATTAACCACAATAACCAATGATAAAACCAAACAATTATAACAACATACTGTAATAGGTCATTTAACTTATGAATATTTGTTTATGAAAATAAATTTCAGTGTTTCTGAAATTTTCCATTTAATATTTTAGAATTGAGGCAAGTGAAACCATGGATGGTGTTGGGTTGAGGGTACTACTGTGTACAGAAAGCATTTAGCCTGGCACCTGTCACAAGGTAAGTACTCAGTGGAAGCTGGCCTTGTGACCAACACTCTCATTCCTGCTGCCTCTATTACTAGAGCTCTGGGCTAATTAAGATCAAAGGTGTTTTGAAGTCATTGCATTCTTGTGTAATGGTTTCTCTCTAGGACCTCATAGGGAGTGAGCTGTCCTAAAGCTGGGACATGTTCAAATATTTGGACACCCTGGACATTATATAAGAGCACCCCCATCTCACCTCTTCTTCTAACAAAACAGATAGAGGAAGTGACTTGATTTGACCTTAGCAAAATTGATGTGATTTTCCCCACCAAAGTCAATTCAAGAGCATGGTTAATATGTAATTTTAGTTCAGCAACTTCTTTTTTTTTTTTTTTTTGTGGTGCTGGGGATTGTACTTTATTTTGATTAAAAAAGAAAACCTTTTTTTTTTCCTTAAAGATTGGGGAAAAACAACCATTTTACAGTTATCCCACTCCTCAGTTTATACCCAAAGGACTTAAAGTCAGCATACTACAGTAATGCAGCCATATCAGTGTTTATAGCAGCAATTCATTCACAATAGCCAAACTATGGAATCAACCTACATGCCCTTCAACAGACAAATGGACAAAGAAATGCTGTATATATACACAATGGAATATTACTCAGCATCAAAGAAGAATGAAATTATGGCATTTCAGGTAAATGGATAGAGCAGGAGAATATCATCTTAAGTGAAATGAGCCAATCCCAAAGAACCAAATGCCAAATGTTTTCTCTGATATGCAGTTGCTAATTCACTATAAGGAGCAGGCTGGCTAGGGAAGAATAGAGGAACTTAGGATTAGACAGAGGGAAGTTAAGGGAGGGGAGGAGGTTTTCTGGGAGGAAGGATAGTACAATGAGTCGGACATTATTACCCTTTGTGCATATATGATTACATGACTAGTGTAACTCTACATAATGTACAAACAGAAGAATGAGAAGTTATACTCCATTTATGTATGATGTGCCTAAATGCATTCTACTGTCACATATAACTAATTAGAACAAATTTTAAAAATTATTTTTAAACAGAACATCATGATGAGCAAAGGTTTAAAAATGTGTGAAAAATTTCAAATAGGTTTGATTTCTGTGACTTTTCTGCCAATTTCCCACTCATTCTATAGATCCTTTTTTTTGGGGGGGTGTGGTACTGGAAATTAACCTAGGGGCACTCAGCCACTAAGCCACATCCCTAGCACTTCTTTTTATATATTCTTTTTTAAGATTTTTTTTTCTTAGTTGTAGATGGACACAATACCTTTATTTTGTTTATTTATTTTTTAATGTGGTGCTGGGGATCGAACCCAGTGCCTCATACATGCTAGGCAAGCACTCTACCATTGAGCCACAATCCCAGCCCCCTTTTTATATTTTATTTAGAGATAGGGTCTCCTTAAGTTGCTGAGGCTGGCTTTGAAATTATGATCCTCCTGCCTCAGTCTCCCCAGCTGTTGGGATTATAGGTGTGCACCATCGTGCCTGGCTCTATAGATCCTATTTTTGTGGAAGTGTTCCACAACAGTACTCAAATAAGAAAAATAATATCCTTTCCAAAAGAAAATATACATTAAGTAGAAAGATGTTGAAACACAGTAGCAAAGAAAGAGGAGTTCATTGGGCAACTGGGTCCCATTTAAACTGAATTAACTGCACTTAGAAAGCTACTGGGAAGCATGACATTTGCCGAGGTGTCACATTTTCTGCCACAGTAGAATCCTATTCTTCTTTTATAGAAACTTTTCAGCTTAACTCATGATGCCCAGGACCAAAGGAACAAATAACCCTAAAGTACCCACAAGAGATTCCAATAGAATTGTTTATTTAAAAAGCAAGCCAGCTTTGCTGGTATCTTTCACCTGCCTCATTTAAATAACTTAAGGTAAACAAGTATTTTTAAAATCTCAGGAGCACAGGTCAAGATGTATTATCTAAGTAGGAACTCTCCCAGCAGGAGGTCTCAGTTAATGGGTGGAAATAATTAGAAACATGAAGGTGGATTCCAACAAATTAATGCTTGCTTCATGTTGCATCTGCTTACAGGTGTTCTAAAGGATACTTACACAGACAATAGGGTGCGTTTGAAATTCTGGGCCATTTCTGTATAAAGCATCACCAAGAATAAGACAGAATAAATCTTTTGTAAAGAGCAGCCTGGTTCACTAAGCTTATTGTAGCTCCTGTGTGGACTTTTTCCTATATCATCATCACCATCATTATTACCATTATTTACCACCAACTATATTGTCCCTTAGATCCCAAATTTGGATTGTCTCTGAGGATCCTTGGTAAGATACACCTGACTTCAACTTTCCTTCATTCTTTGAATCATCCTTATTTTAAGTAAACAGGAATGTCTAACAAGGAACTATTATTAATGATCTCAATAATTCTCCTCTAGAATGAAATCCTCAATGTTTGTCAGGGCCTCTGGACTAATAGAGGTGAAAAAGGCGGGCCTTTTTAAAGTAGCAGGCTTTTTAGATTTAACTGGGAAGAGAGCTTGCTGGACTCTACTATCTGTGAACTAAGACTTTACATCCTAGACACACTTCTCAATATTCCCGAATCTCATCCTCTTTGCGGGTATAAACCTTTCAAAAAATAAATTCATTACACGCCTGAAATGTCAGCAACACAGTAGGCTGAGGCAGGAGAATCACGAATTCCAGGCCAGCCTCAGCAATTTAGTGAGATTCTGTCTCACAACAAAAAATAAAAAGGGCTGGGGCTATAGCTCAGTGTTAAAGCGCCCCTGGATTCAATCCCAGTACTACGGAAAAAAATTAATAAATAACTAATTAAATATGGGAAAAGAGACTATCTTCTGTACAAGAAAACAATTCCTCTATATTATTTAGGAGAGAAGAAGCATTAATTTCCACATAAGGAGATACTTTTCTTAGGGGTCTTGTTATAGTTTCACATAACTTTGCCCAGGAATACAGAAGAATAAAAATGATCCTGATGACTTGCTCTGGAGCCACAAAGTCTGCTCCTGTAACCCCTTATTTATAGGGAAAGCAAATCTTCAGGTTCCACAAGAGAGGAAAGATTAAACTAATTGGCAACATGTAAATGATGCGAAAGAATTATTTGCTCATATTACCCTTGAAAAATCTGTGCACGAGACTGGAGATGTATTGGCAACAGCTTTTGGGCTTTACTTTATAAATCTGTAAAAATGAGAAAATTTTGACTAAATGATCTCTATTCTATATACCAGGTTTAAAGTCCCCATTGGTCCTGAAATTTAACAACATCTACAATTGTCCCTGGCTCTCATTGACCAGCTTTGACAATTAATGCCATAAAGTCTGAAGCTTGAATAAACCCTTGTTAAAAGTTTACTGACACATTATTTGTATATTCTACAAAGAGCTGTGCAAATTCTACAAATGAGGTATCTTCTTTTCCTCTCTCCATTCCTCTACAACTGCACTGCCATCATCCTGGCAACTGATGTCTTCTCCGGGCCACTCTGGTCTTCAGTTTTGATATCACTCTCAGGAGAAATGATAGGGTCTGGCTTTATGCTGATTGGATTTGGATGGTGATTGATTAGAAGAAAGTGGGACCACGAAGCCATGCAAAAGGTGCAATACTGAGCCACAAGCTTAAACACTAAAGGAGCTTTCACCTGTGAGTTCACAGCTGTTAGATATTTTTATATTAACAATATTTTTCCTATCCAGGTTTGTGCATTTTATCTTTATTCTTTCAAATCCTGAAATTGCTTGGATAAGAAAGGAGGGTTTATATATTACACACACACACACACACACTCACACACACACACACACAGAGTCACACACATACACACACACATTTCTAAGAGCAGCCTGAACTTTTAGGGGAAATTGAAGAGGCTTTGTGTCAAGTACAGCTAAATCCAGCCTTTCCATATCAAACCTCTGCTAGAAAATTACTGTGCAGATGATAAGGCAGAAAGATATAATAAAAAGTGACTCTACTCAATTTACACTGCAATATTGGTATGACTGAATATTTTTCATTCAGGGGCCTGATAAAATCACTAAACTGTATTGCAGATAAATAAAGGAGGCTTCTGTCAAGAATAAACACCATTAATCATGAAGTCTTACCCTCTCCGAGCCTGTGCTATGCATCTGCACAAATACACCAGCATAACCAGCACGCAACACATGCTTTTCTCCTTTATGCTGTTCCAAGCTGAAGATGTCCTCGTTTTTCATTTTCTAGGATTTGGGCCGTAACAGCATTTTGAAAACATTCTCTATACATTTTAACTTTGCACTCCTGCAACTAGGTGCATTATTGTAATATATGTTTTTAAAGTGTCTAAGATCTTAGGAGAAAAGACTTGACAAAGAATTGAATTTTTTTCTGAATTCACATTTGTACCCACATGTAATACGTATATGATCTATACTGTATTTCATCAACTCTAAGATGACATTGATCTAAAGATTCAATGTTAGGTGCTAATGAATAAGACAATACTTCCTTATGGCTTTCCACTTTTACTTTAGTTATTAAAATGGCTCTTTTAAAGTTACTCAAGACATAGATATTTTTATCCTCTACCACTCTAGTACATGCACAAAAGGGGAAATAAAAACAGAATAATTTTATTGAGATAACCTGAAACTTCTG
Organism: Marmota marmota marmota; assembly: GCF_001458135.2. Lineage (NCBI taxonomy): Eukaryota > Metazoa > Chordata > Mammalia > Rodentia > Sciuridae > Marmota > Marmota marmota. The sequence goes on from NW_026000153.1 coordinate 17,625,730, forward strand.
CATGACTGTCACTTCACCGATAAATGATTATAAAACACCACAGATTATAAAATACGTCCCAATTTCAGAGCTGTTAAAAGATGAAAACGAGGATATACAACTTAAAATGGCTAATTTAAACATAGGAATAGATGTGTATTAGGCAATTATGCCATTCATCAAATACCTATGCAGTGACAGACACTGTTTTAAGTGCGGTTATATATGCTCCTTTTTTGAATTCTTGATATAAAATGGGATTGAAGGAAGAAAGTAGACTTGGATGGATCAAGCAATCTAACAGTAAATATCTAACTGGCTTCAAATATACTCTAGCTTCAAAGTCCCTTTTTCTTTTTTTGGTTTTGTCTAGTTTATAAGAAATGATCATTATTTAAACATTGAGCAGCTTCCATTAAGGACAAGGTTTGCTGGTGTATTTGTGCTATGTATGCATAGTCAGATAGAGACTTGTAGGACATGTAGACACTAAGTGTGAAAATACGGTAACAATGCCACCCAATATGCAATTCAAAACAGAAATGGTATTAACTAAAATATTCTCAAGAAATTAAACAACCCATTATCTCAACAGGACTACTTCAGTGAGGATCAAAGTCCGTTTTTAAACACAAAGGAAAACTACTCCAATTTAAAGGCAAGTATGTGCACATATGCTTAAATAAGCTTATATTAACATTTTTTTTTTGAGGCTTGCAACAGTAGAGTATGGTATGATTTTCCAGTTACCTTTTCATTTCCAAGGGAACCTATTTGAGTCCACATTTCAGCTGTGTAGAGAGTGCCCTGGCAGCTCTCTGATGGGAGGGACATGCAAAGTGCCACTTGGAGAGGACAGGGAAGAATGAGGGCTGTATGGGAAGCATATTGGCAGGATTTTCCCACCAGATCTTCATGTGAGAAAAAAGGAAGCTAGAAACTTTATGGCTTAGGGAAAAAAATGGCACATGGGCACGCGTGACCTACAGCCACAGTGTTTTACAGAACGCCCTTCTAAGTGTCCACACACAAGGACAAAACAAAGCACAAATCTGAACAAATCTAGACATTCCCATAATCATTTGATACAACTATGTTATATCAAACTTGAGAACAAGGCCCACTGAGGTCAGAGAAAACATCCAATGACAGCCAGCAAGTGGCAGAGGTGAGAAGGAACCTGACTGAGGTCCACATGTATCACGAAAATGGTGGTTAACAGGTTTTGAGGATCATCAGAAGCCAAGTGCCAAAAGAATTATGCTTGCATTTTCTAGGATTACACTTCGAGGTCCATGAAAACAGCATTATCAGGGACTAACTTGACCAGTACTGTATGGGAGAGAGGGCATGTGCTCAGAGGCAATTATTTAGCAAAGCTGTAATCCAGCCCCCACCCACTATGAGGGATGCTTCTCTGTGCTACATGGGAAGTATCAGAGGAGCTATTTCCAGATCTCTGGGGGATCTGGTTTCAGAGACCAATCCAAGCAAGAAGTACCTCTTCTAACCAAGGGAGGTTTAACTTCTGTCTCCCTAATAAATCCTCCCTATGTGTAGAACCACCATCATTGTTTAAGAAAGCACTGGAAAGACACTCACCAAAAAGTTTGCCCTGAGGATACCCAGGTATTTGAGTGGTCTCACAAAGGTCAGAGGTCAAGAGCCCAGTTCAAACCAGGCCTTGCTAAGAAAAGTAGATCCCAAAGAAACCTATGCCCTTGCACACTGCTTGGGACTTCCCATTTACGGAAGATCTTCCTTGTGTAAGTGGGCATTTACACTGTATGATTTCAATCAATAATTGTGTTCCATCATTTCTGACAAAGTCCTTGGTCTTTTTTTTAGGAAGTCTCAAGTTAAAACTACTCTGGGTATGCCACCAGTGAATGCAGGCTCCCGTGCATTTCACTTGCTTGTGAAGTCAAGATTCTAACATGCACGGGCATACATGCATGCACACACAGGTAAAAACCGATGAACATACCCCTCACAGAACTTTGCTCTTAAGATAGCTGAATTTTATTGAGTTATATGACACTGTTTTACCAGTACCAGTAACAAATGTATAATGCATTGAAGAATGAAATATTTACTAGGACTTAAACAGATATGATCTTAAAATCTATCAATTGTTCATCTCTGTCCCAGTTATAAACCATGCTTCAGGAAATAATATATATGTAGAAGAAAAAGCAATAGCCATAATTAAAATAGCTGAATATTTTTTTTCATAGTTCAACACAGAGGCCCAATACATTCTGTGTGATTTAAAGATGCAAACATCTTAAATTCAGAAATGTAAATTATGAGATGCCTTAGAAATGAGAACTAACCTAAATGGCATGAAGGGGCTCCCCTCCCATCCCACCCAGGACAACTATGTTTCTAAGGTGGACAGGAATACAATAACCTCAGTCCTCCTCCTTCAACTGCCTTCTTCACACTCAAAGGAAACCAAATGACTTAGAAGCCTCCTTCACTGATTTTAAAGCTAGTAAAGCTATGATTCAAGAGTAACCACGTTATTAAGCTGGCATGAAGCACTTCTCTCCTCGCTAATGAGGTTAAAAAATGTCTTTAGGTCCCCACATTAGGGGCACTTAGCAAGCACTCCGCTTGGCAAAGACCCATGGCAGATCGAAGCCATAGACTAATCACACAGGCTGGAATCAAATGGACTGGAAGAATTAGGAGACTTGTGGCTCCGAGGAATGTAATTCATGCAGAAAAGCGTTGTCAGAGCAGGGCCAGGGAACCTCGTGGGAAGAAAGCAAAATAAACAGTTCAACAAAGAAAACAAAGACGGGCCAATCGCCTTTTCTAAAGCTTGAGTACACTGAGACTTCAGTGGGTGCCTGCAACAAAGACCTCATCAAAGAACACCCTTGCAAAGCAAACAGACCAAGGAAGGAGGTTTCCCTCCATACACTTGGAGGAAGGGGGTGGACTCTGCTTTTCATTACCTCCAATTCAACTTCCACAACTCCCTCCTCCCAACAACACCGAAACAACAAACAATAACCTAAATAACGAAGTCCTATGTCCGACTGGGCTAAAAGATGAGGAAGGGTGGAGGAGGGTAACAAATTACACATGCTGCAATGCACCTTTCGATTATTCCTCAGATCACTGGAAAGCCTTTGGAAGCACATGAACCAGCTAAGTTAGATCCCCACATCCTGCTACCCACACTTGGGAAAATGAAGAGCCACTCTCGAAATGGTCAAGGGCTCTCTCACAAACAGTACATGGCATCAGCAATGGTGTAACTTTGCAACTGGAGAGAGTCTCTCTCTCCAGGATTTAGCTTCTGAAGCAATTTGTATCTGCCTTAGCCCAGCCCCACAATTCCTCTATTTCCAGTGAAAACTTGACTTTGGCTACTCTTTCCTCAGTCCAATGACTATGTGTATCATAGCAGACTTAAAATCTAACATCAGAGGTGCTCATATTTTGATCATTAAAACAAGATTAGAATACCTGAGGCTGACCTTTCTTTGCCCTCTTAACTGCTTCCACTAAGATGGAAGATTATGCTGTCTTTGACTGACAAGTTCCAATAACAAGACATTAACACAGAGAAAATGAACAGATGCGAGTGCAGTGTGTGTAGATATACAGTAACATACTGAATCTACACAAAATAACATAAAATGCTTACTTTAAATAAATATAGCCAACATGTTAGGTCATGTAACGTAAATATGATTTAACATAAGGCTAATATCAATCAGTTATATCCCCGGGAAATAGGATATGAAAAATCAGAGTGCCTTTGTTACAGTTTATAATTGCAAATTTGTTGCTGAAAAATTTCTCAGGTGTGTATATCATATGTTGAAAACAACACTGGCTAGGAATACAGGGATTTCGTCCTATGAAGGAGCCAGAGGTTACTTTGAATAGAATTAAGAAGCATTTGAGTAAGGCAGGAATACTTTCTTTAGAGGCTATCTTAAAAATGTAAATCATATTCAAGCAACATGGTTTACTGATTTGTTTTGTAAATGAAGTAAATCATTTAACTGTTGGTGTTGTGCTCACCCAACCTCACCTCCACCTGATAGAGACACTGTTCACTCACGATGAACTTGGCAAGATTTGGATACTATTTGAATCCATTTCAGAGTACTGGTGGTTGTCATTTGGTGTCTAACTCATTCCCAGGCAGGGAGTGATGCACATTAACCTTGTCAAACCTGGGGCTGGGGGTGGGGGGTAGGTGTGGGGATCATTTAATGTGCTGAGTTGACATACCTCACTCAAACTGAGTACTTGCTACCTAGAGTGACTGGGACTGTGGTGAGAGCATCCACTCCTTAGGAACAATTTACAGTTGCTGTCTAGAAGCCGGGCATCCTTCAACAGGTAAATCTTTAAAGGAATGCCTTAAAAAATAAAAAGAGAAAGCTTTCAACTGCAACTGCACACATAACTCACTTTAGTATTGGTTCAGAATTTTAGATGGGGGCTGTTTCTGATCCCTGTAACAGTCCCAAACCAGAACTTCTTATTAATGAATGCAGTTGCATAAAAAGTTTTAAACATCAGTCACTTTTAAACATGTGAGATGCTGCATAACCAAGAATATTAGATGAAGGAATTTTAGGCAGCCTTTGGCTTTGGGCTATGGATCATCACTTTTTTCTCTAGTGAAAATGCACCTCATTCCCTAAGGCAATCCCTTTCCAGCATGCTTTCTCCTCCTGTGTGTGCATACTCTGGGGTAGAGGAAGGGGGAGGGAAAGGATGATTTTCCACATCAGAATTTTAAATATTGATGTAATGTCACCCCTTCACTTTGGTCAGCACAGGAACCACACAATATTACATTTTATCAAACTGAAATAAACCTACTCATTACTATTCTGATATGCTTTTTACAAAGATCAGACCAAAACTAAAAATGGCTTTTTTTCCCCCCAATTTCTTTCAGTGCAGCTAGTGAATACTCTATACCTTACTAAAGTCTCTGTGGATAAGTTTTAAACACTACCTCTCTCCTGCTATTTCCTTTTAGTGGGCTTGGATCAGGGAAGAGGTAAAAAACTAGCTAATTTGTTACTTAGTATTCAAAAAGTTAGCAAGCAGTTCCTGGAAACATATCTGCTCACATTTTAGTTTTTGATGGATGAATTTCCCTGGGGGCAGGGACAGGGATGCAACAATAATAAGAATGAATGACAGGCAGTCCTGTGTCATTGGCCTTTGTTCCCCTGGGGAAAGGACTGAAATGAACTCAGCTTGCTGTGCAGCTATAGGAAATGGCATGTCTTTGTTTAGTGAAAAGTGGGCTCTGTTACCTAAGTGAAGGAAAGATGGCCACATAGGAAGAGCTACAGGCAGCTTCAGTTTGGGCAGTATTCATCATGTAAAACTCACCTCCAAGCATCTTCCCGTGGGGACAAATTCTGTTAAAGTTCAATTTTCTCAAACGCATATTTTGAAAAATAAATAAAACGGTGGCAGTAAATTTCTGTTTTCTTTGAAGCCAGGCTTAACATGAGTGGAAGCATTGTACTCAAAGAAAAAAGTCGGTTACAGTCCAGTACCTCCCAGGCCCCCGCAACAGGTTTGACAGCAGCCTCTATAGAGTCGGCGGCTTCCGGTTCAGTGAACGTGAATACTTCAGTCAATATCTGCTCCCGGACCATGCTGCTGAGCACAGCACAAAGAACACAGGAATTTTATCCAAGAAGCTGGCGCTCAGACTCTGAATACACTCTATAATTAGGGCCCACTTCCCTGCAACTGAGGACCAAATTCAATATTTCAGTCATTAGAAACACTGTAAAACAGAACAAAGTATTATGCCCTTTGAGTACAATTTATTGGTTTCATGTTCATTTCTTAATGCAAAATACCATGTGTATTGGTTGATCTGGATTTATGTTGTCCCCCCTCATCAAAATTTTAAAAGTTAAGGAAGTGAAACTCAACCACATATTCATACTTAATCTGAGGGACTAACTATGCAGGTAGATGGCCTAAGGGAGTTCTTGAAAATTTGGCAGGCTTTAATTTTTTTCTGTTGATTGTGAGACACCATGACAAATAGGGTTCACTTTCTTTTTTTGAACTAACATGACATGCAATGAAAACATCTTGGGAGTAGTAGCAGTAAAGGCTGAAAGTATAAAATATGATGCGTGGCACTGTTTTTTGTCATTGTTGTTGTTGTTGTTTGTTTGTTTTTTAAATAATAACACCTAAAGCAAAGAATGTGGCAAAGAGTGAAGCTAGATGAGGTATTATTTCAGAGCATGAGTTGGCAGACTATCTTTTAGCTTTCTCAGGTTATAACCTCTTTGTTACGGTTACTATACTCTGCCCTTGTACTGTGAAAGCTATTCACAGGAGATAGCAAACAATGGGCAAAACTGCATTCCAATAAAACTTTATTGACAAAACCAGTCTGTGGGCCTGAGCTGGCTCATAAGCCATAACCTATTTTAGATAGTTCTTCACAGAACTTTCTGATAAGCAGACATCCAATCAGGGAAACTATGAAGTGAGGAGGTAAACCATGGGTATCTGAAAGAAAAAGGTTCCAGTCAGAAAGACACTGGGGTCTGGCTCAACATGGATTACATTCTCTTGGATATACTGCTATAATCACTAATCATCGTTTACCCATGTTTTTATACAGTTTTCTCAGATGTAATTAAGTGTTGGTCCACATTCCATGGAGCTAATGAATCACAGTGTACAAAACCACACCTGTGTCTAGATACAGAAATTGCCCAGTTTAGTACCATAAATTCTACAGCAGTAAACACTGGTGTGTGTCTTATTATATTTTTGGCTACAAACAAGCTTATTAGTTCAAACACTTGAATGTAACTATTTATGGCTCTTCTTCACACTGCCATATCTCTGCCTTAGAAATTTGCAGATGAATGCAGCCAGTGACACTGGACACTTCCTTTCAAATGTGGTTGGAATTTAGTTGTGCATATTCATTAAGTAAAGTCTAGAGCTGCAAAGTGTATGGGGTCCATTTTCACTAGCAGACCATGACAGTCATGAGGAAAGGGAGTAGGGTTTGATATCTGGGTTAAAATAATGGCACCACCTACTCCTAACCTAAATGAGTTCTCCATGTCAAGGCCTCTTAAAATGAGGCCAATCACAGTAACTCCATCATAATCAACTTGCTGTAAGTATTACTTGAGATAACTAGAGAAAGTCTTTAAAATTGTGCCTCCCACAACACTGGAATTTGTTTTCTTGTCTTATTTTGTTTGTTTTTGTTTGGTTGTATTTTGTTTTGGTTCAGGGATTGAACCCAGGGTACTTTACTACTGAGCTACATTCCTAGTCTTTTTATTTTGAGGCAGGGTTTCACTAAGTGCTGAGACTGACCTCAAACTAAAGATCCTCCTGCCTCGGTCTCCCTAGTCATGGGATTATAAGCAATGCGACACTCCATTTTTTTCATATATAATTTTACATATTTTTTACGTTCAAAATATGATTAGGGCTGGGGTTGTGGCTCAGTGGCAGAACACTTGCCTTGCACATATAAAGCACTGGGTTCAATCCTTAGCACCACATACAAATAAATAAATAGAATAAAGATATTGTCTCCATCTATAACTAAAAAACATTTACAAAAATATGATTAAAAATTAATGTTTAATTTTACATTTATTTTCATGTTTAATTGTGTTTCTTTTTTTACTTTATCAAATTTTGTATTCTCCTTAAATTGTCCATTTAAAATTGCTAATTTTAATTCTCCTTTCATGTAAAGGGTCTGGAAAACAGCTATAGATATAAATAAAATGGCACCCAGTCATGTAAGGTAACTTCAAATATCTACAACAGTAACTGATTTAATATCAGGGAAACAACTTTGCAGTGGAGAGCATTTGCCAAAGCAATAGGTACTTTTAATAGAACCTTAGCAACTGAGCTTTTAGATTTTTACTCCTGAGTGTGCTAGCATTGTTAGCATGAGATTACACACTCTAATAAAAGTAAGAAAAAAAGTAATATTAGTAACAATAGCCTAACAAACAATGGCTCATTATTACCATTAAAAATAATAATTATTTAGGAGCTATGATCAGTAAGGCATAGACTCAGCCTTGCAAATGCAGAGAAATGCACAGTCCGTGCCCTGGGAGAAGTAATTGTAAATTACAGTCTAGTTCATTTTTTTTCTTTTTCCTTTTTATTTTTTTTAAAGTTAGCTATAATATTTGATATGATCTATTTTACTTTATGATCCATTATACTTTATCAAATCCAATAATGTTTATGGTAGTATACAAACATTGGAAAAGAAAGAAGAACTTTACTTTGTTAATTTTAAATTATGCTATTGAAATATTCCAAACTACTTACGGCCCCAAACACAATTATAAGATTTTGCTAAATCTCCATATTTTACTGGAGGCTTTCCTGAGAATAAAATGAATGAAATCAATATGAGGCGTACGGGCCCATCTTACAGTTCTCAGTAAGTGGCTAGGCTGCCGGCTTCTCCTGAATAAATATTATATGAACTCCCAACAAGGAAGGCTCTAAGTTTAGGGCAGAGGAGTGTGACTCAGGAATTCCTCTGGTCATCTACTTTTTTCTCCAGACTTTTACTATAATGGTACATCTTTTTCTCAGTGTCTTATTTCTGAGAAGTAATGAATGTATTCATTCTCTAAACTTGCTGCTTCTTTCTCTACTCTCATGCCTAAAAGGCAGTCTAATCCTGGGGGCAAAGCCTTACCTATATCCAGTTCATTTTATTTCACAGCTAATATTAATTATCTTGCTTGTACTGAATCCTCTCCCCAGCCACCCCTCTTAGTAGGGGAAACAGCTCTTCTTACTTTGGTAGAGTGATTTCAGTGAGTCAGGCATTCTTGCCCAGAATGAACAACAGTGACTCAATGGAAGGAACAGAATGTGAGTCCTCACTTCCTCCAAGACAGAAAACATAAAGAGTTTTCTAAAATCAATTAGGAAAGTGGATGGAGGAATGCACCAGCCTCTATGTGCTGGCTCAGGATGCAGCTTGAGTTCAGGACTGTACATATCCACAGCACAAAGCAAGCACAGCTCAGCTCCACTGGCAAGATGTGTGGGGCTTGGATTATTGTAATGGGTTAGTAACTAAGGACGCTGCTTTGGAAAATGAATTGCAGATATCAGTATGAAGCAATGGGATAGTCCTAAATCCAATTCATATTGGTCCATGAATGAGAAGATTGGAGCTCAAAAAGATTGTGTGGAAATATCCCAGGAAAATCCAGATTGGATAAAATCAAATTAGAATTTAAAGTTACTTTATAATTTGAGTTTCTAGAAATATACCATTTCTACTTTTTAAAAGAAGGAATACTTAAGTGAATTCTAACACTTAAAAAAAAAGAACACACTCAAAATGCAAGAGAAAAAAGTACTTTACTTCTATAGTGTATTATAAGGTAGAAACATGTAAACACCAATGTCTAAATTTCCAAATGAAATTTTTAAAGCTGCTAATAATTTTAGTCTAGAGGGAATCATTAATTCTCATAGAATATAGTAGTGCAATCCCAGGTTGTACAAGGACACAGCTTTGATGTAAACAAGTCAGGCAGCAAATATAGAGAAGACCAAGTAAAAATACACATAAAATTACTGCCTCGACTGTGTGTATACAGGTTCAAGTTTCATTCATGGTCCAAATAATCTCAGTAATTAAACAAAATATAGTCTAAATTTTGCTATATGACTTATCAGAATCCATGGTCATAACAAATGATTTGATAAAGACACTTTGGTAGTCTATCAGGCATAAATTCTAGTGAATTCAGTGGAGAATAATTCAGAAGATAAGAGAAGATTCCACTTATGCACTGTTTAAGAAACTACTCAAAATACACAAAAACAATGCAGGAATTGTACATTTTATAAAAAGGCTTTATGTGACAACTCAGAGAAAGAGGATATCCACATTCGATGTCCTACTTATATGTTCTAAATCTAAATTCATGATTCTGAGCTAAAGGAAATACTAATAAATTTTAATATTATTTCCAGTATTGCATTTGAATCAATTTAAGTTTCTATATCTACACCACCTAACCATAAACTGTGGATAACACTGTGAGCAAGCAGGGTAAGCTGAAGGCTCTCCATTTAACAAACTGGGTTCGTTCACACAAGCTGATGTATTTCCGTACATATTTATAAGGCTTAGTGGTTATTATTAGGCTGTAATTGCAGTTGTTCTAACACCTAATAAGCCATGGTTGGAAAAACAAAGGCAGGTTAATTTGTGATTTCCTCTACTCATTCAGAGGCAAATTAAGTGTCAAACAGCTAATACAGAACATATTTCATTTTATGAGATTTTAATTTAATTCTGCACCATATCGTTGATGCCTTAATATAGGGCGGTTTATCTAAAAAGAGGAGCAATTTATAAACCTCTTTCAATAGAATCTTTAATGATGGGATATGATAGCATAATTATCACAGTGCCTGCCATCCTTCTAAACAGAGATCTGTCGGCATTTCCATCAACACAAATCCTTGTTTTTCAGAGACTTATAATTTATTTTCTAAAGTTGGCACCCGAAGAACAATTGTGTGCAAAGAATAATGAGAATTTCCCCCTAAATTTTGTCTTCTTAGAGTTAAAATATTACTCTCCAAGCTTAATAAGCTCACTTGATCTCATTTTCTAGAACACAATGATACAGAAAGCATTTTGAAATTTAGATTCTAGATGAAATCATTTTCTTTTTTTTCCAGTTGTGCTTTAGCGCAGAGCAAAGACTTGCTTTGCAGATTTTGGTTATTCAGGAACATTACCCTCCACTTTCAAGATGATCATAGACACCTCCCCATCACATGTCAGCAGGTGTGAAGCAGCCCAAGCACTCATCACTGAGTTAGGCCAAGAGAGGAACTCCTGGTTCCGCACAGCCCTGGCCGTCTCACCTGCTAACCCCCAGCATTTGTTCAGAGCTCCATGTCTTTCAGTGTGCTTGCATGAACGTTATTTCTTTTGAATTCTTCCTGCAATTTGAAGAACTGGTTAAAGTTTAAACAAATGATTGTTTCATTTCCATGCAATGAAACCATCACATCAAGAACAAGTAACCAGAGGTCACAGCACAAGTGAGCGGCAAAATGAAAAGGGGAAATCAAGCCCTCTGATTGTCCCTCCATCCTCTCACACACTGGACCAACCAACGTGACTGCTCACTAACACCTTCGGCAAAGGGCTTGTCCAAGTGCTGAACACTGCCCAGAAAACTAGCAAGGGGCAGTGATCGCTAATAATAAATTACCAAGCAAAAGGAAAATCACTGCAATAAAGGTATCACTACAACAGAGCCTCTGGGTCTGCAGGGGAAGGTGGCAATTGACTCAGATTCTGAGGATGAATATGAGCCAGAATTCATCCTGCAGAGAGGAAGGATCATTCAGGGCAATGCAGAGAGAATGTCATGCGATGAGGGCATGCAGTTGTGACTTGCACCAACTTCCTGGAGCTCACTCCATTAGCTCAGCATCCACCTAGAGACTTGCTAGGATGAGTGAAAGTGGAGCTATCCCAGGAGGCCACAGACCCATAGACTCCTCATGATCCCTACACACCAGCAATGACATTCCATCTCAGAATCCTCCAGGACTTCTCTGTTGAGGCTCAGGAAGACCTACCAGACGTACATTGTGAAACTTAGATAATTACACAGGTAGGCTGCTGGAGAAACATTTCATTAACTGCTGTAAAAATAAATATCTTAAATCTTGGTTGAGAAAGTAGGAAGCATTAAAATGCACAGAAATCCCAGCTCAAAGTAACACCTAAAATGTAACTGCCCTACCCTACCCCAGCATTCTCTATTCCTGAACTGTCTGATCCTTATCCTGTGGCACTGTTATCACTAGGAGCCAGGGCAGATAGCACAAGTAGAGTCTACAGCACACCATAGGGACCATAGGAGGGCTTACTGTCGTATCCTGTCAAAGAACCAAGAATTGGGACTTTTACTGATAAATTCATATTTGAATTTAATTACAAGACAAACTATGATGAACCTAGAGGAAACAGGTAAGACTTAACTCATTTTAAAAAATTTCTTTAGAACATGATTTTGGAAAGAGCAAAGAACTCCAAAATTCCATAAGAAATATGATTTAAATTACTTCATCATAGAACCTCAAGTCTGGGAGGAATTAGCTATCCTTGTCTCCAGGGCCTACATGCCACAGGGTAGAGCCTCATCTGAGATCCATGTGGTCCCATCTGTACCATAAAAGCTCTGTATAATGGGGTGAATTACATGTCATGTTTCAGTCTGAATTTGGAATTTCCTTCCCTTTGTATAGGGGTCTTAAACCGGCCTCTTGGTTTTATGTGAGTGTATTTTTAGCAGGCTTCAGAACACTGTAAATACTTACTTGTGTTGCAGAGAAAAGTTGAAGAATAAGTCACAAGTTTCTTGCATTCTCTCTCTATAAATACCCACTTTTCCTTTAATGCTTAAAGAAGTCTGCAACACAGATTTATTACTTACCTCCAGGCAAATCTACACTGAAATTACAATTCAGTAATGGGAGATGGATCCAAAAAACTGTTGGTAAAATATTATATGTGTACTTGGGCATGTAGTTAGGACTGTTAATATCAATTAATTCTGTTCACAGAGGAGGACTTGTTTTAAAACAACTTCATTTTTCTTCAGCATAATATGTAATTACACAGCTGTAACTAATAGCCAGGGAGATGCAATCTACCAACTAAATAACCAGCATTATTCTTCAAAGTATTATTTGTGCTTTTTTTAACTTTACTGTCTCAGAATGAAGGGTGATTATTACATATGACTAAATGTGTATATCAAGGCCATTAGCAGAAGACGGCCCCTCCCAGAGAATGGCTCCAATTATTACAGTGTAGGACAGTTTTCTAGATAGTACTCCAAATAAATACTATTTTAGTTTGCAAATCTACTATTCTTTCAATTTAGGTATTTAGGTTTCTTTTTCCTTTTATAATACACATTATCACCACCATTCTTTCCTTTATCTTTGTGTAAACCATGTGCTGGATCACATTTACCATTTTGTATTGGGTGACATTGCCATCAATCAAGTGACTGTTGGTGTACATACCATGGGGGCTATGAAAATTTACCATAAAAATTTCATTATGATTCATTGCGATCCCCAGGACAGGCATTTCTTCTGATGAAAATTTTAGCATGAAAAACTTCAAACCTAATCTTGACCAAATACATATTCTCAGAGCTAACTCTTACAGTAAGCCTCTAATTTTAATTTTGTATTTATAGCCCACAGAACACACGTCAGCAAAATATATAGGAAATACTTGCCAGCTACCTAGTGTGACAGGCATTCCTCAAGAAACAGCAGGGATTTGCTTCAGTGAATCCAGAAACAGATAGACCTGCTGCATTTCAGAAGTAAACCTTATACTTCTATCACATCTTTAAAGCCCAGTAGATGTGCCATTAAGAAAACATCCTGAGCTCATCAAAGCTGGTATTTTGTTCCATTTCATTAATGGGTACAGTTTTAATACTTACACATGCAATGGAGGAATAGGAGACGGATCATAATGGTAACGGCCCTCATGATGTCTGGCATCAATTGGCACAGGAGGGTGGAAGGCAGGAAAAAGATGAGGAGGATCTGAAAAAGAAAGAAAGTCCACCATACATAAGAGGAACACCTGGAAACAGCATTTCAATTCATGAGGTGACACTGCCGTGCTATCTTCATTACTGAGGCTGAATCTACTTTTAGAATTTCTGAAAGAACTCTTGAAATTTAATGACTGGGCTCATTGAGGTGAGAATGTCTGGGTGAATATTACATACCCACTCAGAAAAAGTACAGTCCCACTAAATCCCAGGCAGGAAAGTAAGAAGAAGAACGGCATAGCTTCTACTCTAGAAGAAAAGTTGCCCAGAAGCAAAGACTGAAAGGAGCCACAAAGCCAATGCGGAAAAATTATACTGTCCAGTAAATTTTAGACAAAGGCATCATAATATAAATACTAGTCTCATGTCTCCCATGCCCTTGCTGTTTTTTAAATTTATTTATTTTTTAACAATCCGAAGGTTTTGCTATACTCTATGTGTGCACATACACACACTTTTTTTTTTTTTTTTAATTTAAATGTGTGTTCCCCTCCTTCAGGGCCTGGGTTAAACATCCATAGTCCCATCACCAAGGCATCAAATCTATACCCTGGCCAGAGAAAGACTGAGGGCCTAGTTGGGAGAGATGAGCAGATTCACATAGACTTAGGGAATTTAGAGCAAGTGCAGGGGGTTCCTAACAGTGTAGCCTGAACACTGGCTTTGGACCCAGACCCCCCCCCCGCCCTTTCCTCTCATATACTGGTCACTAGTTCCTGGGTCCTGTGTGCCTTCTAATAGCTCCTTTACACCACTTGGCACTTCCTAACTGATATCCATCATCTCTTGCACATCTGAAAAGAAATTTTTATTTCAAAAAGTAGTTGATGTACTCTTTAAAAAAATGAAAAGTTTTAGGAGATTTTATAATTAGAAGCAAGACCAATACTTTGTAATGATACTAAGGCTTCTCCCAAGTTTCAAGAAACAAGATAAAGGAGACTGAATCTGGAAGTTTGACTTCACAGCTGTAAGACCGATAATGATAGCAAATGTGCAGAAACTTCTTCAAATATGAGCCCACCACACTTGGTCATCGTGGGAACCCAGGCATCTCCAGCACTTCAGAAGGTGATATGTGTACCAAACAAGCCTCAGAATGGTTCTGAGTTACCTCTAGAAGCCTCAAGATTTTTTCTTGGGCTGAGGAAATCAGGCTGTAAGGACAATCCAAATGGGGCCCTATGAACAGGTTGTGGGTGACCATTGGAAGAAGACTAGGCTGTGGGGTGTGGGAGGTGTCCAAAAGCCAGGATGAGGACCTCATCCCCTGAGGTTGGCAACACACACTCCAAGTGTTCATTTTCATAAGAGGAAGTGGATAAGTGGATGACCAATACATGCACCTCTGCTGAATCCAAGTGGTTGTAACTTTCTTCCCTGTACATCCTTCAATTTTCCAAATGTTTTTCAGCATTTTTTAGAATGTGAGCATAACAAATATTTTAAAAATAATTTTAATACAGATTGCCTCCCTTGTTTTGAGCTTTACTCTTGCTATTATCCTTTGATAATATAAGTCTATGGTTATTGAGAAAAAAAATAAGAGTGTAAAAACTACGGGTATCACATTGATAGAAGCTGTGTGCCAGGAAGAGGCCCAAAGTTATAATTCTGTCAATGTTCCACTGTATCTAAGACTTAGAAAATAGTCCAAGGGGGATATCATACTGAAAAATGACACTCTTATTCAAATATATTCTGTGCTTGTTATAAGGTTGCAGAAGGAGGGATGCAGTGGTATGGAAAAAGGGAAGGAAACACTTTGGTACTATCAAATCATTGTCACTGTGATATGACATGCAACAATGCTGGAAATTCAACAAGTGAGGAAAACACTAACTGTCCAATCATTTATAACGTGTTAAGACATTTCATAAAGTTTAAATGAAAAAAATAATTGCATTTTAAGCTCACCATTAAGGATGTAAAGAAGGTGGGGTCAGTTCTTTTGTAATGCAAATATTAATAGTTGATTTATGAAGTTGAAAGTTCATCCAGCAATGTTGGCAAATTCCCTGTTGCACCTAACTCCAGCAATTAATGTCACCCATAGAGAGCTAAACCATTCTATATTTTTGGGTGGAGAGCGGGTACCAGTTACCAGGGTTTGAATTCAGGCACTGAATCACTGAGCCACATCTCCAGCCCTATTTTGTATTTTAGAATCTCACTGAGTTGCTTAGTAGCTCGTTTTTGCTGAAGCTGGCTTTGAACTTGTGATCCTCCTGCCTCAGCCTCTGCAGCTGCTGGGATTACAGGCATGTGCCACTATACCTGGCTAAATCATTGTATTTTATTTAACCATTTTTCTTGAAAATTATTCATCCTCCTTAAAATAACAAAACTGAGTGACATAATCTTTGATACTAGTTTGCAAGTCTGATAAATACTCAGTGAATGTTTCCTGATTTTAAATTTTGAAACAAACCCATGCTAATAGGATTCAAATCTGGGGTAAGGTAGATGGCCATCAATATGGGGATGGCTCTACTTTCTCTTCCACACCTAAAAGCTGTCCCTGCTGATGCAAACAGACTTCTCACTTAATACATATCACCCTGCTCTTGGAAATCAGAGAAGTAAACTTATTAGAACCCTACGTAAATTAAGCACTCATAAAATATGATCCACCTCCTAAAGGCTTCTTCAGTGCACCATTTATAAGGCTGTTTTGAGGAACATTGTGACAACTATATCAGAAGTAGAAGATATGGAATTTTACTTCTCTACGTTTTGGTTCTTGACACATTTTTCAAAATTAAATTCTCTCCATCATATAAGTGGATAGTAACTGTTTCTGGATTTTTTAATTGTTAACATAACTATGAATTATGAAAAAGCACAAGCAGGCATTTCATACACATAGGGCTAATGTGTGAATCTATTCCACATTTAATATATGCCTCCCATATCCAGGAAATAACAGTCATTATCTTGTATGTGAACATTTATAACAAAGTTATAGTGATTATGTGCATAGGGATGAAGACTAACCAGTTAATCCTATAAAATGAAGAGTACCCAAGCAGCATAAAAATCTCTTCCCCCAGGAAAACCTATGCTAACAGTGACATTGAAGAGACTTTGCCATCTTTTCATTTCCACAAAATTATTCTTTCAGGATTTTGTTCACTTTTACCCTCTCTCTTTCGTTTTTTTTTTTTTTTTTTGCAGAATTAAAGAGAAAGTGACCAAGCACTGCAAAAAAAAAAAAAAAAATTGAGAGGAAAATATAAAACACAATGACTGAGGCATTCAGTAGTCATTTCTCAACTATTGAACCCAATAGCATTTTGTGAGTTTCAAAGTTAATTCTGACGGAAAGTATCTGATGCATCTTGTAATACTGTTTACACAGTGTTTATGTTCCAAGGAAATTTATTATGAATTGTGCATTCTGGAATTAGGTTTAAATAAAGAACAGAAAATTAATGGATATGATCAGATTTGACCAAAAGACATCTGGCTTTAGTTTAAGTGTTTCACAGTTTCTGTTTCCCTCTTAAGTTTAGAACAAGTATTTCCTGTCCAGCTGAAGTCTCTGTGAACCACTGTAGCTTGCGTGGGTCATTAGTGGAAATCGCACCTCCGACTCCACTTTTTGGAAAAACTCAATGAAACACCCCTCTTCCAATTCAAGACATGCTTGACCATAGCCCCAAACAATTAATAAAGAACAGAAAGCCGTGTGAGCATTTGCCACGCACGGCATCGCGTGACATTAACCCTCACTTGTTTGGCAAAAGATGCTCTTGAATCCTCAAACACTGGGTTCCCGTCTCAAGTCTCCGTTTGTCGTTTCTACGTGGATCAGCAGCATGTTCGATGATCACAGACCCAAAAAGCTGTCCAAGAAAACCCACATGACAAGACGAGGCTCCTGTCGCCAGCAGCCACCGTAATTATCCGCCTCTCGGTTTATTATTTACACATGAGCAGCGCAGCTGTGGCGCATCATAACTCAAGTGTATGTGTAATAATTTACCGCACCGCAGCCATCTCCTGCCCTGGCCCTTGACAAAACACCACATGATGACTTCTCCAAAGTCAGGCGAAAACTGCTGAAGCAGAAGGAAGTGCCACTAAACCTGGCTACCTCCTATTTATCATACAATTTCCTGACTGATGGTTCCACAAACCAGCTGCTAAGTGCTGTGTACTCTACTGTCAGCAAACTAACGCGCTAAATGGAAGACAGGGAGAATAATGTGCAGAACTGGTGGAATCAATTTTACTGAGGGAATTAAAATTCTACCAGGTGGGGGTGGGTCTGTGGAACAGTGGTAAGCAGTCAACTGTACATGCTTATGGTTGCAAAGATGATTTATTACAGACTTGCAAGAGGCTTGCCTATTGTACCAGAGTCCTCTTATACTGAACAGAGATTTGAAGAGTGTGTACTACCCAAGCCTTGAGTGCAATAGTCTTTAAACCCTATATATATGTAATTGACTTGACACATGTTTAAATTGAAATGCATAGTAAAAATATTTGTGCTGGGTAGAGTTGTCAGTATTCAATTTCACACTGGCTGTCATCATGCTAAGCATTAAGGGTCTCATTAAGAATGAGAGGCATTGATTTTTAGGTCTCTTCACAACAGCCTGGGTTGATCATAAAACCTGTAGCAAGAGAATAACCAAGAAAGACACTTGGAGATTTATCTTCAGTTGCATCCTTCTCCCAAGAAATAGTTTTAGTATCCTCAGGCTATAAGATCTCTTGGATGCCATCCTGGGAAACTGTCTTTTAAGGTTTGAAATTTACATACAAAAATTGTAGATTAAAAAAGAGAGATCAAAGTCTCCTCAGTGAGTGCCCTGAAGGAGTAATTCACCAAATGATACTTGAGCAGCCTGACAGTGCCCAGGAAACAGCACAAGAGAGATCCACTGGAGTGAAGTACCCAGTGGAGAAGTTCTCCTGGCTCATTTAAATATTGAAAGGGTCTGTATCTGGCCACAGGATTTATTCTACACAGGAGCTAGAGATTGTTTTCCTGTTGCTAGGGTTAGCCCCACCCATAAGAATGACTAGTACCCTCAGACTCATCACCTGCCATCAGCACAAGTATCCCATTAAAAACACACATGGGTTCCTGAATATAACATCCACTAGGTTAAAATCAAAATAACCATTCACCTTCTATAAAATTAGGTATCCAGGGGGATGAGGGGTAACCCACTGCCAGGAAACCCAGTCCAATGAGATGGCAGAGACACAGCCCAGGCCTTATCACTGCCTATTCCCAACCTGATGCAGGCATCTCCAGTCATCAGTGCCTGCAGGACTCAGTCACCTAAGAGAGACATTGTCACTAGGGGCTGACTCCAGGACCCAGCTGGACTCATGAGTCAGATGTCCTACTATTCCTGTCTCTAGACAACAGAGCAGCAGAAAGAAGCTGACCTAGTTGCTCTGATACCCTGAGATACTTGACTAGAAGGATCTGGAGCAACAAGGCTTGAGCAAGGTGGCCCTTTATGGTTTGCTATGAGTTTTGACTCTGAGATATCCTACCTCACAGGACAGCTGTGAACCTGGCTGGCATCCCCATAGCATTATCCCATGAAGCATGAGGCATATTTCTTCTGGATTCATATGCATATCATGTGGAAATGAAAACTTCTCTAGTCATTGGAAGGGACTATCTTAATTATATGACCCTCTAGAAGAAAACTTACAGTGGTTCTAGTATATTTTAAAAATCTTATAGATGTTCTACATTAAAAAAACAAAACAAAACAACAACAACAAAAAAAAACACTACTATTTTGTCACTTTATACCATGACAGGAGCCTTAATTTGGAGAGTGTATGCTACAGGAGGATATAAAATCTATTGCACATGGTCCAATTTTTGTAAATAAAGTTTATTGAAATACCGTTATGTTCATTTGTTTACCTATTCCTAGAGCTGTGTTTGCACAATGGCAGAGTTATGCTTAAAATATTCAATACCTGGCCCTTTATAGAGAAAGTTTGATAAATCCTCTGCTAGAATACCACTATGAAGTAATTTTCAGAAACTTACATTTCAGGAAAATAAAATCACTCATCAATTTTTTTCTGTATGGATACCTGTCTTTGATAACATGACATTTGTGTTACTTTAAATGCCACACTTTCTTATTTTCCAACAATATATGACTTTAAAAAATAACTTTAGGGTAAAAGCATCCCATACTAATAATTATTAAAGAGACACATCTGATTTTAGCAAAACTTATAAAGAGTACATAAAGTCTAAGATAAAAAAAAAAAGATAATGGAGGGCTGAGGTTGTGGCTGCCTAGCATGTATGAAGCATTGGGTTTAATTCTCAGCACCACATAAAAATAAGTAAAGATCCATTGACAACTAAATATTAAAAATATATATATAATAATGGATGAAATTGACCAGAAATCTAGTAAATCATGGGAATGATTGCTTAACATTTGTAAATTTGCTTTACCAATTAAGTAAAACATAAAAAATTTATATTAAAAGATAATTAATGACAAAAAAACCTACCATATTTTACTTCTGGCAATGCCCCAACATTCCTGACTTTATACACACACACACACACACACACACACACACATTCATGGGCATTCCCCACCATTCAAGATGAAAGCTTTCTATCACTTATTCTGTGCAAGTATGTATGCATATCAAATTAATTTAATTAATATTTTAGATTTAACTGCTACCTCCCACTACACTCTGGTCATACTAAGACTGATACTTTTTATAATAGTTGAATCTACGCTATGCTTCTTAACAAATAATTACAAGTTTTTCACAAGTGATAAACAGTTCTCTGCAAGTGAATTGAAAAAAGGAAATTTCTGTCTTTACTAACTCAAATGTGTTCTGGGTAGTGAGTAAATAATTTCCCTTTCTGTAAACGTCTAAATCTGCATGTTTCCAGCCCAAAGAACACATCTATTGGATGCCCAATGGCAGAAGCAAAACCACATCTCCTTGTGGGTCAACCAATCAAATTCTTCCATCCAGAGTCTCTGGGATGTGTTCTGCCTACGATCCCATATATATGCATTCGTGACATTTTTGTTGCTTCCAGCTTTCCTGCCAGGATGAGAGAGGAAAAAAATAACCAGCGGGAAAGGCAGCAAAGAGAAATAAAAGAAGGTTCATAGCCATTATACCTAAACTGCAGAGCTCTCTGAGGGAAATCACATGAAAACATATGAAGAACTACTACACTGAAAACTGACAAATCTACTCACTTTGAAATATACTAATGGTGTACTTTTGGTGACAATAAATAATTTTGGAAACTAGAAGATGGAAAATGGTTACAAGTGACAAATTCTTTTATCAATAACAATACATTTTGTATAGCAGAATTCAAAAGTCAGATTCACAGTTCTAAATATGTATGTTGGGATCCTTAGTGTGTATGAAACAAAAGTAGAAGATAAAATGTTTCCCTGGAATGTGTCTGATATCTCAGATTCAACAACTAAAGCCTAAGAGTCAATGGACTCAGAGTTGCCTGGTTTATTTAGTTAGTTAACTATCAATCAGCAAAAATGAGGTATAGAAGCTACATTCTATCCAAAATAAATCAACATTAAAAAGATCTTTTATGAATTGTTTCAGAGCTGCAAAATTAGCAGTAAGAAAATATGAAAGAAACATAGTGCTTAATATTTTATAAATCTTACATACATTTTCTTATTTAATCTTCTTGACAACACTAAAATCAGCACCTCCAAAAGCTTTATTATTATTCCAAGTCTTATTTGTCCTTATTTTCTATTATCAGGATAATCCTGAGAACTAAAGATGAGTTAAATGTTCAGATGAGTTAAATGATCTATCCCATGTCCTATAAAACTATGGTTTTAAGATGCTGTTGATGTTCTTTCTATCCCAATACCAGAGGACACTGGAACCAGCACTCCAAACATGACAGCAATCCTGACACCATCATGGTGCCCCAGCACAATTCTCAACCCTAAAGCAAGAACCTGGAGCAGCTGTCAAGCAACACAAACCCAGGGTGGGATAGGACTCAGAGCATCTGCAGGTTTACTTTTTTTTTTTTTTTAATATTTATTTTTAGTTTTTGGCGGACACAACATCTCTGTTTGTATGTGGTGCTGAGGATCGAACCCGGGCCACACGCATGCCAGGCGAGCACACTACTGCTTGAGCCACATCCCCAGCCCTGCACGTTTACTTTTGTCTCCCCAATTCCACAAGAAAATGATGCCACCAGTCAGTGAGACATCTCATCAAAGACCACCTCCAGAAATGTTTTGAAGTCAACAGAAAACCAGCTGTGAAATGAATGATACCCATATTCCTTTTGCTCAAAGTGATACAAGAAATCTTTGGAGAGTAGATTTTTGACTCTTCCCCTTAATCTACACCATCTACCCAGTTTATAGTTCTGGTCAATCAATAACTACAGGTCTTTCAAGATTTGCCCCATTATTAGTGAAGAATAATAATAAAATCAATCACAAGTATAAGTACCATTCACACAATACTCTGAAATGTGTTAAGTACTATACAAAACCTTTCAGATTCATAATTTCATTTATTTCTTCTTAAGAGTATGACTGTGAGAAGCAGGTATTATGACTATGAATAAAGAAACTGGGTAAGGACCTTGCTCCATGTCATAAGGGAAGAGAGTGGCAGAGCTAGGGATCTTCTTGATTCCAATGTCAGCGCTCTTAGACATTCTATTTCTTCTTGTTCTCCCTCCCTCATTTTTTGGGGATCAAACCCAGGGCATCACACACGATTGGCAATCACTCTATCACTGAGCCACACCTCTAACTCCGATGCTGTCAGAGTAAGGGATTTTTATCTTTTTTTTTTTAACATATGAACTATTTAGGATTCCCCTCTTATCTATAGTTTTAGCACCCACAGTGAGCTATTGTCTGAAAATACGTTATAGTGCAATAAAGATATTTTAAGAAAGAGAGCTCACATTCATATAACTTTTATTACAGTATATTGTTTTAATTATTCCATTTTATTATTAGTTATTAATGCTAATCTCTTACATTGGCCTAATTATAAATTATATATATATTTATAATACATATTATAAATCATACTTTATCACAGGTATGCATGTCAAGAAAAAATAGGAACATTTCATCTGTGGATAGAGGTGACTACTGAACTCCCCAGACTTACATCCCCAAACCCAGACTTGTGCATCCCCACACCCATGTCCTGCTCTTGTCTCCAAATCTGTGGTTCTCAGGAAAGCTTGTCTGGTCCAGCCCAACCTCTATAAGAGGACCTTCTAAGTCCAACAACCTAGAGCCATCTTTGACACAGCTCACGCTCTTTAGGCAGCCATGCATGTCCCTGGCTTACCTTCTCCCCTCAGTTGAGAAAGAGTTCTTTCTTATTCCAGCTCTTCCATCTCTTTAGGGTCCAATGCTAGTGCCACCTCCTCAATCAAGCTTCCTGAATGGCCCATGGGAGTGCACACTTCTTCCTCCCCTCTTCACAATTTGGATGAGCCGGGACCATAAGAGCTACCTGTAGAACTCTATGTGCACGCTACCTGTAGAACCTACCGCCTGTCCTTGCCATCCCTCCCTCTCACTAGACTCTAGGCCCTTGTGTTTGTACTGGAACATTCTCCCTCACATAAATTATACTTATTGGCTGAAAAACTAATGGGAATCCCGGCTGAGGGGATGAGCACACCATATTGCATTTACCAGGTCCCGCTATCCTTGCTGAGCAATGTGCTGATGAGTCCCACCTGGCACACACAGTCAGGTCAGAATGTGTACGTTCTTCCCTGGCTATCCAGGCTGTGAGAGCAGAAGACGCTCCCTTATTCCTGTATCCCCATAAATACTTAATAAATGTTTGCTATATAAAAAATGAAGATAGGGAGGGAAGACAAGAAACCAGGGCCATGAAATGGTAGCCATAGTCCAGGCAGCTGTCCCTCCTGAGCTCTGCAGGGCACTTCCATCCACCTAACAGGCCTCCAGAAACTGGCAACTTTAACCCAGAGGGACAGGCCCACCTTCTCTTGGGAATCCTATGCAGGTTTCCATGCATTCCCTATGTTCAGGGCATGCACAGGGTCAATGCTGAGCAGATTCCTATATATCCTGAGCCAAATCCTAGAGTTCTGAAGTTCACCTTCTAGTCTGCCAGACTTTCTGCTGCCTGCTGAACAGTGTATAACGTTATGTGGGCACCTCACCACCTCACCCCATCCCACTCCTACAACAGGGCAGACAATGGTGGGCCCTCAGCAATAGCAGCCCACATTGGGACCTTTCCAAGACTCCAAAAGTCTTTTCCCACCAAGGAAATGTTGATGCTCCAGTGAATTCAGGCTACTTCAGCAGGCTGCTAATGCCCATATGGAAAAAGCTCTTTGACACAAAAGGTTGGAGGTCAAAAGTTTAAAAGCTCATGACAGAAATGACAGGGGCCCCTTTGCCCCCGCCTCCCCCTTTTTTGTCAATAACATCAAAGGACCTAGCCTGTTCTTAATGCTATTATTGTTACGCCTTTGGAATCCATCGAAATTCCAGCATGTTTATTGCACACTGGGAGCATTAAAAGGCTTCACTTCTTGTCCCTTAAACTCTGAACTTTCACTGTCTATGAAGCATCATTGTTTGCAGGAACACACAAAGCTTTTAAGCAAAGAGTTTATTTTAAGTGCTTCTTCCACCATGATTGTAAAATAATAAAGCATGGTTCCCTTGCAAGGATAAGCAAAGAAACGAGAGAGAAGAGTGAGAATCCCCTCTGCTTGGAGGGGAAAAAAATTCCCTTCATATCCTTGGCTCTTAAGAATGCAAGTCAGAAAACATTCCCTATGTTTCTCATATTTCTCCTTCCCCTGGAATTCTGTATTAGCCACTAAGAATTAGTCACACATTTTACAAAGACTTATATTAAATGTGGTCTTATATTAAATGGCATCACCTGAAGTAACCTAAAATGTCTTTCTGCTTAAGAGCATCTTCCTAAACCCTCATCAAGCCTGCAGAAGCCCTAGACATGTTACCGAATGTGCAGATACAAAGCACACAGCTGCCTGCATGTTGATTCAGAATGACTCCAAGCTCCACTCCTTGAAGTTCATGTTGTGACTTACTTTCTCCTTAGCTACCCTTCATCACTATCACCAGCTTCGTATCCTGATTCTCAGCTTAATCCTATTCAAAATGCTGAAATAAATTTCAGATTATCTCTGATCTGCTGCCCTTGGATGTCTAAGAGGCACCTTACCCTGGGTCTCCCAAGTCCACCACACCCACCAAGCACAGAGGTCACTCAATTCTCATTCTTTCCCTTGCTGTTTCCCAAAGTCCAGGCAAACTAAACAGCTCATTCAATCCAAGAGGAATTCAAATGGCCAACATTCTCCTTTAGGATTGCGGGAGGGATGTAGATTTGAAAATGTCAACAAATCCTTTCATCTATTCACCTGGGCATTATTGAAGACTCTCCTTCCTGGAGAGGCCAATAGTTCCAAAACTGCTCTTAGTGAGCAGAGGTTGTTTTGGCTGTCTACCTCTTGAGGCCTCAAGTTCTCCTGCCACTTCCCCTACAGGTACCTCAGCTGGTGACCTCTCTGCTGCCTCCTCCAGAGACCCTTGATCAGGACCCAGCAGCTGTCTGTATCATCTACTGAGGCCCAGGCTCCACCTGATGTCTATGTGATCTCCATCTGGAGATCTCCATCTGGTCACCCAAAGTGATCCCTGGTTTCCAGACTAACCACCTGAGGCTCAGTCTTTACAAACTTTGACAGGTGTCTAAACTCAATGGTGTCCATTTGTTCCCATGGGCATCTGAGGACAGAGAACCTGGTCTATTTCTGGAGTCTGTATCTCCACCTGGTTCATCTGAGAACACATTCATCATAGGAACTGAAGCCTCAATGCATAGACATGCTTGTCCCCTGGAAAGAGTGGTCACACCCTCACAAAGATGACCACATCCTATGCTTCCTCAATGAGCTGCCACTTGTCAGAGTGGTATGTACGAACATTTCTAGAAAACAAAACTGCTTCCCATACTTCTCTGCTGTTTGCAAGTGTTACTAAAGATTAAAGGTGTGATGAGGTTATTGGTGCATTTAAAAACATAGATTTAATAACTGATAGGAGGCAATAGACCTAATTGATGGGGATCTGTTGGTTACCTTGGCACCAGTGTATATTTATACAAAACATCCCTCTCAGAATGGATCTTCAGAAACACCATCCTTTCTATTTAGTTTCCCTTTCTCCAAAACTAGGATGAAGTCAACATTTAGTACACAGAGGGATGCATCCCATCCTGTGACCCTTAGCTGGGTGCACCCTTCTCACTACAACCCATCTGCTCTACATTGCATCTGCAGCAGCTGGAAACATTCCCCATTTTAAACTATATTTTATAGCTTTCCATATAAACAAATTACAATAACAACCAGGGTCATAATACAGATCTTTTTCATCCATAAAATAAAGCCAGTGAGACTCAGTCCTATTTACTCCCTAAAGTTGTTCAAGGCACTACGAGTGATGCATGTGAAAGTGGTTCATAAATCCTGAAGCAGGCACACTTAAGGACTTATTTCTCAGTCCTTCTCATTCAATACCAATATCCAGTTAACTTGTCAGTAACAGCTTTATATGGGCATCTTCAGCTTTGCAGATAATATGATGGCTCAGGGCATTCAGCTCCCTGGTCCTCAAGCCCTCACTAATCATGAGGCACAAGAAGGGTTCTGCATATCTTCATCCCTAAGTAAATTCTGGGGCCAGGACCTACTCTGGCTCCTGAGCTTCAGGGCAGCCACATACTGTCTTCAGTTCAACCACGTGGAAAAAGGGGGAAAAATGCTACAGACACATATTTATTTTTTAAAAAATGACTGTCACTTGTTTAGCATTTGTTTATACTAAGGACTATGCTAAACACTTTTCATATACTTTCTTGTTCATACCACATGACAACTCAAGGAAGTAGGCATTAGTATCTTTATTTTCCAAATGAGAAAATGGGTCAGAGAAAATAAAAATGAAAGTCACTCAGGTGGGAAGTGACTAAGCTTGGTTTGGAGTCCAGATCTGCCTAACTGCAGATCCCTGGCTTCATGGGCAGGACCTGTGTGCAGCTCTGGCTGACACTCAGAAGGTCCCAAATTTGGTTTAATATTCTGCTGTCAGTCGCCATCTTGAAATTCTTCCTTCAAAATTTTTGAACAAGGGCCCCACAGTTTGCATTTTGCCTTGAGTCTCACAATCCATGTAGCAGTCCTGAGTCCAACTACACTTTCTATTTCCAACCTTTTCTGCTTCACCCTCGTGTACAACAAACGCTAAAAGCTGCTAAAAGGCATCCTCGTGAACGACCCCATTAGCATTCACACTCCACCCTCACCCAGAGGCCCTGGCCAGCAATATGGCCCCTACCTCCATGGGGTCCCCACTTTAGCCTTGCATGCCCCATACTTCAGACTGCTCTCACAAGCACTAAGGACCAGCCAGGCTAACAGGACACAGGCATAAACTCCAGGGTGATCCATTTGCTGCAAACAAGGCCTTGGCCATTGCTGACAAAGTCATCCCGCCATTTGCCCGCCATCCTGAGGGCTAATTGGCCTTGTTTTAATCAAGACTGAATGAAACAGAAGTCCCGCAACACATAAATAAATCACAATTACTAACTGCAAGAATTGAGCAGCTCTCTCCTCCCCTCGTGGCTGCTACAGAGGAATTCCCAGGCCAGCCAGGGCTAGCACAAAAGCCCCAGACTGGGCTGCAGCAATATCCGCTCCCTCTGCTCAGTTTATTATTTAAACAGTTCCTTAACGACTCTTCCCGGAGGTGAGGGAGGCCAAACTATTTTCCTTCCCTTCACAAAGCAGATATGCATGGCTTATTTGAATGTCTCCAACGTTTACTTTAGTCACTGGTTAAATACCTTCCACCGCAGAGTCAAACAAACAGTTCACTTCATTAGAAAGGCAAACAATTTAGCAAGAGCATACCACCAGCACTTGAGGGGGAACCAAGCTGGGCGAGAAACCCTCTGCCTGGGAAGGAAGGCTGTGCTGGAGCCCAGACAGCAGCGTGTGGAGCTCACTTCAAAAGCCTTTTCACAAATACTTCACACATTCACTGGTAATTAACAGATAACCCCAGAGAGATTATCTGCCCCTCAGCCAAGGGCCCTAGAGGATTATCCACACCACCCCAGAGGGAGAAGGCAGAACCCAAGAGTACACCTTTTTTTTTTTTTTTCCCTTTCCCTAGAAGTACAAGTGGATAAAGTCATCTGTGAAAAAATGAAAGTGAAAGCTTCCCTCTTCCCCCATCCCCAGTTAAAATAACAAGGCCACACCTCCTTGAAATTATATTCATTTTAGCAACAGCTGCATGCTGTGCCTGGGAAAAACACTTGGACTGGAGCAATAGGTGGATGCATGTACAGGTAGGAAATTCAAGGCAGGGACCAGGGCAGGAGGACTAAGCCTGTGATGTGTTCTCAGAATTCCACTTGGGAAGAGGGAGACAATGCTTTTCTCAACAAAGATTCAGGGTGCACAGAAAACACTGGGGGACAGTTATAAGCCGCTTAGGGTCAAAGCTCCTCTTTGTCACAGAACCCAGGATGGAGCAGGAGCAGGATTTGCAGCCCACTGAGACCTGAAGGTATCTGTTGCAAAGCAAGCAAGCCCTGGCTTTGTCCTGCAGGGTACTCAGCACATTGCTCTGGCCTTGGAACCCTTCTGAAGACAGAGACAGAGCTCCATGCCTGTCACCAGATTTCTTGAGGCCCTTGCAGCTCAAGAGCACCTGGGGATCCACCACGGCCAGTTCCTCAAGTGACCAACAGATGCCAGAACATAACAACCCATCCAAGACAGGAAACTATTTGACATTTTTTTTTAATAACAGAAGAGTTCCTCTCTCTTTTATATTTAAGAACACATTTATATCCCATCATCTCCCCCCACACACATCAAAATGGTAGACAGCAAATCAAATAAAAATGGGGTAGGCCGTGTGGCCATCTCTATTATATTTGAATTTGGGGTTTCACCCATGTTGTGGTTGTGCTGGATGGGGTCAGATTAAGCAATTCCAGTATTCCTGGCTCTTAAGGATTTGGTAAACCTCAAATGCCAACTGCAATAAATCATACAAGTCTCTATTAAAACTATAAATCACTCATGAAATCTAATACTGTCATGAAGAGTAATTAAATGCTAATGTAATAAATCTACAAAAGAAAAACACACACCACACAATAATGGAGAATCTTAACAGTAAGGGAATGGTCCTGTCTGGGAGCTATAAGAGAAATGCTAGTGTCCAGAGAATAAAGCATATTTTCCTTTCCATAGCTAGGGGGCCTCAGGAGGTCAAAATCACAAAAGGGCCACATTCCCAAATAAACTCAGGACTGAGCACCAAAGATACAACTCAGTCTTCAATGCTGAAAAGACCAAAAATTGAATGCAATCCTGCATTGTCTTGTTAAGGAACAGAGAGAAGGGTGGTGAGGTAAATGATTAGGAGAGAAGGACCCTGGAGAGCCCAGGGTCCAACAGGTGTTCTGGGGCTTCAGGGAAGTATGATGAAGGAATAACAGTAGGGCTCTTCATGCTGCTGGGCTGGTTAACAAGTGTTCTTAGCTCTTCTGGCACTCTGAATCTTAGAATTTTAGAAAGGACAATTTAGAACCAGCTGCTTCTGTCCTGATACCTTAGGACTTGATAAGTCATCATGAAATACATCAATAAATAAGAATAGAGTCACTGTAGGTGTAGGAACCTCTCCAGCAACTCACAGTCCCAGGCCTCATGCCAGCTTCAAGAAACTAAGAGGCAAGCCTATCTCCAGGAACCCCCAGAGGGAAAGGGAGCATGCAGACACTGAATCACAAGCCACCAACAGTTCCAGGAGCTCAAAGGAATGTGTTCTGGAACAAGAGCACACAGGGGAGCAGAGGGTAGGAAACAGTCAGAGGAGGGAAGAGGGTCTGAGAGATCTGCTTTCTTTTAAAACAAGCATTGTTCATAAAGATGAGCAGGATGTGGAGAAGATACTACAGACAGAGGGCACATTCAGAGCAGAAGAAATGCTCAGTGACCCGTGAGCAGGTCAGAACTTCCACATGCCCACAAATTACCTGCAGAGCTTGTTAACATGCAAATAGCAGGCTGTTGGGGTGGGCACATTGCCAAATCCCACCCCAGCGTTTCTGTCTCAGTAAACCTGAGGTAAGGCAAGAGAATCAACCTTTCTAGGATATTCCCAGGTGATGCTGACGCTGCTAGTGTAGGGACCATATATGGAGACCTGCCCCTTTAGGAAGGCCTGGAAGAAAAGGAGGTCAGGCCCCATAGGCTGTGTCTATCAGCTGGGAGGTTCACTCAGGTGACCAAGAAGCCCAGATAATGCCTTTTGGAAATAGGGCTTGGGTGGTAAAGGAGAGAATTATTGGTGTGAGATGATATTCAGTTGGGAAGCAAGAGACATAAGGTTCAAAAGTCCAGGCAGGGAAGTGGGAATGAAGGCAAATGGAGTCAAAGAGGGTCTCCTGATAAAGGAAAAAAGGATAAAGGATATGGGTGGGAAGAGAAAGAAAGAAGGTGGGGCTGACTCCCAGGGCTGTGGCCCAAGTGAGTGTCAGTGGTGTCCTGGGAGCCAGTGGCTCAGAAGGACGGGGTAGGCAAGAGAAGGTTCAGTTTAGAAAGTATGGCAACTGGGAGGATGCTGGCATCTATCCAGGCTCCAGGAGAGGTCTGCAGAGAGGTGGACCCAAGTGTGAAATTCCAGATCCAAGTCTGTCCTGGAGATCAAGGTTGGAGATGGCATCACAGGGCAGGTGGTGATTCATGGGGTGAGTGACATCAGCCAGGGGCAGGGTACAGAATGATAAAAGCACACCTGGACAAAAGCCAGTAGGCAAGGGATGAGCAGAGAGGGTAACTCTGTGGAAGCAGAAAATGACAGAGATACTGGAGGAGCAGCAGCCAGCAGTATCCCGGGAGCCAGAGGGAGGAAGTGGTTTTAAGCAAAAAATGAAGAAGCTGGGGCAGGGCCTGGGCAGGGAGCATGAGATGAGTGTGCACCTGTAGGGAGCTGGGCTGGGAGAGGGCGGGCCAGAGGGGTGACCCACACTCTGGGAAGTCAGGCTGCCAGCAGAGAGGAGAGGACAGGAGAGCTCCAGGTCAGGAGGAGGTGGGCGGTTCTCTGTTTATGGCAGGAAGACATCTGAGCAAAGGAAGTGGAAGTAGTAGCTTCAAGTCACAGCCAGGGCTTAAAGACTGAATGAGAGAAGAGAATATGGCCCATGGGGTCAGGGTCATTGGAACCCAGAAGGGGATGCAGGTTAGTTTAGAAAGATTCACTTCCCAGGAACAAATGAGAGGGAAGAGAGAGTACTGGGAGCAGCTGGCTTGAAAGCATTTTGAAGCATCTAATCTGCTCCCTTTTCTGAATGGCGGCCAGCATGAGAAACATCAAGCCCAGTGGCGCAGCTGAGTCAGACTGCTCTTTTAAAATTGAGGCCACAGACTAAAAGGAGGCGGGGAGACTAGAGGTTGCAAGTAGAACTGGGGCAATGTCCCAGGCATGTATGCTCTGGGACCCCTCCAGATCTGACCCTCCACTGTGTCTGCCTTCAACGCTGGCCAAGAGAGAAGGAAGAAAGAGATTCCAGAAGCCAGATCAGGGCAAAGAGAGCAAATAGGAAGAGGCTGGAGAATTCCACAATGAAAACCATCAAAGCAAAATCCAACCAGACTCCAACCACGAGGAAGGTCCAAGGGCCAGGTGCCATCAAAGATAGGTTGTCTTAAAAGACTGTTGTCTAAAAGTTGGGTGTGACCATCAGAGTCCCCTAGGTTCAGGTTAGGCTCAGGTTTGCATCCCAGAGCAGGGAGGTGGAGGCTGGTTTAGGGATCTGGGGACTGGCTGCAGGGGCCAGACCAAGCCGGGGTTTATGAATCTGCAGCAGCTGCAGCTGCTCCGTCCGAGGCCAGCCCAAGGGACAGGGTTGTCTAATAAAAGCTCTGGTCAATTTGACCCCTTTCATATCCCTGAATTTGGTCTCTTTATTTACAACCCTGGACTCAGCATGCCATGAGGGGCCAAGGAAAAGGAGCTGGAAGGGAGACCAACAGAGACAGGAAGAGTTAATAGGCAACAGCTTTGAAAGGGTAAAGCGATTCAGAAACAGCGAATTCACTGGCACTCCCTGCTGCTTTTATTGCTTTCGCTCAACAGCTGGAGAAAATGTTTGATCAAAATATTTGTATTATTGTGTTTAAGTGAAATGACATATGACAGCTCATTATCCCAAACTCAGAATTCCCACAGCATCTGTCACAGCCACCCTATTAGAGACAGTTGCTCCCCCTGGAAGATGGGGAGGCCCCGGGGTGGGAGATGAGACATCAAGCAGCAGGCATCAGACCCCAGACGGTGTGGGCTTCACAGGCCCTTGCCCAAACTCCAATTAAACAGGAGGGGCGCCGTCGGAGGGACAGGCAGGTGATGCCCAGAGCCCACCCCCAAGGGCGGGTTCCTCCTTCCTCTCCCCACCGGGAGCACAAGACCCTACCAGGGCCCACACATCCACAGCAATGGCTGGAACCTCCCCTCTTGGACTTTACTTGGTAAGTTGCATTTATTGATCTAAAATTTTTACAACATATTTCTCGTAAGCCTCCAGGCAGACTTGAAAGAAGAAAAATTAACCTTTTAAAAAGTATCGTACATTTTCTTTATCCTAAAGTGAGTAACGACATAACTCCACGGAAATATTCCTTATGACCTTAAGTGCCTTTCATGACAATCTGAGTAAAGAGTCTCAATCCTGTGCCTGCCGTGTTTCTTCCAGGATACCCCTAATAGACAGATAGATGTCTTAGGTTCTGTACCAGATATGCAAGGGAAAGAAAATCATCTATTGAGCACTTATCGTGCTACGTGCCCAGCACTCTTCTGAGAATTTTGTTTACCTTATTCAAATCCCACAACAATCCCAGAAGGCACATGATGTAATCTCTTTACAAATAATAAGATTCGTGCTCAGAGAGGATGAGCAACAGGCCCAAAGTTGCCCAGCTGCTTGGTGAAAGAGGAAGAATCTAAACCCCAAACCTCAGGGTCCTAAAGCTTGTATGTTTTCTAGTGCATCCTCGTGCTACTATAAAGAAAAATGATTTATGAAAAAGTACATGAAGTGGCCCTCAGAAAGTTAGAATGGATACAAATATGCCTACGTGGATCCTCTTCAAACACTTAACTGAATCCAAATTCCTAAACCAAAGAAGACTTTATTCTCCCCTTCCCCTATCTCTCAGCCTCTGCGTGATGGACTAGAGAGAGATGCATACAAGCGGGAAAGGAAGCTCTAGGTTTAGCCCCAAATTAGCCAGTTACAGAATAAGACCTTTGGATGTTTCCCTGTCCAGGTTCCAGAGCCCCAAGTTCCTCCCCGACAGAACTGAAGAGCTGGTCTGCTGCTGCTCCATGTGCACCCTAATGAGTGGCAAAGGGCTCTGTGGGAGTCCTCGGGGAGAACCTCCTACAAATGAACCCACTTCTCTGAACATCTATTTTCTCAGGTGACCCTGGGACTGGAATACCATAAGGATAAGCTGTGGCCATTCATCCAGAGTCACATGTGGCTCTGAGGGCACCCCTGTCCCCTCCTCTGTGCAGAGGAGAAGGTGACGATGTCAAGGAGCACAATCTACAGAGGCCAGGAAAGCTCTGCTCAGATGTCAGGGTCCCTGTGAATCTTCCTCCAAAACTCATGTTGAAACAGACTTGCCACTGTCACAGTATAAAGAGGCGGGCCCTTAGGAGGTGACTAAATAGTTTATGAGGGCTCTACCTTCATCAGTGGGTTAATGCTATTATCTTGGGAGTGGACCAATTACTGAGAGAGTGAGATTGTTCTACGTCTGGGCTCCTCCTGTCCCCTCTGTCTCACAGGTGCTTACTGGCCCTTCTGTCATGTCTGATGCAGCAAGAAGGCTCTCCCCCACAGGAGACCCCTGAATCCTCGATTTCCCAGCTTTCAGAAAAATGAGCTAAATAAACTTCTATTGTTTACAATTTATCCAGTCTGTTGCATTTTGTTATAGCAGCAGAAATCAGACTAAGCCTGTTTCCAAATAATCCATCCAAGGAATCCCTGAGACGTGACATTTTCAGAGGAACCAGTTGCTGTTAACTAGGTTAGGAAATACAAATATGACCAAGATCTCAGTCTCCTTTAATACTGACTTTGAGTGATTGGTTCTTTTGAATTCAAAAGCCATCTCCCAAGTTATTTTCTTAACAGAAAATCAATCCACTAACCAATCAATGACTCGATCAATCAATACATGAAATAGAGCATACTCGAGTTTTTTTTAAGTTAATAGCAAGCATATTTGTTACTTATTACCTTTGTTTTCCTCTGTAACTTCAAATTTTTGTGAACATCCATTAAAAAAAATTCAAAACAAAACACATTTTCTTAACAGAGTCTGACATTCTGGAAGCTTCTGTGAAAGCCTGCTCATGCCAGTCTTTTTTCTCCCCACAAGCAGGATATCCATCCACGTTAGTACTGACCTGCTTTCTTCCTTTTTAACTGGCATTAACATGTTTTTGTAAGGAAAGATTTCTCACTCAGTGATCTGTTTAAAGTCTGTGTCACCCTCACCAAGCCTAAACACCAGCCGCTTTCTAAAGCAGGTGGGGAGAAAGTATGCAATATCTACCAAGCCAGGCCCCGCAAGTGTCTCCTCTAGCAGCTAACAGCAAAGCTTTGGGAACTGCCCACAGTGTGGCCCAAGCACAAATCCAGGTGCCTGAATGAGAAAGCCTAGGAGCCTGTGCTTACTTCTATGCTGCAGGCTGAGGATGCTACAGTCACCTGGTGCCTTGGGTTAAACCATGTCCCCTGAAGAGAGGGTATGAAGCCCTAACTTCTGGCAGGTGTGACTGTGAATATATTTGCAAATAGGGTTCCTTGCAGAAGTAATCAGATCAGACAAGTTTACTGGGATGAGCCTCAAATCAATATGCCTAGTGTCTTTATCAGAGCAGGATTTGGACAGACACACAGGAAGAGAGAAGCGGAGGATGGAGCAATGCTTCTACAAGCCAAGGAATACCTGGGGCCTCCAGAAGCTGGAACCAGGAAATGATGATCCTCCTCCAGAGGTTTCAGAGGAAGGCTGGCCCTGCCAGCACCTTGATTATGGACTTCGCAACTTCAACTGTGACATAATTGATTTCTATGGACTGAAGCACCTGGATTATGGTGCTTTGTATGGTAGCCTAAGAAAACACACCCACCTGGGCTTCCTCACAGTCTTTTTTTTATAGGCCAGGAGAAATGATTGCAGTTCGTTCATGGTTGCAGGGAGACTCTCATTCCTGGGTCTCTGCAGACACCTACTTTCTAGAGTTTCAGACAGCTCCAAGCCCCTGATGACATCTCGGCATTGGTGTAATAGTTAGAGTCAGTTTCTGTTGCTGAGAATTTAACCGCCCTGGCTGAAGCAGGAAAACCATAACAGTCCAGTCACTGACCAGCTACACCATCACTTAACTTCCTTGATTTCAGGACCTCATCAAGGAGAGCAAGGCCCAATTCTCTTTCTGGGCCTAAGATCAGAGAGTGTCAGTGGTTCTCAGTGTTTCTCCTAAAGCAGCAAATCACCTATGATTCTAAGGAAATGCGGACCTGAACTGCAGGTATATAGCAATCCTGCTCTGACCTGCCCAGAAGTCAACCCAGATCCTCTGAAATTTTCATCCTTAAAAACCACATGAATACATCTCTCTGGGGATGCTGTTTCAACGACTCAGCCACACGGGCACAGAGATGCCTAACAGAGACATATTTATAACATACATCAAATTAAAAAATTATAAGGCTTCAAACCCCATTCTACATATAGATGTTATAGTAGTCACAAATTACCTCATGTGTAGCAGCTTAAGTCAACAAATATTTATTATCTCATAGTTCATCTGGGTCAGGAATCTGGGAGCAGCTTAACTAGATCTCTCAGGGTCTCTCAGGAAGCTGCAGTCATCTTAAGACCCAGTTGGGGAAAGATATTTTTCCAAATTCAATTCCTTACCATATAGGCCTCTCCGTAGGCTGTTTGGTCTTGATGTGCCCCAGAGTGAGTGACTCAAGAAGGAGGGCAGGAGAGCCACCCAAGACAGAAGCCACAGTCCTTTTATAACCTAGTTTCAGAAATGACATCTCATCACTTTTGCAGTTTCTATTTGTGAGAAGTCAGTCAATAAGTCCAGTCCATACTTAAGGGGAAAAAGAATTAAATCCTACCTTTTAAGGGAGGGAGTATCAAAGATGTGTAGACATGTCCTCAAAACCCCCCACAGTGCCATAAATAGCTGAACTTCTTATTTAATCTCCAATTTATCCAGTGAGATGATTCGAAATATCAAATGTATCCTATTAAAATGGAAGCAGAACTAGGAGCCAGAAGACGGTGGCTTTGATCCAAGTTTTGATAGCAGCTCAATGTGGTAATGGGGAACTAAGATAATTGGTTCCACAAGATAATTGGGGGACCTCTCTGCAAGTCCATTTTCTTCAGCTATTATACTCTGGCCAAGCACTGTGCTCTACATGCATGATCTCACAGGGTCCTTTTCACATTCTAATGACAGAGATATTTGAATAACCTTTATTTTTCAGCTGTGGACACTGAGGCACAATAGGTTAAATAGCATATCCAAGATCACTCAGGGGCCAGGATGGGGCCCTAAATCTTCCTCTTAAGCTTCAGAGATAGAAGAGCATGTGAAGAGAGGCAGAAAAGAGTAAAAAAAAAAAAAAAAAAAGCAAAAATAACAGCATTATGATTTGATAAGATAATACCACGAACCATAAATAATACCAGAGTTAACAAAAGAAAAGATAATGGTAGCTATAACAATGCCAATGCCGATGAGAGACATGTATGTGTCATCTGAGTGGTTAGATAAGTTTCTAGTACTTACTTACTCTGTGTTTCTGTGTTTGCTTGGCTTTTTCGTTACTCTTACAAATATCTGAGAAAAATCAACTTATAAAAAAAAGAAAAGTTTGTTTTGGCTTACAGTTTTAGAGGTTTCAGTTTATGGTCAATTGGCCACGGCTTTTGAGCCTGTGGAAAGGAACACAAGGCAGGGAAAGCCACTTACCTGATGGCAACAAGGAAGCAAAGAGGGAGAAGGAAAGGGCTGGGTTTCTAATATGGCCCTCAAAGGCACACCCCCAGTGACCTAATTTCTGCCCCCAGAGGTCCACTTCCTGAAGGCTCCACCTCCTAATAGGTCCACAGTCTTGTAAGTAAGCCTATAAAATATGGGCCTTTGGGAGATAATTAAACAAATCATAGCAATATCTTTTCTTTATTATTCATTATAATATCTGTGAGGACCATGTGTTTTGTGAGGTGCCTTGTACACCAAGTATATGAGGATATTCATTAACTCCACTTGAAGGGGAGTTAATAAATAAGGGACAAAAGCATTGCATAGGAAAACAGTGCCCAATGGTTAGGTTACTGGTTAAGCATCTATCATAAATCAGTAAAATCTTGAATGTTAACTTCCTTGACAGTCATCATTACGTTCAAATCAAAGACTAATGTCAGAAAAAAATATGATAATACATCACATAAACTTACAAAGACATATTCAGTATCCTTTAATACCCAACCAAAATGTCGCCTCCCCTCTAAGGCGTGCTCTGGCATCTCCACCCTCCAAACTTATTCACGTATCAGTTCTAGTATTTATAGCACTTCTCACTGCTGGCTTCTACAGTGAATAAACAGGACAGGAAAAAAAAAATGTTTTTAAATCCCATTAACCCAGCAAGGAACCTACCATATAGTAGGCATTTCCACTTCTGAGATTACCATGAATAATGGATGTGAGATGATAAAACCATCATTTAATAAACACACTTTTCAGAGTTTCAAACACCTGGCTTCCAAGTATTTAAAGACAGATGGGCTCAGGGAAACATTTAAAGTTATAAGATTGCTATAGATTGAATGTTTCTGTCCCTGCAAAATTCACACTGGAACCTAATCCCCAGTGTCATGGTATATGGAGGGGTCTTTGAAAGGTCGTTGCAGTGTAAGAGTGGAGCCTTTATAAATGGGGTTCCTTATAACAGAGGCCTCAGAGAGGTCCTTGGTCCTTCCAACAGATGAGGACAGAGCCTAGAATCAGCAACCTATGGGCCAGGAAGAGTGACCTCACCAGACACGGAATCATCCAGCACCTTGATCTTGGATTTCCCAACCTCCAGAATGGTGAGAAATAAATTCCTATTGCTGATTAGCTACC
This sequence comes from Marmota marmota marmota, assembly GCF_001458135.2. NCBI lineage: Eukaryota > Metazoa > Chordata > Mammalia > Rodentia > Sciuridae > Marmota > Marmota marmota. The sequence continues at coordinate 17,663,747 of NW_026000153.1, forward strand.
TAATCTATGGTATTTTAGCATAGCAGTCCAAACAGACTAAAACAGAGATATTACCAGAAACCCAAATTATTCTAATCTGAAGTTTTTTAAGAAACAATGTGAAATTCTAACTTCATTAAGAAAACCAAGATTTAGATGGGATAAATAACCCACCTGGATCTTTCAGGGCCACACTTGAAGCTTTATGGTGTTAACTCATATGGTGATACATTTCTGCCACCTGTGTGCCCTGCATTCAAAAGGGCAATATGAGGAGGGCACTGAGTTCACCTTTGTCTGGATGGATAATCAGATTCTAAATGTGTTTTGCTTTCTTCTGCTTCATATTTTACATCTAGATAAAGAACTGGAATGTTTTTATGCCTCCAATTACTTTTTTCAGAATCTTGTTTCCACGAAGCACAAATTTAGTTTATTATTCTTAAAAAAAAAAAATGGGAGAGAGAGAGAGAGAGTAAGTAACAGCAAAGAAAAAAATGAGAGGAGAAGAGATAAGAAGAAGCCATCAGGAAGGAGAAAGAAAATCAGGGAATGATTTTAAAAGAAGATATTAAGATAATGCGTACTTAAGTAAATTACAGATGATAGAAAATCTTTTGAGGAAATTTATGTCTGAATTAAAAAGCACATCTCTTAGTTCCCCTTCAGCAAGCAAACAGCAGAGCTTGCAAGGTGTGAATCTTTCCATGCAGGGCTGGGTCTTAATAAACTGTGTGCGTCCAGTCTGAGCCTTGGGAATAACTAGCTCTCAACCACATCTGTTGAATGGAAATGAATTTTCCTCATTCAAAGAGGCAGCTCTGCCTCCTTGTATGTGAGCACCTCCAAGTCTGCTGTCACAGAAGACTAATTTTAATGAGCAAGGTGTGAGGTCAGGCCCTAGGTGCATTAGCTCATCCAAGAGGCCCAGACGCCCCACTGGGAAATCAAATTTCTCAGTATATACCTACATGTTGAGCCTTCTTGAGCCTCTCATGCTTTCTCAAACATTCAGTTTTCAGCCAAGCATGCTGAAAGGTTTGGCAGTCAAATGAGGCAGAGGTGGGAACAGCCAGGCAAGCAGGCCGAAGCTAGTGTTTTTCTGAACCCATTTGCCAGGGGTTCCAATGTGTTCTGCAACTGAGCAAGTGTAAGTGTGCCTCAGTCCCAAAAGCACCCTCCTCCTACAGTCTGCAGTTTCCACACTGGTAACTAAAAACATTTGATATCTGCACTGATTTTGAGAGAGAGAGGAAAAAAATAAAACAACAACCAATTAAAAAAAAAAAAAACAGAAGTTGAACTTGCTCACAGGTGCTCAGAACCTGAGTCAGAACTGGGCCATTCCCCAGCCAAAGACCTCAGGGTCCAATTCCCACCTCAAGGGATCTAGCAAAAATCTATATAGGACAGTGCCACAGAATCTCTCAGTGTCTCACAGGCTGCCACCTCTGAGGCCATAGCAGCTAAAGCAGCAGGACCTCCCAATCACAACAGGTTTTATGGCCTCACATCTAGGGACAGGCTCTGGACCACAGCATCTGGTAGCTTCTTGCCCAAGTATGATGAGCTTCCGTGGTAGGTTTTGCATTTGTTTTGCTGCTGAAAAAAAGAGCTCATTCTTTGGGAGTCATGTGCAGCAGTGGCCTCAAAATATTGGTGGGAAATCTATAATTATGTTAAATAAAGGAGGCAAATGAGAAAAGGATAAGGGTAGTGATTTTTTCACATGGCTAAAGCCATTCACTTTGAAAGAATACTCATGATCTGCTTAAAAATCTGTTCTTCCTATCTTTTGGTGTGAATGCAGACTTCCTGTTTTGAAACTGATGATCATAGCAGATGATGCTTTGGGGAGCCTTTTCTATTTTCCATCAGAACCCACTCCACCCCTATGTCTTTATTTGGACAAATAGTATCTGGTATCCCTGTGTTGATCTCCCCTACAGGTGGTGTTCCCCACCCCTGGGGGAAGGAGTAATAATTTCACTGTCAAAAAAATCTGGGAACTACTGATTTATAGTAATGAAGGACAGTGGAGGAGTCTGAAGAAAGAAATAAAATGCAAAAAGTAAACAAAAAGAAATAGTAGCGATTCCTGAGCGAATCTGATCAGAAGCATTATGTCTATTAAACTCAGGGGAGTTTAATATGACTGTGTTTAATATGTCTATTAAACACAGTGTGTCTGGCATGAGAAAGAGATCATCTCAGGACAGTCACAGTGCTGATGCAGAAGGCAGAAGGGAAGGGAACAAGTCCCTCACTTGCCTGAGAATGGCCCTGGAGGAGGTGGACGGGCCAGGGAAAGAGGGCCAGAGCTGGTCTGTGAAAGAAGAGCAGAAGGAAGGCTTTTTGTGAATGGATGGGTGTGGAGTGTTTCCTCCACGTTCCAGAGGAGGGAAGAACAATCTCAAGGCCTGAGGGTGGAGAGAAGCTTAAGGAATCCTCTCTAGGGACTCTTCACAAATGCACAGCAACCTTTGAATCTCTGGATGCCTATTGAAAGAACAGCTGCTCTGTATTAGCAACCTCAGGCACATTTTGTTTTCGTTTTGTTTATTGTTGTTGTTATTTCAGAAAATAAGTAATCTTGCCCATGGTGCAATGGATTCTTCCATGTTCTTCCTCATCACATACACACTCACAAATCTGATCAGAGAGCCCAAAGAGGTTTGATGTGTCTAGTATCCATGTATCTTCCACTGTTCTTCCACCACATTTATTGCCTCAAAGGTTTGAGGGTGAAGAGAGGAGTCCAAAGAAACCTGGGCTCAGAAGGAGAATGCACAAGGGTAACTAATGCCCATACATTGCCAATACTCCAGTGCTTCCGAGGACCTAAACGCTTGGTGACTCAGGGAATTCTTGGATGCTTGGAACTCTGCACTATTAGTGGCAATGGTTACCTCAGTGTTTGTAAAACCCACAAACAAATTTATAGGTGAGTCTAAGTTTAATTTCATCAATTCAGATGAATTAAGAATGAAAGGTTTCTGGGCATGATGGTACAAACCTGTAATCCCAGCCGCTTAGGAGGCTGAGGCAGGAAGATCACAAGTTCAAAGCCAGCCTCAGCAATGGCAAGGCACTAAGCAACTCAGTGAGACCCTGTCTCTAAATAAAATACTAAATAGGGCTGGGAATGTGGTTCAGTGGTTGAGTGCCCCTGAGTTCAATCTCTGGAACTCCCTCCTCCAAAAATAAAAGAAATGTTAAGCTTCCCTCCAGGGGTCATGACCAGCAAATTCAGATGGGATCAGAAACAGTTTTTGTTTTTCTTTTTGTTTTGTGGTGCTGGGGATTGAACCCAGGGCCTTGTGGACGCAAGGCAAGCACTCCACCAACTGAGCTATATCTCCAGCCCAGAAAGAGATCTATTCCAACAGATCACAAAAGTATGCCTCCTCTAGGGAGACCCAGCCCCTCCTCAGCACTCACCTAAGTGTGCTGATAATTTTTTGCAGATTAGGAAGATGTACCCTTCCTCTGGATAGGCACATAGCTTGGCCAACAAAGTGAGTGCTCCAGCTGAGTAGCTGGGTCCTTTATGCAGTAAATAGCCTATACAACTCTACACAGGGGCCCTGCCTTCCTCTACAGCATCCAAATACAATCTGACGGGCAGTATGATTATTTCAAATTGTTTTAGTCAGTTTTTAATCACAGTGACCAAAAGACTTGACAAGAACAACTTAGAGGGGGAAAAAGTTTATTCTGGCTCACAGTTTCAGAGGTCCAGTCCATGGTTGGCCAACTTCATTTCTCTAGGCCCAAGAGGTGGCAAAACATCACAATGGAAGGGTATGGTGGAGCAAAGTTGCTCAGTTCATGACATCCAGGAAGAAGGCAAAGAGTTCCACTCACCAGGGATAAAACATGAACCCCCAAAGTCATATCCTTAGTGACCGGCTTCCTCCAGGCACACCTTACCTGCCTATAGCTACTACCCAGTTAATCCCTAGCAGTGGGTTAATCCAATCCTTAGGTCACAACCCCCCAAATCTAATCATTTCACCTATAAAAATTCTTCGATGTATCAAGTGAACTTTTGTAGACAACTCTCATTTAAACCGTAACACAAATCAAGAGGATGAGAAATGGTTCCTGATAAGATTTCCTCAGCTTGAGCACAAAAAGAATCCACACTCCCTGCTTCATGAAGAAAAAGGAGGAAGAGGAGAAAGAGGTGGGAGAGGAGGGGGAGGTTGATAATAGAGGGAACAGAGGGAGGTGAGGGGAAGGGAAAGGAGGGGTGGGACAGGAGTTCCCCAGAGTGACTTACCCATGGAAGGTATCTTCAAAGTGATCCACTTAACTACTCCAATGCTGCCTTGAAAGAAACCCTCTCATCTCTGCCCTATCATAGTCCTACAGCCTAACCTGAAACACCACTCATCCCTCATCAGAGAATTGGCAGGCTGAAGAAGCCATTTGTTCCCTTTCGTGCTGCTATGTGAACCCTGTCCCATCTACACTGGCAAGCCTCCCTCTAAATTTTTCCCATCAGGCCATCTTAGTTAGCTCTGTACTCTGAAGCCACCTGCTACAGGTGTCAGAGAATTTCTGTGCGATGACTTTTAAGTATTTAAAGATAGCTAACCAGACCCCCCAACCCTGCAATTCTTCTATTTTCCTAGCTAAATAAAAGCCCATTGCATTCATCTAACCACTTCTCCAAAACTAAGGTAGGTAATTGCTGACAGTGTCCATGAAAGAATCTGTAGTTCATCACAGTAACTACAGAGCTGCCCGGGAGGGTCACCCTTGCTTCCACTGACAGGCAATCCTGTGTTTTGGAAAACAGAATTCCTGGAAGTCTGGCACCTCAGGAAATTTAAGGAACACTCCAACCCTGTGGGCTGTAATAAGATATTGCTGAAGTTTTGACTGATATACGCCAGAGAGCCACGAGGGGCAAGTGGCCTAGGGAACATAATGAATAACAGCTCTGACCTGCACTGGGACCCACACTGTTAGAAAGGGAGACAACTGCAGAAAACCAAGGGGTGTTGGCATTTTCCTGCTGAGCATTCTGGGCTATGGTGAATGTAATGAAGGAGACACACTAGAGTGGAAACAGGCTCTATCCAGGAAAACGTGTTTCCTGAAACTGATGCTAATGCTATTGGAGAAGATTTAAAACAATGAAGAATCAACAAATAGGAAAAAGATAATGAAGACTCAAACTCCATATCTGGAACTACAGATCTAACTGGTGGAAAGAAAAAGTACTCCAAAATAAATGCAATTAGCAGCAATTATAAACAATGTCTTTTCAGCTTGCATAAGTAAGATTTTTAACCTTTTCCTGACACGCACCATAAAAACAAGTTATGGATCCCACTATTACAGGATGCTGGTCGTTCTCATTTTAGATACTTTATTACAGGTTAATGGAATTAAATATGAGGAATATGCATATCTTTCTTATATAAGGCCTTGTTTACTAGAATAGCAGGAATTCTAGCTAGATGAAAGCCATAGCTATTGACAAGGAAAAATAAAGAAGTGGAAAAATCTCACAAAAATTATGTGCAACCAAAAGGCAGAGGAGTTAGCCTTTGTCTTAATCTCTTCTTCAAATGTTTCTAAAGATTATATTATAGATAGTTTATCCACTAAAGTAAATTTTCAGCATTTTTTTTTATAGTACTAGAAATTGGATGTAGAAATTCATGCAGTTTAGGACACTGCTCAACCACTGAGCTACCCATGTTTATTTTTATTTTGAAAGGAGGAATCACTGGGTTACCCAGGCTGGCCTTGATCCTCCTGCCTCAGTCTCCCAAGTAGCTGGGTCTACAGTGCACCACTGTACCAAGTAATTTTTTAGTTTTATGATATGACTGATTAAAAGAAAAATTCCTTGGGCTGGGGCTGTGGCTCAGCAGTAGCGCACTTGCCTGGCATGTGTGAGGCACTGGGTTCGATTCTCAGCACCACATATAAATAAATAACATAAAGGTCTATCAACAACTAAAAAAATTTTTTTTTAAAATTCCTTTTACAATCAACTTTTTGGCAAATCCAGCATAAAATACCTAAATAAGACATATGTTCACTCTTTCACTTCTTCAAACTTCAACAAATTCTGATCAAATATCTACTAATTACCAGTCCTGTGCTAGGGAATCCAGAGGCAGTGACAGGAACACAGAGGTAGTCCTGGCTCTTATGGTGTTAGCAGCAGAATGAGGGGGACAGACAATTATGCTACAAATAATAATCTGATTTAAAATTATGGTAATCTCAAGGAAGGAAAAGCCCAAGGTGTAAAGATAAAGCCAGAATAAACCAGATAATTCAGAACAATCTCAGGTCAAAAATGCACTGTCTCTACAAAGCTCATGTGCCCATTCTTGGTTTTGTGAACACCATAGTGCTGCCAATTATCTTAGATGTTTTTCTAAACTATTAGCAAAATAAAATTATTTTTAATTACAGATAACTGGCCATAGACCAACTATAAATGACAGAGAGAAGGGAGGAGCTGGCATTTAAATGAATAAATAGTAGCATAGATGGGTTTTGTTTTAATAACTGTGTTTCTAAAAAGTAATGGCAATTTATCCAGTTCATGATTACTTAGAGGACAAAACAGATCCCAATTCTGGTGGGCAGAATGACAGGACAGTGCAGAAGAGCACAGGCTGGGGAAACCAGTCAGACTTAGGTTTGATCTCATCTCTACCATGAATTATGCAAACTCATTTTCATCAACTCCCAGCCTAAATTTCCCTCTGTAATTACTATCAATCATAGTAGGGAAAGGAGAATTAAAGATCATAAAGGACCTACTACAGAGTGGGCAGAAAAAAAAATTATGACTAACTGATAATTTGAGTAGTCTACAACTAGTATCCAAACAAAGCTTTGCAGGAAAGTGTCCTAGAAAGAGGAAGCCTGAACTGAGCTAAAGCAAGGGGCAGGGTATCTACAACACATAGTATGGGAATCGATGAACATTTCAGCTGTGGATATTGGCAGAACCAAAGAATGAGGCCCAATTAGGAGCTGGAGAGTTAAGCATCTGAAGAAGCTGAGAGTTCTGTTAGGTACCATGTTGCAAGACAGTCAGAGATCAAAGTAAGAAGTTTGGAGGATGTTGTCAATAAGGAACCACAGTTTCTGAGAAGAGGATAATCTTAAGAGGCATTTCAAGAAGTTGAGCAATACAGGAACCTGAGGATCAAACAGGACAGAAAGCCTGAAGCCATTACAATAGTGTAAGCATGAACAGGGCACCAGGAATAGAATGGAGGTGATAACACCAAGAAATCATCATTTTCTATGGGCTGAAGGCAAGAAAGGAAGCCTAGAGGAGGTAGAAAATGTGTGCACCAGCTAATATCAAGTGCAACAGACACAGCAACAAGAACTGTTCTAGAGCACCGGGTATCCATGAAGTTAAGCACCATTTCTACTGGACCAGTTCATCCAGCTCTCCTCTTTTCTTGGCTCTTACTCTTTAGGCCAAGAAAAATGACCATACAAAGCAAGTGGTGATGGTTTCAGGTTGGCATGTGTTTTGTGCAATCCTGAGCATTGTGGGCAAGCTGGGAAAACTAGAAAGAGTTTACCTAATGATCACTGTGGTTTGTATCCGGAATGTCCTCCAGAGGGCCATTTGCTAAAGGCTTGATTCCCAGTCTATTGGGAGAACCTTTAAGAGGTGGGGCTTAGTAGGAGGTGTTAGGTTATTGAGCTGGGGGTGCCCTCACAGGGGACTATGGGATGCCAGTCTCTTCCTCTTCCTCTCTTTCCTCCCCTAGCCATCACAAGGTAAGCAACTTGATCTACCATGTGCACTCTGCCATGATGTGCTGCTTTGCCACAGGCCCAAAAGCAGTGAGGTCAAGTGACCAAGAATTGAAACGTCTGAATCTGCTAGCTGAAATAAAGCTTCTGGGCTGGGGCTGTAGCTCAGTGGCAAAGCACTTGCCTAGCATGTGTGAGGCACTGGGTTTCATCCCTAGCACCACATAAAAATAAATAAAATAAAGGCATTCTGTCCATCTACAACTACACAATTTTTTAAATAAATAAATAAGTAAACCTTCCTTCCTTATGAGTTCATTTTTCTCAGATATTTGTTGCAGTGAGAGAAGACTGACCAACACAATGAACTACTATAGGCAATGCACCAGGGGTAGGGATTGCAAAAGAAAAGCCAGCATGTGGCCATCCTAAAGAAACTTCTATTGCCGTACCCATTTCACAGGTGAGGAAACTGAGCTCATGCATCACAGCCTGACCAGGAGAGAAGAGATACCCAGTAAAAAGAATGACAAAGATGGCAGGGTGGCATCTATGTCTCTGGTGAGTAAGAAATACAGAAGCACTTTCTTAATAGCAGGTATGTGTGAAGGACTGAACTGGTTGTGAGATTGAAGAGGTCTGAGGAAAAAGAAAAGCCTCAGCTTCCTCTAAGTGACACTTCTGCATCATGCTATGGGGCCCAAGAACCCTTAAAATCTCATTCTGGATAGGAGCCCTTGCCTGGATAGGTTTGCATTAACACCTTCAGAAATCCCCATCAGTGCAGATACATATATGTGTGTAAGCTTGAGAGGGTCATGGATAAAACAGAACAACAGAGCACTTGCAATCATTAGGAAGCAGAGGAGCAGACAAAAATGTGGGCCCAAATTGCTTTCTTACATTTTTTGCAAACTTGAAGTCATCCTTGCAGTTTCATTTCTCCAAATGAAAGGCTACTGGATCACCTCTGCCTTCTTTTCCACCAGATACCTGGCAGTTCAGGGACATGGCACGGTTGCATTAGCTCCATCATGCCTCCAGGCTGCTAGTAAACACCCTGGCAGCCAGCTGCTAGTAAGCTAGTGCCACATTTCTAGTCCCAGTTCCCTACAAGGGAAAGTTGATGCTTCCCAAGGAGCCAAGGTGGTGAGAGACTGGAGCTGGTTAGCGGCTTGGAAGAGAGAAACAAAATTTCTTTTCTGAGTAATGTCATTTTATGATGGCCACAGTTACACATATTCAATTTTAGGCCTCAAGAGATTTCTTATCCCACCTGAGAGTGGGAAGGAGTTGGCAAAGAGATTTTTATTTTCACAGCACATTATATAATATTAGGTTGGTGGCAAGTGCTAATAACAACTGTCATACCTACCCACGACTACATTAAAAATATGACCGAAATAGAGATTGTTGTAGGATGTCTTGGGTTTTCCCTCAAAAATCTTAAGGAAAAAAAGTACTGCAAAAATCAACATATATATAACATTCCATGAACTGTAAAAATTCTGCAAAACCTACCTTGGAAACCATCAGGTCCCAAATGTCACATTTATGAAGATTTCAAATTTGAATAAAATTTTATGTGTTTATGTGACCGACTTTCAGGTAGTTCTCCGAGTTTAAGTGTTCCATTAAAATTCTGTGTAAGTGCTCAGTTAAAACTCCTAAATTTCAAACAGCAGCAGCACATGAACTCATGGGGATTAATCTGGTGTGATCAAATGTGAGTTTTGGCTAAAATTCACCAAAGAACAGAGGTAAGGAACAAGATGAACAACTTGCAAACTACAATGATGGCTGAGAGGTTCCCTGCCTTTGAAACTGGATGAATAAACTAAAGACATTGAAAATCGTGGGGCTGGAGATATAGCTCTGTGGCAAAGCCCTTCTGTAGCAAGTGTGAGACTTTTTATTTGATCCCTAGTACTGCAAAAAAAAAAAAAAAAAAAAAAGGAGAAAAAAAATTTAAAAATAAAAAAAACACATACACAAGAAACTGAAAATCTTCATTCGTACCCAGAGGGTCAGGTACAAGTTTTACATTTGCAAAGAACTAATTCAAATTGAAGTTTTCTGTCCCTTTCCTGAATATAGAATCTTTTGTCAACTCATTCATAAAATTTCCACATTTGTTTTTATCATTATATAAACAATTTTGGGGGGGACAAGGGGGTACTAGGGATTGAACTCAGGAGTACTCGACCCCTGAGCCACATTTGCAACCCAACCCTATTTTGTATTTTATTTAAAGACAGGGTCTCACTGAGTTGTTTAGTGCCTCACTTTTGCTGACACTAACTTTGAACTTACAATCTTCCTGCCTCAGCCTCCCAATTATGTAAACAATTTAAAAAGTGCCAGATATATCACTTCATGGGGTAATGTGTGGATCTTGATTACCAGATTTGGCCAAAGTGGTCTGCAAACCAAATTAAGTTTCACATTTCAGTTATGCAGATCATCTCGCCAGATGCTTTCCAGGAACACAAAATATACCAGAACACTAACAAAATGCATAAAAAATGAATAAAGCTCCATCACTTTCAACATCCTTTAATTTAACTGGAGTTAATTCCATGGTCTCATAACACCGAGTGTGTCATTTTGAAGTCCCTTCTATCTTAGCAACTCAGAGCAATTCTTGCCAATCCATGAAGTTCTCTAAGTTGTCACTTTTAGCAACATTCAGGCATACACAGATAACATGTATGCACGCCAAAGTGTGTTTTCTCTAGGATTATAAAGAAGACAGCATACTTTTAAACACACATACTTTTAAATTTGGGGAAAATGTTCAACGTACCACCAGAGTTCCTATTTGGTTGGAAGTCCCAGCTCCTTCATCCAATTCTAACTTTTTGTGTTGGCTTTTAAAAATCACTGTGTCAAGGATGTGGGTTGTTAAGGATGTGGTCAGAGGGCAGAAGGGAGGAGAGAGAAAAAGAGAGGCAACTTGCAGGAGGAAATAGGCATGTCCGCCACAAAAGGAAGGGCCTGATTCCACAAGTGCCTTTTTAAGCAATGTTTTCATTTGCACCACCTAGGTACACCCTTATATGGTTGCAGTTCTTTATTTATAACTCCTGTAGCTCTCTGACAGGTAGTGTAACATGTTGCAGTCCTGAGTACCAAATGCCTTTTGGTAACAGTTTGGAGAATGACAAGTCCCTTTGACACTAATTGCCATAACTCGGTTTTAAGAAAAATGACCAGCAATGGGGCCGAGCATTCTGAATACAGCAGCTTTCCCCCTGGGGGGTGCAATCCAGACTCGATGAAACGGGTGCAGGAGACACAGGGAACTGCAGCTTTCCGAAAGAACAGAAATCATTTTGACTTGCTTTTCTCCTTCTTTTGTGGGCAAATAGAACAAATGATGCTGCAAGCTGAAGCTGCCAGGTTACATTAAAGCCCTTCTAGTAAAGGGTGTGATCTCAGAGGCCATACATGTTATTTTAAAGTGGAGTTGAGATTAAAGTGATGAATGTGGATCTGGTGTATATTTAAATGCCATTTAAAAAGAAACCTACGTTGGGACTTTCCTGCCCTACGTGCCTCTGCGGATTCCACAGTTTGGGAGACACTGCCCCTTGACTAGCAGCTGCAGTCTCCATGGCAGGACGACACTGCAGTTAATTAAATGTCCACTCTAACAGTAAAGTTCATTATCTAACACTGGGAGTGCAGTTATCAGAATATACTTGATGGGCCAGAGCTGTCAGAAGGTCCTATCAAACATAACAGAGGAAAGATAAGATGGATTTGCCTTTAATACAGGATTTTTTTTTAAAGCAGAAGCTCAACACGCCAACCTCAGGTTTGCAAATATTCTCATTTCTTCCGAAAGTTAATAATGTTAATAAGATACATTCAAGGGTGTTTTCATCTTTCAACTTTTTTCTTTTTTTACTTTTTTTTAAAGAGAAAGAGAGAGAATTTTTAATATTTTTTTTTTTTTTCAGTTTTCAGCGGACACAATATCTTTGTTTGTATGTGGTGCTGAGGATCGAACCCGGACCACATGCATGCCAGGCAAGCGCTACTGCTTGAGCCACATCCCCAGCCCAACTTTTTTTTAACTTTTTAATGCATATGTTACCTTCAAAACTAGTTTACACTGACCTCCAGGTTGACTTCCTAGTCCTACCTAAGGACTAAGTGATTTTTTAATATTTTCGATCTCATTTAACTCTTTCCAGCAGGTCCAGGTTGACAATACACTTAACCCCAGGATGAATGCAAAGTTTAGAAGAAATAAATAAAGTAAGTAACTGTCTAAGGTCACAGAGTTAGAAAGTGGAAGAACCATGATACAGAAATGGACCTTTTAATTCCAAGTCGTAAATAAGACATATAGCCTAGACCAGTCTGATCCATAACACTCCACCCACCCTCCAGCTGCATCCAGGGGTGCCAGTGGCCCTCTGAGTCCCACAATTGAGTTCCCACCAGCTGATCTTGCTTGTTTGACATTATAAGTATAGAGTCACAGAGGTCGTCACTGTTTAAGTTCCTAAAGTAAGTAGAATGGACATGGGCCCAACCAAAGGGATCACTGTTCTGAATGAGAAAGGGCCAAACCAGCATTTCCGCAAGTGTGCTACAACTTTCAAATGAAGAATACCATTTTTCTGTCCTCTGTGATAGCCAGGAAAGGGTCCTTCAATCTACTCTCATATAAATTTGCCCTTAGCCCTGGAAGCAAGCAAGGGTGGCCTGAACTTCCCTCTTGAACAAACAACAAGCCTGAGCCAAAAGAAGGAGTGCACCGGCCAGAGCACACCAACCAGAAAAGCCAAGAATCCGGTTTGACTTTTGACTTGCATGGAGTATTCATTCCTTTAGACTTTTATTAGGGAAAAGGACCTTGTCAATCAATGAGTCCTGTGCCTACATTTCTATGGAACAAAACAAGAAAACCAAAAAGAACCCTGGAAGGGAGCAATTTTTTAATTCACAAAAAGGCCACACTTTGTGTGTGTGTGTGTGTGTGTGTGTTTCCCCCCTCAACCTGGTTTTGAAATCAAAATTTCTGAGGGGTGGATAGAGCCATAGTTTCCTCTCACAAAAGCAGAACTCAGCCTCCTCAAACCACACTTTGTGGCATCCTTGATTGCACTGCTGTGCTAAGGATGCAAGGCTGTGAAATTCAGGCCAGAATGTGGTCACCAGGTCTACAGTAAAATTCATTTCCTTCTTAAACCAGCAGAGAGGCTTTGGGGGTTTCCAGCATGGGTATGAAGGATTAGGAGGAGTCATTTGCATTTTTGCGGGGTCCCTTCCCTGCATTAAAACAAGTAAATGATATTGAAAATAATACCACTTCCAATAGCTCAGATTCCCCAACAAAAAATACAGTCATTTCTCAAAAAACTTCATAAGGGTGGTGGTTTGGCACAAGCATCTCTTACAATCATCAGAAATCTACTAAATCCCTCCCACAAAGGCCCAACCTACACAATGTTCCATATCGACACAGAGGCCTGACTTTGATATCTGAATAATTTGACTAGGAGCAAGAAAAGTCACAACAACATTAAGTGCAATAACTTTCTACCCCCTTTTTGGTTCCCAAATTGAAATTTGCTGAAATAAAACTTGACAGCCCAAAGCTCCCCGGGATGTGTTCCAGATGAATTGAGTCATCCACACACACTCGCAGATGCAGGGACACACTCACAGACATACACACACACACACACACACACACACACACACACACACACACTGAACCCCCACATGGACAGAAGGAGTTCTTTCCATCTGTATTTGACAACTCAGGGCCATAGGCCTCCAAGCCAAGGGCTGCTGATGAATGCAACTTTAAATTTAATTTGGTGGGATGCTAATTGTGCAGCGGTGGGAAAATGCTGGCGACATTTTGACTTTCGCAGCCCCACTGCCCTGATGAAAAAAATATCAGCTTTCCATCTGCAAGACATTTCTAAGGTGGACTCCTTACAAATTGTTAAGGTGCAATTTGTGCACAGTTAGTTCTTTGTTTAATGGAGAAATCTGCCTGAACTCTGATTGGGCTGATTTCCCTAAGGCCGGGAGTGAAGGTTATTTCCTTATGTCTTTTGGGAGCAGCAATCTCTCTAATACGTTTCTGAATTATTCCAGACTCTGCTGAGGCTGAACATGAGAACAAAGCCCTGGTTCCACAGCAGAAAGACTAACCGAACTCCCAGCTGGGAAGGTTTAGGCAGAGATTTATAAGTACAAACACCGAAGAAATTTGCAAGTAATTGCATGTATTTGCTTTCTGTTGTGGGATGCAGTAAACCAGTATTTATTAAAATACATCAGCAAGGTACTGTTTATTACCCCCTCTCCTTGATGCCTTGTAGAAGGGAATAAAGTCTTTGGCTCTTCTCATTTCTTTAAATTAAGGGGCCAAAACAGTATTTGTAAAGAATTTAAGGAAGAAGCTGAAATTGGACACACTGTGAACGGCTATTGCCTCTTACTTGAAATTGAATCACAAACATGGCTCTAGAGCTGTTGTTCTTATTTAATCTTGTGTAGCTTAACTTTAAAAAAAAAATTCATGTTTCCATGAATCCATTATTTGCGGGATCAACAATTACAATTTTTCCCTATGCAATTTCTGTTATTGCTCTCGAATCGCAGTGTGGAAATCTGAGTTCAGAATGGGCACATATTCAAAGGATATATAATGACAGGCTCAGAAATGTTATTGATTAAAAAGGGAGTAACTTAACAATAACAACAAAAAGAAAGCTATTACATTCAGTGGCTCCTGTGTTTGAATTCCTAGGCCAGCAGTTGCTTTGGGTTTTAATCCAGGAGTAGAGGTCAGAAGAAGCCAGACAGGTGACACTCCTCCCCTCTTCTGACTTTGATAACAGCTCTTCATCTGCTCCAGTCTCATTTTAATGATAGACCCAATCCTTCTACAGTATAATCCAACTAGAGCTGCATCAGCCTCACCTAAAGAGCTCCTTAACACAGACTGCTGGGCCTCTGGCCTAGTGTACCTGATTAGTAGGTCTGAGGCAGGCCCCACCACTTGCGTTTCTATCAAATTTACTGGGATGCAGTTGCCACTGATCCTGGGACCATACTTTTTTTTTTTTAAATCATAAAGTATATGTATTACGCACCTTTCTAAAAATATTTTATTGATTTTTTTTTAAATAAATGACAGCGGAATGCGTCACAATTCTTATTACACATATAGAGCACAGTCTTTCATATCTCTGGTTGTATACAAAATATGTTCACACCAATTTGTGTCTTCATACATGTACTTTGGATAATGATGTCCATCACATTCCATCATCATTACTAACCTCCTGCCCCTTCCCTTCCTCTCCCACCCCTCTGTCCTATCTAGAGTTCACCTGGGACCATACTTTGAGAACTGCTGGTCTAGCAGGTAAGTAAGCAAGAGTTTGGTGCAATGAAAGCTGAAGGCACCCCTCAAAAAAAAAATTACACATACACATACACACATATAAAAACCTACATATACACATACACACATATATATATGTATACATATATTTTATATGTGTGTATATATTTTTTATATATGTGTATATGTATGTATATGTATTTTAATGGAAACTAATGACAGCCAGATTGCATTTCATCCTCTTTCCTCATATAGAAATGAAATACCAATGTCTGTTATTTTAGCCAACAAATGTCTATTGCCACCCACTTAATCATGTGATTGATGATACTACTTCCACCTCTTCCGTGTTGGTCCTTGTACCACTTTTCCTTCCATCTGACTCCACTAACAAGCTGGAAAGTGAAGCTTCCAGTTTTTATATCTGCTTTTCTGAGGAATAAAAACACATCCCCACTTTCTGCTTCTTCACCAACAGGACATCCATGACCTGAGGTGTATAAGACTACACACAGGGCACCAAGCACCATACCTGGGAAGCCTTAGGCTCACATTGAATACTAGCTACAATTGTTTTAATATGATCATCATTAGGGCAAAATCAAGCACAATAACAAGCCTGAAGTTGTTTTTTTATAAGCTGGAGGCTGAAAACTCAGCATGGAAATTCTGATTATTTTAATTTTAGCATTTGCAATTACTAAGTCCCAGATCTTTAAAAAATCCCAAGTTGTCTCATCAATTAGAAGGTTTCTAAGATGAATAATAGAGACAGACGGCAGCCCATCTCCTTTCCCCTTGGCTCAGGCTCATATTTCTCCAGCATCAGCACCTGTATCTTTAAAACAGACTTATCTCCCAATGTCTGTGACATGAAGACAAATGAATTAGTGACCATGGAGGAATATTGAAATGAAAAATGCTATTTGATAAAAATAAGCCAGGCAAGAAAATCAGATAGAGCATGCACTTGTTTTGTTTCTTTTTCTTTTTTTTAAGTATTCTATAGAAGAAGTCCAGGCTTTTACATAGTTTTCCCAATTATAAGATCATCATCTCCTGCTCATGTAAAATCAGAGTTTCTATTATTTTTATTAGAGAGGAACTACAAGTCCTGTGCACAAAATCACAAATTGCCTGAAAGTGATACTTCTGAAAGAGGAAACTGGACTGTTCTGTGCCTCAAGTATCTCATTTAAGTAGCTTAAGAGAGGTAAGTGCTTTATACTGATAAGGATGCTCATGACCAAGAGCCCAGCACGTGCCAACTTTTAGTGCCAGATGTTCACAGACTTGTGCCACCTTCACACCAGGCTTCAGAAGCAGGCACTGAGGGTCAGTCAGGAAACTGAGGTGTTGAGTGATTTACATAAGGTAAATCAGCCAGCCAACGGGTGAAAGTAGAATCCTATACTTTCAGATTCCAAAATCACACCTGGTTTTCCTCCAAAGAACCCACTCATGGGCACCACCTTTTCTTTTTTAGAAGCAGGAATAAAAGACCATTTTAGAAGATAATCAGCTATTAAAATGGACAGAGGAAACACAGCCTTACCAATCCCCAATGGACCTAATGATGATGAATCAGAAAAGACACCTTGTTTTTTTAATAATCATATTTTCCTAGAACCTGCAGCAGGGTGAAAAATGATTGAATGTGGAATATTTTTATTAGAACATCCAAGAGTGTCTTTTATCTGCCTATATCTGAAGTATGTGTGACTCATCTCTTAAATTAACAGCTCTTAATTTGATGGGGCCTTTGGACAGGCCAGGCCAAAACATTTTTTACTAGCCATGTTTATAATTTCACTTTTCTTGAATCAACCTTAGTCAACATTTTTACATCCTTATTGTGCTAATCTCAAGAACTTCCTTTGAAACAAATGTAAAGTCTTGATCAAAAAACTAAAACGAGAAAAATAACTAATAAATTTGGTGAATTAGTGTGATCTGTTTTATTGGCAACACATATCAAAATGCAACTTCATTAAGAAGCATACAAGGGGTTATATGGTTGTCCCCCCTCGTCCATGGTTTTATTTTCTATAGTTTCAATTATCCAAAGTCAACTACAATCCAAAAATATTATATGGAAAATCCCATAAATAAACAATTCGTAGTTTTTTTTTCTTTTTTTTTTATTGGTTGTTCAAAACATTATAAAGCTCTTGACATATCATATTTCATACATTAGATTCAAGTTGGTTATGAACTCCCAATTTTACCCCAAATACAGATTGCAGAATCACATCGGTTACACATCCACATTTTTACATAATGCCCTATTAGTAACTGTTGTATTCTGCTACCTTTCCTATCCTCTACTATCCCCCCTCCCTCCCCTCCCATCTTCGCTTTCACACCATTCTGAGAAGCATGATAAAGTCTCACATGGTCCCACAGATGTGAATCATCCATTTGTCCAAGTATCCATGCTGTATAGGCTACCCACACACTCAATTATGAGAACAACTATCCTCATATCACAGTGTTTGTTTATGTTCAAGTAACTCTTATTTTACTTAATAATGGTTCCAAAGCACAAGAATAATAATGCTAGCAATTCAGAAATTCCAAAGGGAAGCCAATGTGTTCCCTTTAGGTGAAGAGGTAAAAGTATAACAAAATACTATTATAAAGAAAGAAAGAAAGTGCTCTTATTCACACTACTTTTATTACGTTATCATTTTTCTGTCTTATTTATTATTATCGTTGAACTCTTGTGCTTAATTTATATAATAAATTTTATCATAGGTATGTATGCTTATGAAAAAATCAAATATGTATAGAGTTCAGTTCTATCTAGGACTTCTGGCTTTCACTGGGGATCTCAGAACATATCCACTCCTAATAAAAGAGACTACTATATCCAATTCCCAAATAGAAATTCAGATGTACAAAAACAAAATTGTACAAATTATCCTATTACTTGTTGATAATTGAGTTTAGGCCTAATATTTGGGATGAAATAAACAAAAATTCCACACAGCATCAAATAATTTGGCATCCAACCTTCCATACCTTTTAGAGAAAGTAAACTGATTTTCTCATAAGTAGCCAAATTTTTGTTTAAGTTACTTTTGACTAAAGTGCAATTCGGACAGGAATCTGCAAGTGACATTTAGGTGAGCAAATTTACAGTGTCTTTTTAAGACAGAAAATCTAAGTGCTGGTCAATTGGGAATTTAAAGAAATTGAGATTGACATCTGACCTTTAAAAGCAGTGGTTCTCACACTCTATTGTTTTAAACACAAAGAATCACTATTTCCCAGAAATTCTGATGCAGGAGATCTCAGGTGGATCCCAGAATATGGTTACACAGGGCCCCAGGGTTGGTTTTGATAACACAGTTAGAAAGTCACAGAGGCCTCAGAGTCAAGGACCTCCCAAAACACCAAAAGTTGTCATTCTGTTCTGTGTAACCCCCTCTACCTCCTTAATGCCTCTCCCCGTCTTGCCTTCCATTAAACACTCACTCATGGAGAATGGGCAGTCACCCCAGGAAAACACCCTCCGAAGGGGTAATTTTCCTTTTGATAACTACGCTAAGTTTCAATCAAAGCAAACACATGGCAAACCAATCCCTTGCAGAAGTTTAAAAGGGAAGCACATGTTTATCTCTAGGAGGTCAGGTGGCCCATATGACAAACAGTTTGTTTTCCCTATGTAAATTGACTGCAAGAGTTTAGCTTGCTTCTGTTGTTATTTTATAGAGTATTTAAATTTAGAAAAAGTCTAGGCTAAATTAACATGAAGACAGTACTTACCACGGAATTGATAACCAGCTACTTTTCCCTATTTCAATTCTCAGTGTTCTTCTTCCTGAGGATCCAGACAAACACACTAGAGAGGCTGAGTAAAGGCAGTCAGCTGGATGTTAATTACCTTTTGGTCCCTGACAATGAATTTCACCCTATACCACTGAACTGAGGGATGAAAATCCTCCAGATCCCACCAGTAATTCCCAGAATTATCTCCATCCCCAAGACGAGCAAGCTGAATGTGGTATCATGGGGCCAAACTCAAATGCAGGTCTCAAAAGTCCCTACTTGACCAGCTTCCAGTGCCACTTGAGAGTATTCAGTCATTCATTTATTTGGTACTGGTGATTAACCACTGAGCCACAGCCCTGGCCCTTTTCTTTCTTTTTTTTTTTTTTAATTTTTTATTTTGAGACAGGGTCTCACTAAGTTCCTTAGGGCCTCTCTAAGTTGCTGAAGCTGGCTTGGAACTTGCCATCCTCTTTACTCAGCCTTCCAAGTGGCTGGGATTACAGGTGTGCGCCAAGACACCTGGTGAGGATTTTTAAATAATAGTGGAATGCCTTATTTAACCCCCAAATTCAAAGTGTCAGGACAAAGTTTATTTCTGAAATTCAGGAGACGGTTTTGTTTTGGTTATTGCAGTTGCTCTTCTGGATGCTGATACTTCTGTAGCCTGTGTGTCAAGCTGCAACTCAAAACTGCAGCTTTCCTTCCCCTAATTAATATTATTTAAAATAGCAAACCTGGAGCTGGGGGTTTAGGTCAGTGATAGAGCACTTACCTAAGCATCCCTAACCACCAGGAGAAAGAAAAATAAATGGCAGGTTGGTTTGTTCATTAAAAGAATACATCTTTTAAATTAAGTGTTCCAAATGGATGCAACTTATGCAAATATAGGTGTTTTCCTTGGTATACTTATTGAGTCTTTCTTGCAAACAGTTTGCAAGAGCAATGGGCCAAAAGGACTCAACAACCCATTGGAGAGCCAAGCAACATCAGACTTTCTTTCTAAAAGGGGACACAGTAGACAGGGATTAGAGTGGCAGGGAGTGTGAGTGTGAAGAAATCCCGGGGAGCATGAGAGATGCTGACAATTTTGTGCTAATGGCACTGTTCTCTATGCAGCAACAACCTCCACAGAAACTTCTCAGGCCAAAGGAAAAACACGGCAATGCCCAGAAAGGCAAGCAAAGAGAGCTGCATGCTTCCAGTTCTCATTTTAACAGATACTTTTCAATATCAGCAACTTGTACAGGAGAGACAGAAAGAAAAGGCAGCTCTGGTGCCTTGTACAGGTGACACCAAAGTCCCTGCCTGGGCCCCTGGACAAAATCGTCCCATGTAAACCTTAAAGAGGATTAATCCTCAAGAAGCACTGTAATGAGACCTTAAAAGGCTGAACAACAGCAGCCGACCGCGGAGGAAGGCAGTCGCCTGCTCCCCAAAGTCTTGCTAGCAGAGTTACATCAAAGCCAGCGGGCACCAGATAGCAGGCTTCTGCTGCAATCCCTTATCTCAGCTCCAGCGGACACCGCGGCTGTGATTGTCTTGAACTGCCACCTGTCCCAGGCATCTTTGAAGGCAACGCTAAGCCTCTGATAGATCTGACCTCCTTGAGCTGAGATCCTTTTATGTCTTTCTTCATTTTCTGCCCTGCGACATTCTTCCCCTGCCATGCACACGACATGAAACAAAGGGAGTTCTCACTTCTGACTCACTGTCCCCAGCCATTTGAGAGCAAAGAAAAACAATGTTCAGGATTATACTCTGCCTGTAATATGGAGCTGTCCTCGGGAGACAAGCCTCTTATTTTTGAGAGTGTAACTAGACGGCATTGAAGTGAAGGCGCTATACAATGGGGTTCCACGGAGCTGGAAGCCAAGATATGAAAGCTGTATATCTGAGATAACTTGAAAACACAAGGAATGATCATAGGCAACTCGATTAATAATCACATTTTTTAACAGGAGGAATACAAATACTGAAATATTAAAACAGGCTTACCAATTCACAGCACATTGGGACTTGGAAAAAGGATGGCAAAAAGCAAATGTTCCCCAACCTGATTCAACTTAAAAAGGATATATATATATTTTTAGAGTGATGGGAAAGAGAAAAATTCATACACACATGTACCGTAGGTGAGAAAAGTTAAAAAACCTCAAAGAGTGAAACACTTCTCTCTGAGGCTGGAGGTATCTGGCATTTCCAAGTCACCCTGGGAAGATGGGCAATGTGTATAATTCTCTGGAAAGGTCTGCCATTTAAGGGGAGGGAACACTGCTGTAATCAAATTCATTCAACATAAGATTTCTCAACAACCTTATTATGCGGTCACACAAGTCTGTCTCCACATATTGCTTTAATAACACTCATTTTTGTGACTATTTCTCACACCTTGTGAAATCCTAACACTCTTCACTGACTGAATAAGCATGGTATTATTTTAATACATTGCCTCGTTTCACTAAAAATTGCAGGAAGCATACCAGAAATCATAAGGTAGAAAACGCTAACAAAATAAAAACCTGATCAGAGAACATTCTAGAGGGTCAAGGCCAGGAGAAAGTTAAATAGAAAATAGGCAGGCTACACATCCAATAGACTTGGAATCATTGAACAGCCAATTACATCCAAGTGTCCTGGTAGCCAAAGAGAAAAGGGAAATAAAATCAGCTACATGCTATACCTTGCAGGAAGTCACATGAACTATGTTGTCTTGTGTCATAGTCTTGTGCTCTTTGTATTCAATATTTTAAAACTTCAAATATGTGCCCCCCCCCCAAACTTGCTTCCCAGAAATAAATGAGAAAATCTGTTGCTGTGGTCTGAGTTCCAAAATCCCCTTATTCAGGAGCCAGTAGGACTAGGCAGCTATGGCTTCATGGTTCTGGCTCACAGGGTTGCCTCCTGCATAGAAGAGTAAAAGATCCCACAGAAATACCCAACAATGAAGACTATTCTGAAGTCAGCTCTTGAAACACCTGGCCCCTTGACATACCCACTTCCAGGGTAGCCTCACCGGCTCTGGGTCTACTCCAGTTCTTTCAGTTTGGACTTAGCTTTCAGTTTTTCACCAGCTTCCAAGCACTTGGTCTTGTTCTCTGACGGAGAGCCTATCTTCCCAGTTCTGACATGGCTCTGGATTTCAGGCAGCCCTTCTCATAACAAGCCTCTGCAACTCAGGACAGAGGGGCCCTGCAATAGGTGGGACCACTGCTCTCAGGCTCTGAGCAGACACACCACTTCATGCTTGTCTGCCAAAGCTGGAGCAAAGATATTTTCCCTGATACTACAGTCCGTCACACATTTTCCAGGGATGCATGATTTACAAGAGGAATGCACTGACAGGTACTTCAGGCAAGGTGAGCAGCATGTAGTTAAGGCTCATAAATCTACCAGCCTCCCTCTCTTCAATAAGATCCGACTTGTAAAACTGTTTGCAGATCGAAGAACTTTCTATACAATCACTTACATCCCCATTTTTCACTGTGCCCATCTCTTACACATGGCCAATATCCATGATGGAACAGCTTATTATAACACAGAGCTCACTTTAAAAATCTTTAAACCTTAATAATATTTGGGATAGGTAGAAAATAATTTTTCCAATTTGAAAACAAGGTAAGTTTTGATGGTATTGTTAATTTCTCCAAGTTCATGACCTTTTTTCATAGCATGGTGACCATTAAAATAAACTATGATAAAAAATAAATTTAATACAGGATGTATTAACCAATTATCTTAAAACACAATATGCAACAAAAATATAATCAAAAGAAGCAGACACATAAATAGGAATTCATATATAGAGGTCAGGAGAAAAGCTCTCCTGCATAGCAAGTCTGTAGTAAATGGGCAGCAATGTAAGACGTGATTCAAGAATTCAAGGACATCACCCATGTTAATTGTTGGTATGTTGCCAGAGTCAAACTATTTCATTTAAATTTCTATCAAATCACCGTATATTTCTATTGAATACCACTAATTATTTATTGCTATTTTTTAAATCTGCTTTGGGTAACAAAATAAACGAGGGGTCACTTTCCTTAGGAAATGAATGTCTATCCCTTCCAGGAGAAAGGAACAAGACTTTTAAAAGACTTTGGCTAGAATGGGGGTCAGCTTTTGCAGCTGTGCTGTTTCATCTTTGTAGGATATTCTGTAAACTATGACACAATTACCATGCCTAATTTTTATCTAGGTAGGGCTTTAAGATTAATTTCCTTTACTTTCAGATATTTCAAATTTGAAAAACTAAAAAAATAATGCACTCTAAAACTAGAAATACAAGAAATTCTCTAGGAGGGTTTAATAGCATCAAAAGGGAGACTCCATGTAGAGAGGAAAGAACCCTCAGTGGCAGAGCCATGAGCCATCCACTCCTGGTGTCAGAGTCTTTCCTTATGGAAAAAATCAAGACATGAAGGAATGAGAGAGGGTGGAAGTCAATGTAGTCAGTGACTTGAACATTCTCTCATTTCATTGCTGCTACCACCCTTGGTGCTACCTACTATGGTGTGAATACGATTTGAGTGCATCCCCCAAAAGTTCACATCTGGGAAGCTTAGTCTCCAGTGGGGCGGTGCTGAGGTGGTGGAACCTTTAAGATGTGGAGCCTTGTGCAAAGTAATTAGGCCACGTGGAGCTCTGTGCTCTGAAGGGGTTAACGCTGGTCTCCAGGAATAAGTCAATTCTCATCAGAGTGGGTTGTTAGCAAGCAAGGTGCTGGGCATCTTCTGTACACAGTCGGTTCCCTTCCTGTTTTTCCCTCATGTTGTGATGCAACCCAGGCCCCTTGCTAGGACCTGGGCACCATATGCTTGAACCTCCAGAACTGCGAGGTAAACAAACCTCTTTTGTTTTCAAAGTACCCAATGTCATGTATTTTGCTACACGACAAAAAAGAGAAACCAATATTTCAGAATTTGCTTAAGATTACTTTTCCAGAAGGTGGTACAGCTGAGACTGGATCCAAACTTTAACTGGCTCTAGATCTCTTACAGTGTACCAAAAATGCAGCAAATTTATTCTATCATTCCAGTTCAAACTGGCAGGCTGGGCAAATACTATTCTCACCTGTCCCTCTGAAGACCTTTCTCGAATTAAAAAAAGCATGAGAAGTAGGTGTCACAGTAATGATAAAAATAAAGAAATAAATGTTAATAAATTTGCTGAGCACTTACTTTGTAGCTTTCATTATATTAAATAACTAAATATTCAAAAATTAGCCTATGAAGTAGGTGTTTCCAGTAGCACCACTGTGGAGAAGACAGTGCCCAGAAAGATTAACTAAGTTGCTCAAGATCCCATCAGTAGAATCAGCATTTAAATAAAATGAAAAAAATAAAATCAAGATGGAAATTTGACTCGTTCCTACAAGATGCAAAATGAATAAGACTAGAATTATAAATGGATAAAGCATACAGAAAAGCAGCAGTCTAGAGTGTTCTCTAAGAAGGCAAAGAAAGATTGACAGTCACTCTCTGCCCAAGAAGGCTTATTCTTCACAGACCGTTGCATGGGACACCTGTGCCAGTCATGTGACCTGTCTAGTGCACCATGCAAGCAGAATGAGCTAACATTTTCCCAAGCAACATCTATATGCCTCCTCTTCAAAAAATGGAATGAACTCCTCTCCTGGGACTGTGCAGGCTCTAGTATGGATTTTAGTGCTTTTTTTCCCCTCCCAGGTCCTTCACTATGAACACCACACCAGCTGACTTCTGGCATTGGTCCTAGCAGGTTAGTATGTTCTCCACAAATAAGTTCTTCCAGCTCCCCAGAAGCAATCCCCTCATTCTAGCACATGAAAGTCCCTGCTTCATTTCCCTGAAGGAAATCCCACTAACTGACACATGAGATTCAAATGCTGCCTATTAGGGTTTGGATGTGAGGTGTCCCCCAAAAGCTCCTGTGTGATACAATGCAAGAAGGTTTGCAGGAGAAATGACTGGGTTATAGCCTTAACCCAATCAGTGAATTAATCCCCTGATAGGAGTGGTAACTGGAGGCAGGTGGGGTGTGGCTGAAGGAAGTCTTTTATTAGGGGCGTGGCTTTGGGATATATATTAGTACCTTGCAAGTGGTGACCTCTCTCTCTGCTTTCTGATCACCATGTGAGCTGTTCCTCTTTGCCATGCTCTCTACCATGATGTCCTGCCTCATTTGAGCCCTGAGGAATGAAGCCGGCCTTCTATGGACTGAGACTTCTGAAACCATGAGCCCCTAAATAAACCTCTCCTCCTTTACAATTGTTCTGATTGCCTCCTTCAGTCACAGCAGTGAAGAAACTGATTAAAACACTGGCTCTCAGGAAAGTAAGCCTCCCTGTGCCTGAGCAGAAAGAAACAGGACAGCCATCCTTTCCCATATTTCAACATGAATAACACTCAGAGATCTCCAGGCTTATGAGATGAAGAACATAAACGAGAACAGGATAAACAAAATGAACAGGAAAAACTGTTTCAGTCAGCTTTTATACCACTATGACCAAAATAACCAACACGAGCAACCCAGAAGAGAAAAAGTTTATTTGGGACTCCTGGTTTCAGAAGTCTCAGTTCAAAGACAACCAACTTCATGCTCTGAGGCAGCACATCATGGGGGAAGGGCACAGTGCAAAATAATTGCTCAGCTCCTGCAGGTCCAGAAGCAAAGAGAGAGGAAGGAAAGGAGCCACAGGGAAATGCACCCCCTCCAGGGCATTCATCCTACCTCCTCCAGTCAGGTGCCCCCTGCCTTTAGTTTCTACCCAGTCTATTCAAACTAGGATGCACAAATTAGGATATAGCTCTCAAAGTCTGACCATCTCACCTCCACATTTCTGCATGAATACAGGAGTTTGGGGGGTACACCACATGTTCCAAACCATAACACTAACCCTGAAGGAAATGCTTGGAGGGTTTTGAGAGATTATTACATGTAAAAGGCAAGAGCAAGATATTAAGAAATAAAAATTTTAAAGCTTATTAAAATATGAATCCTTAAATTAAAATGTTAAAAGCACTTAAAAATAAAGTAAGTTTTCCAGAACACAGACCCAAAAACAAAGAAAAGGAGGATATGGAAGAAAAGATAAGAGACACAGAGAAGTAACCCAGGAGGTTTAACATTCAACTAGGACCATAACACTTCCAGAAAGGATAAAATAAACCATCTGTAAAGTCATACAAATCGAACAGGCATCAGACTTCTCATTTCCATCTTTGGATGTAACAGAAAAAAAATGTACCAAGATCTCAAGAAGGGAAACTTTTACAGTTAGAACTTTAGCTGAACTATCTGGCAGAAGCAGAAGCAGAATAAAGATGTTTTCACACATGCAAAGCCTCAGAAAACATATCTCCTCTGTTGTTGGGAAGTTACATGATGTACTCCAGTAAAGTTAAAAAATAAATAAATAAATAAACCAAGAATTGCAAAGCCATAAGACCCAAGAAACACTGGTTCCATGCCAGAAGATCATGAAGGGATGTCTGGAGTCACCTCGTATCGACTATTCAGGAGAAGGAAGTCCCAGTAAGGACAATGTACTCCCTTAAGTGCAAAAGAGTTGGGAGGTTGGAGGAAAGTACAGAGGCAAATAAGAAAGAAAAAGCTGAAGCAACTACCACAAAGTAACATAACAGGTGCGTAAGCAATTCAGAAAGCGTAATAAAGCACTTGTTCTAAGGCTAGCTGCAACACTGCTGGGTGGTACAGGGATTCAGGACACTGGGTCCTCAAAGAAAGTAAGTGTGATTCAAACAACACAGAGGACAATGTCCACAGTTACAATGCTGTAGGTGCTTTCTTGACTTTAAACATTTTAAATCAACCTATGGACAAAACATGGCAGATGTGGTTACAATTATAAGACACCATGAACACACTAACAACCTTGATGCTACTATATAAAAGCCAAGCTCCAGAAGATGGGGGAGGAAGGTCTAATATCCTCATCTATTGAACTGGAAAACCAAGTTACTGTAGAAAATTGATGAAGAAAGGAAATAGAGGTTTAAGATATTCCTTCTGAAGCTATAAAAGTAGTCAATAAACAAATAACATAAAACCACAATACTGAGAGGAGGCAGGGCAGAGTGTTAAGATAATTAAAGGTGAACTTTCATGTTAAAGAGACAATAAATAGCACTGAGTAAAAAAATATGTGGATCTAATATGTTAGGAAGTAAAGGTACTGGCACATTCTGGAGCTGTCACAATGGTCTACCAAAGAGCTAAAACAGAAACAGCACCAAGTATTCTTGGGACGAGGGATGAAGAAGGAAAAAGGAGGCCACTGTAACTTTCCATTCTAAGGTCTTCAGTACTTTGTGAGTGGTTAAAAGGAACATGTATTACTTGTCAATTATAAATTGTAATAGAAATATAATAATATGCTAAAAGATAAAGAGAGCTTCAAGGTTTCTTTCATTTTGGATTTTTTCCTACAAAAAAAAAATAACAAACGTATCACAGTAATCAAATCATCATTGTACATGAAAAACAAAAGAAAGAACTCAGCTTCCACAAATTGGTTTCAAGGAGAGAACTTCCTATCTACTCGACACAGCTTTCCCATTTTGGAAAATCACTCTGGACCACAAACCTGGTAAATTCTCCTGACAATCTATAAGTGGATCCGTGGCCTCATGAGTTCCATGCCATTCTGGTATCCTCAGAAAAATCAGCTCTTATTTTCTGCTAAATCTGACATCACTGGACAGAGATGAGCCAACATGAACAGGTTGATTTTGTGAAGTTTTTAGCAGAGTATCATGTCATGAAACACTGAGACCAAAAAGAGAGCCTACGAGGATTTGAACAAAAAAGAGGCCCTAGGGGCCGGGATTGTGGCTCAGGGATAGAGCACTTGAAGAGCATGTGTGAAGCACTGGGTTCGATCCTGGCACCACATAAAAATTAAACATAAATAAATAAATAAAGGTATTGTGTCCATCTACAACAACAACAACAACAAAAACACATTAAGAAAAAAAAGAGGCCATAAAGAACACAATAACCTTCACCTACCACTTTACCAAGAATCCTTTGTTCAAACACTGCACACCTCCATTCCCTGTGCCAAAAAGCTCTCTTCCAATTTCAAAACACCAGAAGGCCACCTCCAATATTAATTTCCAAGAGAAATACTCTTTTATAAGAGAATGCTTAAAGAATGAATCTTTTGAAATACAAATAAAACTTAAACGTGAAAATGTATTTCCTTCATGCTATCCACCTACCTGAGGGAAAAGAAAACAAAATTTCAAGTCCTCAGAATGTTCTGTTTCTCCCTTGGCTCTTGACAAAACTAGCTTGGCAGCCAAAGAAAGCCAGGGACTATGAAATAAATATTCTACCTTGGTCTCCCGTTTGTTAGCTAAACAAGGTGAGGAAAGTGAGGACACAGTCGTACACTAGTGCTGCCTGAGCCTCCAAGTTCAGGCAAAACTCCATGGGACAATGCAGCTGTAGAGCTTCTCAGCCACCTGCATGTGAGTCTCCCTCCTAACAGCAGTGAGTTCCCTCCTTATACAGGGTCAGGGACACAAAGCCAGCTCATGCTAGGCACTACATGGTCACCCAGTAGGATCTCGGCTCTTCTTAGAAGAAGGGCCAATCACAGGTGTAACATCAAGCTCTGTGCAACAGCGCATGTAATTGGAACCTTCATACTCTGGACACAAAGTGGTAGAAAAGAATTTGTGCCTTACAGTCATGCTCACCTGGTGGCTCATTATCAGAGGAATACTTTAGAAAATCTGAAAAGAGCAAGCCTGCACTGTTACCAAAGGAGTAAAAAAAAAAAAAAAAAAAAAAAAATTTTTTTTTTTAAAGAATATCCTCTTGGAGGAAATTTCAAAAAAGGAGCTATAGGGTGGGTCTCTAATCTCTCTTTTTCTGGGGATGGGGTAGGCAGTTCCCAGGGACAAACCCTTCTCCATTCTGACTGGGCAATTCTGCAGTCCTGCAGTCTGATGGCTGTGCTCCCAGACATAAGAACACGTGGTTGCCTATATGAAATATTAACTTCAAATAACCAAGTATGTGAAGAAAAATCTAGTATTAATGATACAAACTGAGCACTTCATGCCCAAGAATCAGTTCCTTGTTTCTGTGAATCATCTGAGGGTGTACAGGACCCACCCCCCACCCCCCCAAAAAAGCGCATTTCACCAGGCTGGATGGGTAAACGAAACATGCCGAATGAAACTTTTAACTCCAGGAGATCAGAGAGCATACCTAAAAACCACCCAGACAGCCTGTTGCATAAGAGCTTCTTGGGTTTTAGGGGCAGGTGCCGTGTGGCAAAAGCGACGTGTTGAGGACCTGCAGGTTTGATTAATCAGGTATGAGGTAGGGAGACAAAGACAACTTGCACTGAGGACACACAGCACGCGCCAACCCCACTGCTGAAAGGCCACGGAAGGTTCCCGAAGAGCAATAAACCAACATGCACCACTGAAAGATTAGCAAGGGTCAGGGTGAACTCATGTGAAATCTGCCCCCCTCCCCAAAAGTAAAATTCAGGGGAACATTTCATATTGCAGTTCAGAACGCCTCATAAATTAATGAAAGTCTGACATTAAAGTTAATAACAGCTGGAACGGATCAAGCAGAAAGAAAACGCAGCATCGGCATATGTGTTATGTGAATTTCTTTAGAGTCCATAAATTTGATATTTGGAAGGAAGAAGGGAAATGTTAATTAGGAGAAATTTCATACTGGATTTAAATTTGCCATGGAGTCAAAGCTCTATTGTAAAAGCCCCCTTGGAATCAGAAATCACCCTTGCCAGACCTGGGTTCTGACTTTCATCTTGCTAGTTTATACTTGTCGATATGTGACTTAATTGTTTTCATGTGTTGCTTTGTGCTTTCTCTCTGCGAAATACAGAATCAAGAGCCAGGGTCATACCTTTTATTTTACTGTTTGTGAAGCTCAATTAATGTCGGGGGAACCAATGAAAATACCTAAGAAGTCATCCCTCTGCCTTCTCTAAAAGCCTTGTAACAATTTTCCATAATTTTTAGACTATTCTAGTTACAGGTTTCTCAGGGGATCACAGTCACTCTTAAAAGTCTCGACATTAACTTTTCTTATTTTCCCGATACACAGGGAGCATTGTTACGACATGTATCTTTATTACACGGATCCAGATATATATCGGGTCAAATCAAATCCCCTGAAACATAACTTCATACAGATCGGGGCTGATATCTCACATTTGTCTTTAAAAAAAGCAACCCTCAGTGCTACCTGCAGTTCTCTGCATCAGAAAGGGATTCCCCTGGTCTCCTTGATCATCTGCATAGATCTTCTATGCAGGGCCCTTTGGTGTCAGTCTCGGTTCTCCTTAGTCTTTTGCCGGGTATGTCGTTAGCCTGCACTGGCCCTGTTAGCAATATGCGGTCCTTTTCATCTTTTCTCATAAATCATTCCTCTAGTCCCTTAATCATGCTTAAGATTCTTTCAGTTTATCAGAGACGCCAAAGTCATGAAACGATGAACTGTCCATATTAGTGGGGCTGTTGGACACCAACATGCCTTTGTAGGAAGGTTTGTGTTCTTTCTCTCTGACTCTGTCTCTTCCTCTGATGTAAACATTTCAAGTACATTTACAAATAATGGAGTCAATCCCTCCCCCTGGATGGAGCAGGGTGGTTTGTACCCTTGCAGAGTCACCCAGAGGGACAAGTGACAGATCTTGCAGTGTCTTCTGTGCAGATGGTGGTGCTAGCCCCAGAAACGCACAGGGAGGGCCAGATACCATATAACCTGTTGACATGGGAAAGCCCTAGGTCCTTCGACTGGCTGTTCTTTAGAATTCAGAGTTCACATACATTACAAATGGAGACTTTTTTAAAACATTCAAACAGCCTTCAGTCTGAAAATTACTGCACCATCCAAAGAAGCTGGGCTGGAGGCAACAGGAACATAGTAGGGAAGACAAAGATGAACAAGCCAGGCTGAAAAGCAAGGCACCCAGAACCCCCCTCCCTCCTCCCAAACCTGAGATCTGGAGTCTAGACTCAAATTGACACCATGCTCAGGTCACATGATCTCTCTAAATCTCAGGTCATTCAAGTGCTACACTGGTGTTAGGGTTTGGATATGAGGTGTCCCCCAGAGGCTCATATGTGAGAAGGTGCAGAAATGATCAGAGATGAAATGATCAGATCAGGAGAGCTGTAACCCAATCAATGGACTACTTTATTGTTGGGCTAAAGATTTGAAAGGATTACTGTTCTGGGTGGTACCTGTAAGCATAGGGTGTGGCTGGAGGAAGCAGGTCTCTGGGAAGTGACTTTGGGGTTTATATTTTGTCTGGTGCTCTGCTTCCTGGCTGCCTTGA
Organism: Marmota marmota marmota; assembly: GCF_001458135.2. Classification (NCBI taxonomy): domain Eukaryota; kingdom Metazoa; phylum Chordata; class Mammalia; order Rodentia; family Sciuridae; genus Marmota; species Marmota marmota. The sequence goes on from NW_026000153.1 coordinate 17,694,982, forward strand.
ACTGAACAACTTTCCTCCACCTTAATGTTCTGCCTCACCTCAGGCCCGGAGCAATGGAGTCAGTCAACCATTTTCTGAACCAAATAAATTTTGATTCTCTAAGTTGTTGTTGCCAGGTATTTTGGTCACAGCTCTTGGAAAAGCTGACTAACAGTCTCTGTGAAAATTAATGGAGACTATGTCACAAGGCCCTCAGCCCAGTGCTTGGCACACAGGAAGTGCCCCACATGTGGGCCTATTTATTGTGACTGCTACTGCTTCCCCACATTTATATTCTCCAATGGGGGCACAGAGAGGACCCAAAAGACTCCCAACAATTAAGATATAGGTTGTTTCAAATTCTTTTAGGAAGGTATCAATGAATCAGAAATTTTTTCAACAATAACAGCAACACACAAAGTGGTGATAACTGTTGCCTCTCCCCAAGGCTGGGATACCACTGAACAACACCCAGAGCCTGGAGTGGGGGTCAGCCTGCCCTCCTTCTCCACATACCTATACTCCAAATCCTTACCAATGGCCCACTGGCAGCACCACCATCTGGGCCCTGGGACAGAGCTCTGAAGCTCTTCTCCACAGGCCTGAGCACAAACCACTGCCCACCAACCCAGGCCCTTGCATGGGGTCTGGGCTATCATTCTGGAATCTTATCAGTTATGAAGCATGAGTGAAGAGTCTGAGCTCGAAAGCCAAAATGCCTGGTTCAGCCACTTCTAAACCTTGTAAAAATGGGCAGCTTCTTTAGCCTACTTGGGCCTCAGTGTGTTCTGTGTCAAAGAAGAAAATCAGGACAACCTCTCCTCAGATTGCTGTGAGGAGTTAAGGAGCTCGAGAGCAAAGCCTGTGGCATCAAATGTAGTACAGAGAGAGGATGCAATGTTTGCTGGCTACAGTCCAGTGACAGCCAGCCCACTGTGACAGTTTGCCAAGTCTCCTGTATTTTACATTCAACCCCTCCATGAGAGTCACCTCACACAAGCCTGAGTGATAGTCCTAAAACAAAACTCAAATCACCCCACTTCCTCCCTTGGCTCCCCATAGGTCCACAGCGTCCTCCATTCATCTCCCCTACTATTCTACTTCCTGCCCAGGTCCACACTGTCCCTGTCTCTGCTTCCATCCCTATCCCCTCAATCTTCCCATGCTGGCTTCAGGGTGGCTGAAAAGATACTTCCTGAGCAAGGTTCTTCTTGTCCCTCCCACACAATCTAAGGTCCATCCCTCCACCTGGGTCTCTCCTCAGCACATCACCTGCTGCATCCTCCTCAGGACACAAGCCGCTATCTTCTTGCTGCAGTGTCTGCCTAGGTGTTGTGTCTCCTCTAGCCAGAATGTCCGTTTTGAGAACAAGGAACTGATTTGTCTTGGCAAACACTGGCCACCTCCAGACCTAGAATAGCATCTGAGTCACAGCAAGGCTTTCCGAAAATGCAGGGAGTTTTTAAAATGAGAATAAATATCAGGCGCCCTGTACCCAAGGGGATGAGACTTGCAGCAGGTCAGAGTGATGATGCACTCAGGTGCCTCCAAGTGTTCACTAACAGTCCCTCCACAATCAATTTGTGGCAATGTGATGCATATACACCATATTTAACATATTATTTGTGATAAAAAGGCAGAAGCTGTATGAAAATGTATCCCCAGACACACACATACATATATACATTAAAAATAGAAGTAAACTGCATACTGGATTCAAAAAGGGTCAACCCACTTGGGTGGTTCAGAAGGCTTCCTGACAGAAGAAGTGAGAAAGGAAGGATCTAGGTAGGAACACTTGCAAAGGCCTGAAGACCAAAGGAGGAGCTGACAACCTCTAAGGACCCGAGAGGAAATTTTGTGGGCAAAGGGGAGATTTCTGTAGGGGAGTGGGCTAAAGAGGTACAAGCTGGGATCCTGGAAGCGAAGTGGGAGGACAGCAGGTCTCCTAGCAGGGAGCCAGGCCACAAGAAACTCCCATACTGTGTTATCTTCTCTAATCCCTGGGGAGTGGTAGAAGGGGGTTGCCATTTATTACAGAGGGCACAAACAGGGGCAAGAAGTGGAATATTGAAATTCTACCCAATTTGAGAGCAGTCTTGTTCCCTGAAGGCAAACCAAAAGAAGAGGCGATGTTTGTTTCTCAGCACCTCCTGCATGTACTTCTCTGCTCCTCTCTGTAAATTGCCTAGGCAACAGGCACCTCCTTTGATTCCACTCTCAAGTCAGAAGCACAATCAGGATGCAGATTTGGGTCCCCCCAGTGGATGAGGTAAACACCCAGCTTCCTTGAGTGGGCTCCCTCTGACCTGCACAATGTCCCCTGATTAGGCCTGCACCCCCCCCACAGAGAGAGCCAATGTCTCTCCCTCCAGGGTCCCAGCATCTCCCTCAAGACTCTTTCAGGCCAGGGGGATTGAAGGCTTCTTCCAGTAATGCAAGCCTTTGTTCTCATTTCCCCCTGGAGGTTTTATCTACTGGATTTCCCAGCTGAATGTCCCTACTATTTCTGGCCCCCATCTCCAGCTTCACCATAGGCCCCTTGCACAACTTCTCTGGTTTGACAGATGTGAGGGGATGTGGGAGTTTTATAATAAAATAAAACTCAAGGGTCTGAGTTTTTTCATGGTGAATTCTATTCTGAAGTTAGCACATGTCTTGGTACAGAACACTCTTAAGACCCCTTTACTTCTCATATTTAGGATTCGTAGTTTGTGATGAAGAAGTTGTAGTTCTTGGGATTACCTAGTACAGAACAGCTCGGCAACTGGAGAACCAGCACAAATGGATTTTGTTGTCTTCGAGTTAATTATGGCATGCTACACAAAGGATACAAGAGCACACAGTCGAGGGCCAAAGAAATAGCAGGCAGCCAGGGATGTCCAGCAGGGACGCCCTACAATAGGAATCTCACACTGGCAAATCCAGAGATGGAGATGAATTAAACTCTGCAACAGAGAGACTCTGGATGAGTGATGGAAAACTGAGTTACTTAAATGTCTCCTTAAACATTCCTAAAACCCTGGTACTATTCTTGGGAATCACCCTGTTGAAAAGGAACAAGCTGCTTGCCATGGATACTTGCTGGGGCATCTCTTTAGCCCAATCTCCTGCCACTCCCCTCCAAAAGCTTCATCAAAGGTCCTTACACGTGTCATATTTTCTTCTGGCCTACTCACAAATATTCCTGTCTACCTGGATCCCTTTGTTCTCTCTGCCACAGGACTTAGTTCAAATATCACCCCCTCCAGGAAGCCTTCTGGACTATCCAGTATGGGTCACCTATGTCTCCAACTTACTACCAAAGGACAACACATTCCATCTCTTCTAACATATGCTTTCTGAGCTTTTCTGCTTGTCTTCACATCCTATAAGGATGCAGAAGCCAGGACTTGTCCATTTTGTTCAGAACTGTTGGACACTTAGGCAACTTACAAGCACATGCTCACTTGACAGACAAATGAATGACAGAAAGAACTGCCTCCCTTGCAAAAAAGAAAAGAAAGAAAGGTGAATCAAATCAAATGGTTCTTTCACTGTATTCTAAGAAGAAGAAACTCATTGAAAATGGAGGCTAATTAGAAACCTGAAGTTCCCAAAATAAATGGGCCATATTAGGACAATATAAACAATTATTTTAGGACAGATCAAGGCAGAGACCCCAATTTACAAGTTTAAATAATTGTGGGATTTGGATACTTTTCAAAGAGCACTATGAGAATTCAAACTACATCAGAACATAGGAACAGAAGAGCAATAAAATGCCAGATTGGTTACTCTACATTAATCCAAACTGTGAAAGGCACAAAGAGAGAAAAATCAAGCCCTTTCACTAAGAAGTATGAAGACACGGCACAAATTTATAGATACAAGATCAAGAAAGCTAAAGCAGGATGGGAGATGCAGCTTTCAAGAGACATCAAAGGTAACATTCTTTAATTATACAAGAAAAAGGAGGAGGGCCAAGGATAATGTTGCCTCTATTAGGAAACGGGGAGGGGAAGCTGTTAGCAGATGGCTATGAAATGGCAAGAGATGCTGTGTTTAGCATGCTTTACTCTAGGAAGGAGTAAAAGAAGGAAGGAGAAAAGGGAGGGTGGACAAGAAACCATGAACAGTTCTTTAAAATGTGACATTTGAATGGGTGCCAAATAAGGAAAAATAATAATAATTACATGGAACCTTTAAACCACTGGATGCATGATTCTAAATTCAGTTGAAGACTGAGACTCCTGTTAACTACAGACACATTGGGACACTAACAAGTTGGGGAAGATGTTACCAAAATCATGAACTGCCTAGAGATCATTGAAGATAAGGCAAATCACTGAAATTTTTTTGTAAAAGGTAAGCAAACATCAGGCTCACCTCAACTGCAGAAAAAATACCCACCTGTCCCACTTGAGACAGGTATTGAGTCATATAAAAGAGGCCATTCTCCTGTGTTAATCCCACAGTATTTAAAAGGAGGATTGTTGTCCAATTCTATGAATAATCTGACATTTATTCCAAAGGGCCACAATACATCTCTCATGAGCATTCTAGCAACTTTAAAGGTGTCATACGTATGTAGAAGCAAATACTTTTACTGATTCAAAAATGTACATTTCAAAGTGTTTTGAATGTATCAATTATTGTTTATACCTGGCCTACTCTCAGAAAAGACTGGGTTTAGATCAGAGGTTACAACCAATGACTATTAAATGACAGTAGAAGCATCTACATCTCTTCTGATTGCTGAAAAGCCACCTCCCGTGGGGAAGCTGTGGACAAAGAATGTCTGGACCTCATCTCCCACCGGGCAGGTGATCAAGCCACCCAACATCTCCTAACTTCCCTGCCCTATGGGAGGAAGCATGCATGAGTCCTCCCAGGCCTGCTCTGGAAATTCTGGTAGAAATAAAAATCAAGTACATCCCTTGGACTAATTAGGTTATTGTAAATATCTGATTGTTTCATAAGGACAACACCGGGAAATAGCAGTGATACGTTTAGGTGAGAACAGCACAACTCCTAGTGTCCAGGGTAGAAGCACATCCTGGTAAGATGGTACCTGAAGGAGATTTTCAAAGGAGCAAGGTCATTAGATAGGCAGTGCAGGTCTTCAGAATAGGTAGAACTTGCAGGCAAAAATAAAAGTTTAAAAAACAAAACAACAAAACTGGTCCAGGAGAAGCAACCTGTGAGCAGAGCAACAGGGGCAGGCCAGCACCAGAGCAGTGGGCCAGAGGGAGGGACCCACCTGCAGAGAGGGCAGAGCTGTGAGGCCAAGGCCTTGGAAGAGGGCTGGGCCAGCCTGCCAACAGGCTAAGTGACTCTCTCTAGAAAACAGGATCTCCTTTGGCTTTCTTTCTTTTCCTGAGCGGTCTTCACACTTCTCCCAGTCCCTTCTAATAAACTTATCTTCAAAATTAATAGATAAAATCGATAACTAATTTTTCAAAATGCTACTATGGTTCTTTCCCCCAACTCCCAGTAATTTCATTCCCACTTTCAATCACAATCTCCTTAGACTGAAATAAAACAGAATTACAGTCATGTCAGGTTCAAGCCAAGTCACGATTCATAAGCAAGAGTTCAAATCTGAGTTTCTAAGCATTATCCCTCCATTTCTACTGCTTTATTCAAAGTTATATTGCAATGTGGCTCTTCAAAAGTCTGTAGAAGTAGCTTACTGTTTCTAGTCTTAAAACATGAACTCTGGGCTTTTGAAGGAAAGCCAGGTCATCATATTGAACTTCTAACAGAAAGACAAGAATAAACAGGGAACTATTCTTAAGCTCACAAATAACAGTTATGCACAGGCGCTGAGACTAGATCTTCTCTCTCCAGCAATCCCTTTCAATTCAGGAATAGCAGCTAAGAAGCAAGTTGCTCAGCAGAGCCCGCAGAGTACAACCCAGTGTCAGTCTTTCTAGTTTAACAATCTAATATAAAAAAAAAAAAATTCCTGATTGGCTCATCAGCTGTTCTTGAAAGAGATAAAAAACAATCTAGATGAGAATGGAACTATGTGCTTGGGGAACTGTCACTTCCTTTACAGTCTGGTCAACACCCAACCATTCATTTATGCCTTGTAGGCATTTTTTGTCTCTCATAGTCTCAAGACAACACTCACATCATAAGAGAAATGTGAGCAGGTGCACCTATTAAATATGTAAACTACACATCCTCTTCCACTTTCTCAGAAGATGTATTTCTAAGGGGTGTGGAAAGTCAACTAATAGAAAGAAAGACAGGTAGGGGGAAAAAAATCTTACGTGCATTTTTTTTTTTAAGCACACAAGAATCTCAGCACGACAGCTCTCTGCCGAAAATAAATGCAAGCCAATTAAAAATTCAGTTTCTTTTCTTTAAGCTAATTCCTCAGGTTTTGCTAATTAGCAACTAATAGTTCTGTCATTTGAGCTGAGGAACATAAGGAAGAATACCAGTGGTGTGTTTTCAATCAAAGCATTTGCATGGAGGAATGAATCATATTTTCCATGAGGAATTACTGCTTGGGAGCAGTTGGGGGCAGAAGAAAAGCAATCTTCACACAACTATAAAACTGTAAACGAGACCTGAACTTTTGGAAAAGGAGGCATTTTCCTGCCCTGCCCCCTTTAGCAAAACCAGCAGAGGACCTCTAAGATGCGGTTAATGAATCCAAAGGCACTTTGCACACAGATCCCTGCAAGAACAGCTCAAAAACTAGACTTCACAGTAAGAGGGAAGACAATGAAACACATGTTTTCTGTAAAAGGAAAGAGAATAAAAGTTAAGTGTTGGTCAGGGTAGAGGAATGCTTGAACTTTTATGTCACCTGCCTATGCAAGTTTATAAAACAATAAATGCACAGCAGTAAATGAAAGCAGGGATGAGGGAAGTTTGGAATATCTGGCTACAGATGGAGCAGGGGCAGAAAACATTGCTGAGAAATCTCCGGGCAGGAGATGGGGACTTTCATCCTGACTTCAGTAGAAGCAAATCGGGGACCCCCACTCAGCCTTTCTCATAGTCTCCCAACTTATTAAGCACTAGTGAGCCTAGAGCTGAGGGCCTGTCAGCACCACACCAGGTCTGAGCCATGCAACTTGCATGTCTACCTTCTTGCATTGATATACAGCCCTGCCACAGCTTCCCTTCATGAAAAAAAAAAAATCTCCATACCCCCCAGGAGGATTTTATTCCAAACATATGTTGTGAATGTTTGAAGTGCCCGCACTTATCCCTGGGTTTTCTTTTGTTGTTGTTGTTTTTTTTTCTTTTCTTAAGTCAAACTCAAAAACCTAAAATGCTTTGAATTCTGCCTCAGTGCAATTTGTGAAGATGCGGCACTGCATACCCAAGTATAATACAATCTTGTGCAATAAAAATTTTTCAGATGTCCTTTTGAAGGGGAGGGGAGAAAAAGACGCCCCCCCCCCCCCTTTTCCGGTCTTACAGGAAACCTACCCACACTTTAGAAATACAAAGTTAGTATATATAGAAGCACAAATTAGGCATCTTGAGACGTCGACATTTTCCAACCACAGAGAAATGAAGGAATTACTGTGCGTGTTCACACAGCCAGCTGCACTGGACTGGGAGTCTTTTCTCTCCAACTGCCCCCATAAAGCTGGCAAATAACTCCAGGGGAAGGGGAATGGCCTACAAAGATGTTTCCAGGCCTTGAGCTACTGAAGATCTGCAGTGCACTTGTATGACGGACAGTACTGCAAGACAGAGACACAAGGTATATTAAGATGATCAAAACTATATGTCTTGTCTTCAAAAGAGGATAGTTTACAGATGCAATTGGAAACTAAAGTAAAATTCTTAGAAAATTTTATCACCTTAGTTCACATCAGTCATTAGCTTTGCCTGGATAATTAAATCCATGTGAGATAAATAGATTTTATTATAAAGTACCCCCCCAAATTCTCATGAAACTGGTAGAAGATTCAGTAACTCAACAGGGGTTCTAGGAAATCGAGTCATATACTGTCTTAGTTTAGGATGTCTTTCAATGATTTAAGATAAATAAAAAATACTGTATCTTTTTGTTTTTCCTTATGATGTTTGTGTTTGTGAAATAAAATACTTTCTCTCAAGAATTTAAAATGGTAAGGCTTCTCAAACAAATAAAGCTTTATAATGACTTCACTTATAAAAAATCACAGCCAATCTAGGGGGTCAGTGGGGAAGGACTACTTTTAGGGAAGTCACAACACAGAGTTCTAAGCAGGCCAGCAGTTTTTTTCAGACTTACAATCCGTTAATTTTCTAATCAGTGTTTCTAGGTGACTGGGTCTGGCAGAAATGAAGCCATCTACGCTGAGCTTCACTGGAACACTCACAAAAACCACTTGGTTTGGTTTAGAGAGTAAACAAATGACATGATGATGGTGATGTTGGTGGAGAGAAAGAGAAAAACAAATGAAGAAGAGGAATAGGATAAGGAAGAAGAGAACATAATAATTTTGAGGAACCTACTATGTGCCAGAGATTTTACTGAATGCTTAGTAAAGAACACCATGATGCAGGCAATCATATATTATTCCCCTTATTCAAGAGCAAGAAAATTATTCTTAAGTCAATGCACTTGGTCAAGGTCTCACAGCAGCAAATGGATAGCTGAGACTTGAACCCATATTCCCCGAGTCCTGGGGCAATCTGTGCAAGCTCTAGGACTCCCTGTTTGTATTATCTAGGTAATGATATAATTTATTTATGACCAATTTAGGGGGCATATTGGGACAGTAGTCACAATTGCGTTTGCCATTTAGTTACAGAAAATGTATATAGCTTATATGTTATAATACAATATTAATTCTGCTTTGAAAATAAAGGGGGGGGGGGACTGAAGAATAACCAAAGTATGGGTGCTGTGTCCTCAAAACAGAGGGACAGTGAATGATTCAAAGCTCACCAGTGCCCAGGGTTAGCTACTATCACATTGCATGGAGAGAACCAGCCCCTCCGATGACTGGTAGAGGGTTGAATGGGGCAACCGTTGAAACAAACCAACCAAGAACAAGCTGCAAGTTGAACGGCACAGAGAAAGCTAACGGTCCTCTGCCCACTACCATCAGCCAAAAGAGAAGTACTCATCAGCTGTCCTGACTAATTAAATACCTCACTAATTAGTGGGCATCTGGAAAAGAAAACAAAACCTCGCTATTCGATGAGAAAAGTTTGTGTTCACACATAAGAACAGAAACAACGTGAGGAGCTTGTGGGCAAACATCTAGACTTGATTCAGGGGGCAAAACAAAACAAAACAAAAAAACCTTAGTAGCAGGGTAGGGTATACAAATACAGGTAGGGCATATGTAGAAAGCCTGGATGTTTTCTTTATGCATAGTATATAACAGAGATTCAGAAGAGTATGTGCTCAGAGAAAAATCCTACCCACATTGTTTTTAAAATCTTCATTGCTAAAAGAAATGAGAACAAAATAAACCTTAAATTAGGGAAGGCAAGGCACTTGCCCAATACGTCTCCTCCTTATTTCTGAATCTCTAGAAGGAACCTCTGCAGCAGCAGGACTGAGAAACACTTTTTAAACACAGAAGCAGGAGCCTTTATAAAAAAGCTTAAAGAATGTATAAGACTTTTCCCTCCATGCTTCTGAACAATTCTTTAAAAATGCCCTTTCCATTTAAAAAATAATGCATCTTCCATCTTTCCCAACAATATAATCTGGTGGGGGGTGGAAGGCAGTGCCTGAGACTTCAGGTTGTCTCGAAGCCCTTTGATCTGAGGAGTGAGCATTCCCCTTCGCTGCAAGCCAACTAATGAAGGGATGAAATTAGCTTTTATCCTGGGCACTTTCTTGAGCAAAAAAACATGCACTAATCAGCTGTCCTCACTAATCAGTCATCTGGCTAATGACCTTTTGCCTTAAAACACTAAAATTTCTGAATGATGTGGAAAAAGGGAAACGCAAACCAGTCCCCTTCTCTGGAGCTCAATGGATCATCTGGAACTGGAGCCGAGAAGGTTAAAAGGCAAGTCTGTATCCCGGCAAGGTGATAAATCTGTAATCAAGAGCTGTGAGCTTTGGCACCTCAATATGAACTTCATTACTCCACAACCAAATTGTACTTTTTTAACTAGAAACAGGCCAGAAATAAATTCAACCTTTCTATATTTTTCTTTATATTTTACCTTTGGAGAAAGTCATCATATACTTGTGTTCAGAATCCTACTCAATTTCTTAAACTTTCTTAGTACTAGAAAAAGAGCTCCCAATGTCTCTGGCATGCTGGTTAGAGAGAAGGACTCATGAAAAAATCTTCCATTAATGAATTTGGCACTGATTTGTTAAAAGTGGTTTGTTTTAACAAACCATTAAACATGGGAACAGCCAAAATCATTAAATCAAAAATCATTAAAAATGGGAACAGCTGCTATTAAAGACATCTCCGAATGCAGCCTGCTTTAATAATTGCCTACCAACAACCAATTTTTTCTCCTGCAGAGTCTCCTTGCATGGAGCAAATCTGGTTCTAGTTCCCAGAAAAGGCCCATGTGGATTCGTCACTAATGGACCATCTTCCTGAAGGCCACCTCAAAAGGCCTAAAATTGCTTAGACATGAAGAAAAATGCCTTTAAGAAGAATGGACAGGAAGAAGTGGAGGGAGAAAAGTGGAAAAAAATTAAACATTTTTATAGCTTATACAAGACCAATAATTCATACAGTGCGTGTGCATGCTTGTGCATGCACATGCACACACACACACACACACACACAGCCCCCCACCCCCATGGCTCCTGGAACAAGTGTCAACCAGAAGGAACTACTTACGATAGTGGGGCTCCATATAACCATTCCTGGGGTCCATGGCAAACACCGTCCCACGGTAAGGTACCGAGGGCTCAGCCAAGTGTGGTAGGGATCCATGGATCTCCTTCTTGATCAATGAGGCCCTCTCGTCACTAGACGTTGAAGGCTCCTCACTGATTTTGCTGAGCCCCTGCACACTCTGTGGCTGCATAGTGATGGCGTTTCTTCTCTCTCGGTGATAGATCTGTCCAGGACTTTCATCCTCTAAAGAAAGAAGAAAAATGAAAAGACTCTAGAAACTACTTTAAGGAGGATAAAAAAAAGTCATCAATTAGGTCTCCCTGCCCCAAAGACAAACCTTTTTCTCCTTCATGGCAACTCTGCAAGCTACACACCTGTGATGGGATATTTGCAAGACAAAATTGCCTATGAATAAGGGTCCAAATTACACATGGAAGGATGAAGCAGCAAATGAGCCTGTTAAAGGGAGATGCAGGGGGTCAGCAAAGTATCAGCAGGAGCTTATGACTGATTCTGCCAGTGAGGCTTTCCTGGCAGACATGCCTACATCCTGCAGGTCCAATGTGGGACTGAAACCTTTGCCAGCCTCAGACTCTGAGTGTCCAGCTTCCCTTTGCCTCTTTAGGAAGCAGTGCCTCTGGAGCGATGAGAAGTCCAGCTGCCCAGGAGGGTTCTAGGTGGCTGCAAGGGGTGTTAAGGGCTTTGCTCTTCAGAGGATGACCTGTTAGAAAGGGATCCAAGAATTCTTGTGTGGTTTTTGTTGTTGTTGTTGTTGTTGTTGTTGTTTTTTAAGTCAGACTTGTAACCCACTGAGAGATTTAACAGAGCCAGAAATGAAACTGAACACTCATTGGTGACAAGGAAGAAAGGTACCAATCAGGAAAACATGCAGAACCTCCTGAGAGACCTTCCTGCTTCTGCTCATAAAGCAAAGTTGGGAACCAAGAAGAAAACTGAGTGAAAAATCAAATGTGAGGTAGCTATGTGGGGAAGGAGGGCAAGTGTCAGTGATGGTGGCACCCATCCGTGCTCTGCAGAGGGAGCAGGGCATATGGTCCTTCAAACAAGTAAGAATCAGTTTGAGGAAATTCCACAGTTAGTATTCCAGCCCCCTGATACTTCATCTCCTTTCAATCTGTAAGAACCTCCTGCAAATATAACCGGATGACCATTCTGGAATAGTGGATCCAAGAACCAAGGCACACAATGAAACCAAATTGGCCAGCTGAACCCACAACAAGTGGACCAACCTGTCAGAATCACACACACACACACACACACACACATTCGAAACTAGTGTACTCCCGAAGCAGCTCTGGATATAATCAGCAGCCTGCACTCTGGCAGGTAGGTGCTAATGGAAGCAAAGCTGTCCAGGTACCACTTAGGCATCTCATTCAAAACATATTTCATATTCCTTTTTTTTTTTAAAAAAACAATATTTTGGTATAACTAACAACATTATTATACATGTTGAATGGACAGATTTCAAACACAATATGTATGAAATATTATTATACATGTTGAATGGACAGATTTCAAACACAATATGTTGAAATAAACAACATATGAACTTATCTTCCAAGTCATCCACAATGCAGATATGACTGGATAAGAGACCCCCCCCAAACAGAAAAACTATGCTCTAGCATTTTCATAGCTCTTTGTTCCAATTCAGAAGAAAGCAGAGCAGTACACAAAGACGACCCATAAAAATACAAGCTAAAATAACAACTATTTTGTGTTGACTAAGGACTTGAACTACTTAAAGTCAGTAGCAAGTTCAGTCTTTGTGCCTACGTGGAGAAGTTGAAAAATGAACAATGGATTGTTTTAGCCTAGCAAATGACTTGCAAAATAGAATGGACCATGAGGTCTGTTTTAGTCTTTACAGTGAATTTGCTGACGACTACAAGGTAACTTTGAAAAATTATTTTAGTATTGTTCTGTGCAGACCCTCAACCAAAACCTTACATTAAAAGGGGAGTAAATTATGGGTTTAATCTATCAAATTTTATAAAAAACACAAAAATTGCTGTAATCCCACATGTTCACATTGACCTTTCCAAAACCAATTTAAATCATGCTTTTGCTAATTTTAAAATAAACAACCAAAAAGAAATGAAAAAAAAAAGAACTTTCTTATTTTCCCTTCTGACTAACTCTTTTAGGCACTGGTCCATCCCTGTACTTTATTTGCACTGAAGCTGCAGGCTATAGAAACAGGGTTTTTGCAGTTATGTAAGAGCAACTGGGTGTCAAAAACACTAAAACCTATGTTGATTTTATAAAACTTCCTCTAGCCTACAAATGGCCCAAGTCATATTTTCCACTAATTTAGGCTCTGTATAAAATCTTTATTTTAAATTTCAACCTGAAGTGAACTTGTAGCAGTGAGGCACACATTCTGTAGAATGGGACCTTCTTTTGGAGGCCAGAAAGCCCTTCCTGACAGGGGCTCTGACACGTAATTAGCATTCTCTAAGATGAATACCCAAGCTCTACTAATCTGTTCCAGGTTTAAAACGGGATTTCCTTGACTTAATCTTCCTAAGAAGAAATTAACTTTTCTTCTCTTGAAACTGCATCCCTATAATAAACTCAAGTTTCTTTGAAATGATGTCTTTCTATGATGAGAATTGGAATCAACTTCACCAATAATTGAATAATTGGTGTGGTCTGATCAGAGAGTTCTCCCACCCTCCTCAGATCCCAAGCTCCTGGGAAAAGGAAGTTAGGGGAGAAGAAAGGGGGGATGAATGGAAATGGGGGATACCTGCTAGCTAAATGATTTTTTCTTAATCAGTTACCCCAGCATGTATGAATATTAAAATAAAACAAGGAGTAACCAAAGTTCAAATATTTAATACAAAAAGAAATTAAGTAATTCCTTTAAATGCAGGCAAGGTTTGTAATGTAGAAACTTTTTTCAGGAGACTTTTAACTTTTACAGTAGTTGATGCTATAACATTTTAACCCAACACCCGTTCCCCCACCCCAAATAAAATTCTAGCAGACAAATATTTCATGAAGTTTACCTCCTGCACAGAGCTGCTTTTGATGCACATTCAGATGAAAACCTGACAGTACACACACTCCGGAATACAAACAGCTACAAGGCTTGAAAGCACTCAGTATACAGTGAAAGAGATACTTTCCGAGGAATATTCCTGCCTGCTCTTATAAATTCAGCAACCACTTCAGCAAGCCAAAAGACGAGAGCTGTCTAATCTTGTTCATTTGAGTTGAGCTGTTCAATAAAGTTTGAGAGTCAGTGCAGACAGGCTACGCCAGGCCAAATTATTGACAGAAACATACTGTCCACCATGGCAACAAGCAGAAGTCTGCTACAAAAATGTAAGCAAACAGCCCACTGCTCCAAGAGCATCTGCCAATGGACTTTAACAGCCAAACACAAGGCAACTGTTCGAGCTTCTCTATGTTTAACAGCTGCAAGCTCGGGGGTCAAACTGAAACATGCAATTCACTCAAAACTTTCAGGGAAAAAAATCACTTTAAATACTGTCATCATAATCCTACTTGGTACCTCCTTCTTTCTGTATATCCATGCTCAAGATGAAGTGAATGAATTCCTGCCCTCAAATGAAGAGCTGCCCAAAGCATCGTGTTTTAAAAACTGTCCAAGATTTGCCAAACTCATCCAAAAGCAACCTACTTGGGGTGCCACACTCTTGATGCCAGAAACTTGGAAATATCCAAAGCTGCTTCACCACATACAGTGCTTAGGACATTGATAATAAAAAAGGTCTGGAGAAAGTCACCCTGTTGCATGAAGCAGGATTCGAATACACACTCCTAAGCCACCAACTCCTGTAGGGTTTCTTGTAACGGAAGAGGTAAGCATCTTTTTCGGAGAGAAAAGTTTCAGACAATTCTTTCAGTGCAAAAACAAAACTCTGTCAGGCATCACTAAGTAAGGACACCCTCCTGTCACCCAATGAAACTGGCGGATGAGGAGCTCACAATGCATGTGCTTACCCTCTTTCCCTAAACACCGATTTTCAACTACGCCCCCCAACCCCATTTGAATACCATTTCTCCTGTCTTGCCCCAAGACCTAGAAGCCACCAAGGGTAAAAATGCAGACAATACTTACAACTCAGTCCCCAAGCTCTGGCTAGCTACTTCCTGCAAACTTCTCTTGGTGAGCTCTTTCTAGCTGTGCGCACCCTCTAGAAACATTCTCGGTGTCTCTCGGCCTCTCTCTGGCTCTCTCTCTCCCTCTCCCAGGCAGTGCGGCTCCCATTAGAGGAATTAAAAGTGGTTGGAGCCATGCTAAATTTAACAAGCTCATTAGTATTCTTCCCGAGTGCTTCGGAGTGAACTCTCCCTATTCAAGCCGCTCTCTCCAGCAGAAGGGTCAGGCGGCTAATCATTAAATCAAACTAATGTCACCCTATCACAATCGGCCCCAGAGAAGGAGGGTTTATTATTTCAGTTTATGCTAAATAAACGGTTTTACAAATGGTCCCCAAGCAAGGTCAACAGCAGCTTCAATTACAAGACAAACTTAACAAGAGTTGCTATAAACCAAGTACTCCGTATTGACTTAGGGACAGGCTCAGCTCCACATATTGCCACTAGCAGGATTGTACAGGAATGCATATTGTAAAATAAAGGAAGGGGTGAGCTTTTTTCTTTGCCAGAATTTGCGACTTGCACAGCGACTCTTCATTCACCTCTCTCCAACCAGCTAGCTGCTCAGCTCAATTCACCCCACACAAAGGCTGGAGCCCAGACCTCAATGGACCGAGTGAAACATGTTCAAAACTAGGCTCTCTATTGTGACTGAATTTCTTAACATCTTTTCAAAAAGCGGAGAATGCCTTGAGGCTAAAGGAAGAAACAGGCTAATGGTGAATTGGGAATTCTGAGCAAATTTCAGAGCCCTTTCCTCCTAGCTTTTGAGGTTGAAAGCAAGCTCTTTCCTTTCAAGTTTCAAAGTCCTTTTTCCTCCCGCAGTGTCACAGAAGGATTTGAAAAGAAGGTAATTGTGCTCGCAGTCTCCCTGATCAGAGCTTACGTCCTATTTCTGGTATTTCGGAATACTTCTTGCAATAATAGTGCATATAGCTCAATCCCTTAACCGGCCTGCACTCTGCAATTGCTCATTAAATGAACAATTGCGGGTATAAAATGCCTTTTATGTTCAAGGTCTGGATATAAGATAAGCATTCTAGGACTCTAAATTTGGTTTACTAAGGAAACTCTCCATCATTAAATTACAAAACTGAAGTCAGAATATCAGGCTTTCCCAGAAAAGTGGCACTCAGGTTGCAGTGAACCAAAAAGAAGGGCGGGTGGGGGTGGGGAGGAGGCAAGAAAATGTTAAGGGGGGAGGAAGAAAAAGACTGGATACTCAAATTTCTAGCTGAATGGGATTTTTACAAGAAAACCATATTCCCGGGTTTAAGGTCTGAGTTTGTGAAAGCTCATAATTTTGATATGGAAAGATAAGGTCATCTTCAAGTAAATTAAAACACAGGGCCGAGGCTCAATAAATATGCAGGTGACTAGTTCTGACCTCTCGTCAGCAAACATCTCTCCCTTCTTGAAGACAATAAATAATCCAACATCATTCACATCATCTCATTTGATCCTCTCAGCCACCCAAGGATGGTGTTAGGAGAGGGCATTAGGCTTGGTTCCCAAACTGAAATCCCAGGGAAGTGATGAACAGAGAATTCCAGCCACTCCTTACTGAATCCACACAGCCATGTGAAGGAGGCATGTGTTCCTATATAGGTCTTTGGAAAACATAAACCCACTCTTAGAAAACACCAAGTGGGACTCTAACAACAAATCTATGGTGAGACTTTGAGCCAGCGGAGCACCTGGGCAGGAGCACCATTCTCTCCCTCCCAGGCACAAGACACCGGCAGGCCTCACTCAGTGCTGTCATCCACTCCAGGACACTTGAGGCTCAGCCAGTGGCTTTTGTGTATTCCTGGACTTTTTAATGTGCTTCCAGGAGCTTGAGGCCCCACCCTCCTGTCCTGCTCAAGACACAGGGCATCATTTTCTGCTTCCTCCCAGGCAGCTGCCTTGCTGTGTTTGAAGAGGGCATTCTTTCATTTCTTTCCTCTTCTGCATTTGTTGCATCTTATCAGCTTTTATTCCTTTGGTTATTTACATTTCGATGCTCTCTGAATAAAAACCAATGGAAACCCAGTCCTCTCCCTTCCCAGTTTCAGAATCCTCCCTATGACTTTGACCAAAGAGAGATCAGAAATGAAAAAGAGAGGAGCCTAAGTGTATTCACGAGCAGGGCAGAATTATGTCAGGCAGGGGGAATAAAGTTCCTCTAGTTTATAACAGCAGACTAGCACCCCCTTTCCACCTAGTTTGCAGTTGCGCCTGAACCAGGGACTGTTCCCTAGAATGCCTAGAGCTTGGCTTCCAAAGAGCCTGAACAAACAATGCCTTCTCTAAGAACATCGCCAATACCCTTGGGGTCAGACATTGCCCTTGTGTGGCTACACATACATCTCCCATTGACAATGACGGATGACAGAAGGAGGGGCCCAGATGGATCAAGAGGGAGCGCTGGGCTTTGTTTGCAACCTTTAAAAACCCCACTGCCAGGCCTGCAACTTGAGAGGGCTGTAGCAGGATTTGAAGCTTTAGACAAATTCAAGTGACAACCCTCCCTCAAAGATGATGGGGTAGCTCCCTCTCCCTACTTTCATCAACCAGGAGGTCCCAGGGTCAGAAGAGAGAAAGTAAAAACTGTCCCCATAATCAGAGACACATGAGCATCTTCATTATTTGAACATTTCTAAGGCTTTTTTTTTTTTTTTTTTTTGGCCAAAGAATAAAACCTAGTCCAAATTGACCAACAATGTACTAGCCCTTGGCTAAAGCTATGTGCTCCTAAGAGCAGCAGGTGGGTGCTGAAGCCAAGGCTAAACTTTCACCTCACCACTTAGCTTACAGAGCTCCCTATAACTTCAAAAGTGGTCCCTGGGATAGAAAGGATCAGGCAGACAGCAAGATAAGGTTTTAGATAAACTTACAATGCAAAACCTCAAGTGGCTGCTACCTTCTCTGCAGCACAGCTTTGACCGGCATGCAGGCCAACAGTCTCTTACCTCTAGGAAAACATAATGACAATGATAAGCTGATAACACAGGCTTCTCTGGTGCCTCATCAAGTAGGCCCTGTGGCCTCCAGAGTTTCCATTCATTTTCTTTATACTCCTGAAACCCTCCCAAATAAGAGATCAACAACCCCAACCTTTCCCTTGGGAGGATGTTCCTGAAGGTTGATGACAAGATCTCTGTGACTTGGCTGAACACTGCCCTGAGCACATATTTCAGTCCAAGTTCAAATGCAATGGTACTAACCAACTTTCAAAGTTCCCCACAGATAAAACTAGCCAAACCCCACATACATCAGAGAAAGGAAAATACAAACAACACTGTACCCTGGAGGGGGCCCATGGGCTCTCCTTAAAAGGGGTAAAGGACATTCTTTCTTATTTTCTATGAGCTTCCAACGACCCTTCCTTGAATGAAGAATCCTAAGACTCTTACTGGAATTAAGAATTCTCAAACGACACGAAGCTTATTCCATTAGCCGGCTATTAGTTGCTAGTCTCTGCTTACACATTGTGAGTTAATGAGTGACATCAAAAGCCGTAAAATAAATTCCCAGGAGGGTCAAAATTTTTCCTTCTGCTTAATAGCACGTTTATGCCTATCTGCAAGTAACAGTCTCCTAAACATTTAGGTATTAGAGATTTCTTTGAGAACTCAGTTTTAGTCTTTTTAAGCTAAGATTTGCAGAGTCTCCCCTGCACCTCCTCTCGTCTTTGCACATATAGGCCTGAGCTATTAAGATTCCATAATGAGATCCACAGTCAACAGTTTGACAGAAACAATGAAAGTCCTGCTCACAGGCCAGGGTGTCCAGGTTGCAGTCTCCTGCCTGCATCCTCTGATGGAACAATCCTATCACTCTAGAGATCAAGCTCAGCCCTGGTGGTACAGGACTTAGAGCCTGGTTTTCCTTTAAGGCAGAGGGAATAAATCAATGCACTTCGCAGTTCCTTCCTGCAGCACTTTGAAATGATGGTTCCCAGGTTTCCATCTTTCCCTCTTGAAAGCAAAGTCCCACTGCTGAACATTGCTACCATTTTCTTAATGACAGAAATGAACACAAACTTAACTGGGTTCATCTGGTGTATTTATGTTGCATGTTTTTGTCTTTAGAGGATCATGTAATGAGAAAGCCGAAGCATATGGTGGTATTATATTTTTAATACAATTTTACAGACCATGCTGACTCCGATGCAGAAATCACATCCTCCTGGAGAGTACATTCAAACATCAAGATAATACCATTATTGTACCCAGATGAACTGGAGGTCACCATGACACCCTGAGGGACAGTGAGCAGGACTCACCAATCAATGCTGAATCTGCCTCTGGACAAAGGCCAGGTGCTGCCTGCCTCAAATTTCTGTGACAAGGAAAAAAAAAAAAAACCCTCAAGCTATGATCCACTGTGACCTCAGTTATGAAATGTGTATTTGAGAAACCCAAATTAAAATACCACATTTTGATTCTCCCCAATTTTAACTACGCAGTCAGTCCGGTTAGTTACCCATGAGAAGTCTGCAATTTTAGAAAACTCTCAGATAATGGCTCAGCTACTATTTAAGAAGGAAGAGCTGAGGGCCACAAAACCTAAGCTCTCCCAAAGCACATCTTCGTGGTCACAGCCAAGAGAGGATGCTCTGCCACCTCAGCAGCTGTCCTCTTCTTGGGCCAGAGGCCAGAGGAGATGAGCAAGGCAGACACTGGCAGAGGCAGCACCAACCCCATCGCCCCTGCAGGGAGACTGAGTAGGCTTTCTTCTTAGCCTTGCTCCAGTCTTCCAGGCACATTCAGGAGAACACAATGTCCCGAAGCCAAGGGAAACGCATTTTTACTTAAAATGAGTAACAACGAAAGCAATTAATAACACAAACAGAAGATCAAATGTATCTATCCTAAAATACAAATAATGTTAGTCCATTCACACTTCCTACCAGTCTTTCTCAAGCTTGCCAACTAAAATCTATTAACCATGCACCAACTAATGACAGCTGCTTACCCAGAGGTAGGGAGTGCCTCACCTGTCTCGTTCCCAGTCTTCAGTATACCCTCATGTGAAGGTACTGTCTTTATCCTCATTAACCAGAAGAGAAAATGATGGCACCAGGAAGGGAAGTGACTTACCCGGGTCACAAGTTGGTTCATGGGTGGAAATGGGAACCCTAGGCAGTCATACTCGAAAGCCAACACTTATATATTTGGCTATCGGACCTCCCTTCCCAGTGCCAAGAAATACATAATAAATTTGACTTGAATTTTGGTCAATACCCAAAGCATGGGGCTGCAAACCACACAAAACTCACTCATTCTGCTGGTGTTGGGTGAAAGCAACCTTAGACAATATGGAAACCAATGTGTGTGGCTGTGTTCCAGTAAAATTTGATGGACACTGAAATCTGAAGGTAATATAATTTTCACATGTCACACTTAAAAACATGTAAAAACCATTCTTAGCTCACAGATTGTACACAAGGGGTAGAAAATACAAAGTGGCAGATATGCAGGATGCATAAATCTAGAAATCTAATAGACAACATGAGGACCCCCCAGGGAATAAAAATGTACCATGCCTGGAAATCAACAGTAAATGAGTACATTCTAGTTGCTCTTGCCACAAAAACAAAAATTAATTGGTAACTATGTGAGATGATAGATACCTTCATTTGCTTTACTGCAATAAACTTTTTACTATCTACATGAATCTCATAACCTTGTGCTCGATATCTTAAATATGCATAATAACTGTTCTTTTAATAATAATAACAATAATAATAAGTGGGTAGCAGGCTGGATTGAGCCCCATAGACAGCTAGCTGCAGTTTGTCAGCCCTCCCCTCTAGAACATACATATTTTAGATAAAAAACTTGCACTCAGAAAACAATTAGCAACATTACAACAACAACAACAAAAAAGCAATACTATTGAGTATTAAGGAGAATATAGAGGATGGTAATTTTCATACACTATCAAAAGAATAAATATTTCCGCCAGACAGGCACACATCTATAATCCAGTGGCCCAGGAAGCTGAGGCAGGAAGATCTCAAGTTCAAAGCCAACCTCAGCAACTTAGCAAGGCTCTAAGCAACTTGGCAAGATCCTGTCTCAAATTAAAAAATTTAAAAAAAAGGTTGAGGACTTGGCTCAGTGGTTAAGTGTCCATGGGTCCAATCCCCAATACAAAAAAAAAAAAAGAATAAATATTTCCCAAACTGGCCAGATGTGTCAAGGGATTGCCTTCTAGGGTGTACCATAAGGGAAAAATAGGAAAGATGATGGTTCATGTTCAAAGATGTTCATCATAGTATTATTTAAAATAAGAAAAATAAGTTCAAATAAATGTCCCCTATGATATGATGGAATGTTATAGTGTTTTTGTGAATCTAAATAAACATAGGAAGGTAAGAAACTTTACTTAGTGTTAGGTACTACTGTGTACACCTCACAAGAGAACCCACCAGAGTCGCTATGATTATTATCCAAACTCTATAGATACAAAAGCTGAGGTATAATTGTCTAGGAATTCACAGCCAGAAAGTGGCAGACCTTGGATTAGAATCCAGAGAACACTCTTTATCCTAATTTATCTCTAATTCTTTCAATGTTTTCAGAGGAAAAGAAATATATAGTGGTTTCTACTCTAAATTCCCAAATTTAAAAAAAAAGGAAATGTACCAAAGGAACATAAAAATATTTCTATGGATTATTTCTTTCTTTATGTTTCTATAATTCTCAATCATTTTGGATTATGGAAAAGGCTGATCTGTTTAACTTGTATTTTAAATTCTATTTTAAGTGTGACCTTTGCTATAATTCTTAAAGAAAACTTCTCCCATAAGTTTATCTATTGAAGGCTTGTTTTAAACTATTTGTTCCACCTCTTAAATTTATAAGATACAGTTAAGATACAAAGATTACTTTTATGCATATCAATGAAACCTGTCACTGACATAAGGCTTTATAGAGATTTCAATAAATTAGTACATTTAAGATTATATGATGCCAAATGCCTTCCAAATAAATATCAAAGATGTTTTAATATCTTTCCCAGTGACTTGTTAACTTGCTTTCACCACGTCACTCTTGAAAAGCATAAAAGAGGAAAATGTGTTAGCGATACTAATTACTACCCTGGAAGCCACTCTCATTTACTGAGCACTTACTACATGCCAGACAAGCACTAAGCGTTTCATACGCATTAATCCCACTCAGTCCCCACAGGTCTGTCAGGCATGGAGTACCATCACATAGCTATTCAGGACAAAATCCTGAGGCTTAACCAGGGTTAAGCAATGTGCTTAAAGTCATTTGCTATGGTTTGATTATGTTCCTCAAAGTTCATAAGTTGGAAACTGGGTTCCTAATGCAGCAGAAGTAGTATCAGAGGTAGTATCTCTGGGAAGTGATTGGGTCATGAAGACTCTGCCAGAGATGAATGGATTAATCCAGTAATTAACAGATGAACAGGTTATTGCGGTGGAAGCTTTATAATAAAAAGTGAACTCTCTCTGGCTAGGTCACCCAGTCTTACTGTGCAATGCCCTTCCCCATCGTAAGATGCAGCAAGAAGGCTCTTACCAAAGGGTGAGGAGGTGCAGGTGCCATGTTCTTGGACTTCCTAGCCTCCAGAACTGTGAGCCAAATAAACCTCTATTGTTCATAAATTACCCAGTCTCAGGAATCCTGTTATAGCAACAGAAAACAGACTGACATCCTCCTTCAAGTAAGTGACCAACTAATCATGACTTTCTCAGAGATTGCAAAATAAAATTAACTCCTGTAGTCGCTGGGGAGTATCTTCAAACAAAATCTGAAAACCACACTTATTTTCTTTCCATTTTTCTGAAAGTATACATGAAGATTATTGTCATTGCTAATACTAGTCTACCTCTTCTTAAAAAGGCTGTCAGGAAAGTATGCCTCAGGCTTTTTCCACATTAACTTAATTGTGAAGTTCGCACTAAAGTCACAAAATGCAGTTCAGAAACTTCTCTGAATTTCTTCCTCTACTTCTGTTGCTGTTATTGCCAGATTTGGGCAGGTTTAGCCTCTTGCAGAGCAAATGACACTTCTCATGCTCAAGTTGAATGATTTTTCCCTTGTGCCTGTGTTTCTTCCCCATCCCTCCTCCATATCCTTCCTCATCACAACCTGCTATTTTACCACAGTGTTCCCAGGTTCTGAACAGCTATTCCACAAAGGAATATTTAACCCTGTCTTCTGGGAGACTGTGCTGCAGGCTTCGATGTAAGAAGCACTCTGAGTAGTGGGTCTGTGTTTAACAATAGCTCCAGCAGTTCAAGAAAAGCCTCACATCGTTTACTGAAAGGGGGGCATATGTCCAATGTTAAAGAAGCATATGGTTTTCAGAGAAAGGGGAAAGACTTGCAGTTGCAAGCAGCTTTGCCTGGATTATTTACCAACAAATGAAAGGCCCTTCATGCTGCCCAAGAGTATAATCCCCTCCCACAGGCTGGAAAAGAATGTGCAATGAGTCAATAAAGTGAGAGTCACACTCCACGGACACATTCACCCTCCCCAACTAAAGATGATTATCAAATTTTAGCAACTTTAACCAAGTTTACCTTTCTTTCTTTCTTTTCTTTTTTTTTTTTAAATCAAGAACAAAACCAGACTACTTCTTAAAATGCACTATTAGGAATTGCAACTGTTCCTAAAAGTGCCAGATCTATTTCCATCCATGCAATATTAAAACTAACAAGCCTCTTTTCAATTTCTTTTAATGATGGCATAGGCAATAAAAATACAGCAGTGTTTCATTGAGCCAAAGGAACTGAAGAAAGAAAGAAGAAAAAAAAAAAACAGGATCAAAATAAATAAATAATAAACTTACATGGGCCACTCACCAAAAATAAAATCATTTCATCCAACCTTTTACAGGAGGCACATGCAACATTTTGAAAGCAAAAATTCTCATAACACAAACCCCCACTTAAAACTTACTGCCAAGCACTGGGACCATGGCAGGATGTTATTTCTTTTTCAATTTATTTTTTAATGTTTGGGTATTAATGACATCAACGGCCATGTAATGTAATAAGGCAGCACGGGGTAATAAAAGTTAGAAAACCTCGCTCCTAGACTTTCCTCTAGCCCTTAATCGGGTATGACCTGGGGTACCTTAAAATATATCAGATTGTCATTTGCCTCCCCTATAAGAGGCAGAGGATAAAACTTGCCTCTCTATCTTCATAGGGTTTTCTGAGGGTTAAATATATAATAGCAGGCGTAACTGCGAACTGTGGCATTTGTGAATGCTAGGTATAGTCATTAATCCCTATTATTTGTAGGATAAGAATGCAAAACAAGGTGGTAAAATGTAGTGCTCAGGGCCAGATTTGGAGACAATTTCCAAGCTGATGCTCCTGCTAAAAAAGGGTTTAGCCTTAGACAAGTCACAGAATTTATCTAAGTTGCTGCTTCACTTCATACAAAATGGGTCACCACCCCTCTACTCCTCACTCCTTCTCTCAGATGTTCCTCTAAGGGACAAGCCAGTGAACATTTTCACCAAGCACTAGAGAGAGGGCAGTCCCTGTTTCATAGCCAGAGAAAAGATTCAGCTTGATGCTCTGGTATTAATACTTAATATTCCCTCCTCTTGACCTATCTTGAGTCAAATTCAACATTTACCACAAGAGTATGCTTAGGTTTTCAAATTTCTGTGAATATCAATCTTCTCTGCTTAGTTTTCAACAATAGCTTCAGAAATTTAAACTTTCCTGAGGAATCTATTTTATGATTCTCCTTAAGTGACATTTGCTAAAAATGATCAAGCAAATTATCTTAGGTTGGTTATTGGTAACCTGTACCCAGGGCCTGTTTTCGTATAGCTTGTGAGTTAAATATGGATTTTACCATTTTTAATGACTGAAATATAATCAAAAAATATTTCATGACCATAAAATTATGGGAAATTCAAATTTCAGTGTTCATAAATAAAGTTTTATTGGAACACAACCAGGCTTACTCATTTTCATGTTGCCAACAGCTGCCTTTGAGCTACAGGAGTAAAATTATTAGTGACAGAGACCAAATGGCCTATACAAATTAAAAAATATTCACTAGCTGGCTATGGTAGTCATCTTTCTGACACTATAACAAATCATCTGAGATAATCAATTTATAAAGAAAACCAGTTTATTCTGATTCATAGTTTTAGAGGTGGAAGTCCATGTAGCAAGGCAAGCACATCATGGTAGGATCAAATAGTGCAGCAAAACTGCTTACTTCATGGCCAAGAAACAAGGCGGGGGAAAGATGGGGTGGGTAGGCCAGAGTCCCATAATCTCATTTGGGGACGCACCTCCAGTGACCTAAAAATTTCTCACTAGGCCCACCACATCCTAATAATGCAACCCTGGGGACAAAGCCCTTAACATACCAGACCTGCGGGAACATTTAAGATCCAAACTATAGAACCAGTCTTTTGTAGAAAAAGTATGCTGTCCCCTGATGTACCTATCTTAGGACATGTTAAGAACATTAGTAAACTTACGAAATATACTCGGGAAATAATATACAAAAGAATAAAGCAACTACCATTTCCAAAGTACTTTGTATTAATGCTTCCAAACTTTAAAGTCTGTGAAATGGATAATCACATGGTCCCACTTTACAGATGAAGGAAACAGACATAGAGAAATTAACTCCCTCAAAGTCACAAAGTGAGTAAGTCGGGGGGATTGAATTAGTTCCCAGATAATCATATGCCCTAGACTGGAAGCCCCTTTTGTTCACAGGGAAGGGGGAGGCACATCCAAGAGCAAAATTTTGAGACTTCCTTTTCCCAATGAATTGGGAATCTCCTGACCAGATGCAGAAGCAAATGCTGTCAAAAAAGGACTCTGTATTTTTATGGTATGGGTGTGAGGTATCCCCAAAAAACTCACGTGAGACAGTGCAAGAGGGTTCAGAGGAGAAATGATTGGATGGATTATGAGTGTTATCACCCAGTCAGTGAATTAATCCCTGATAGGATTAACTGAGTGGTAACTGGAGGCAGGTGGGGTGTGGGTGGAGGAAGTGGTTAATTGGGGGTGTGACTATGGGATATGTATTTGGTATCTGAAGCTAGAGTCTCTCTCTCTCTCTTTGCTTCATGACCACCATGATGTGAGCTGCTTCCCTTTGCCACACACTCTGCCATGATGTTCTGCCTCACCTTGAGCTCTAAGGAATGCAGCAGGCCTTCTCTGGACTAAGACCTCTGAAACCAGGAGCCCTCAAGTAAACTTTTCCTCCACTACAGTTGTGCTGGTCAGATCCATTAGTCACAGCAGCAGAAAAGCTGACTAAGAAATGTATCCTGTCCCTGGGGTTCAGAGTAGAGCAGGCTGAGTTAACATCGACAAGATAAACTGGCCCAGATGAGTCCTTCTCCACACTCAGTTCATACAGACACATCCATATCAAGGATGCAGTGAGTGCTAGCACAAAACCTGACCTTATAAGAAGAGTAAAAACAGAATGGTTTGGTCAGGCTCGGTGGCACACCCCTGTATTCCCAGAGGCTTGGGATGCTGAAGCAGGCAAGAGTGCAAGTTCAAAGCCAGCCTCAGCAAAATCGAGATGCTAAGCAACTCAGTGAGATCGTGTGTTATGGTTTAGATGTGGTGTCCCCCCAAAAGTTCACGTGAGACAATGCAAGAAGGTTCAGAGGAGAAATGATTGGTTTGTAAGAGTCTTAACCCAATCAGCGATTTAATCCCCTGATAGGGACTGAGTGGTAACTGAAGTACTAGGTAGGGTGTGGCTGGAGGAGGTGGGAATCAGGCCCTGGCTTTGGGTATATATTTGTATCTGGCCTGTGGAGTCTCTCTGCTTCTTGATCACCAAGATATGAGCTCCTTTCCTCTGCTACCATCATGTTCACCCTCATCTCAAACTCTGAGAAATGGAGCTGACCTTCTATGGACTAAGACCTCTGAAACAATGAGCCCTCAAATCAACTTTTCCTCCTCTACAGTTCCTCTGGTCAGATCTTCTAGTCACAGCAGTGAAAAAGCTGACTAAAACATCCTGTCCCTAAATAAAACACAAAATAGGGCTGGGAATGTGGCTCAGTGGTCGAGTGGCCCCAAGTTCAATTCTGGGTAACCCCCACCACAAAAAAATAAAATAAAATAACCAGAATAGCTGCTGTCCTCAGGAGCCTCAGGGTACCATGTTAGGGGTTAGCACAGAGTAGGCAGTGGAGTCAATGTCAGGGAAGGCTTGGGAGAGGAAAGGACTCTCTCCTCAGGTATTAGATGTTGGGGTTGAGATGAAGGATATTCTCAGAGGTTTTGGATAAGACTTGATTGGAGAAAGTCTCAAATTCAAATTGTGAATGAGGCTGGCCCATGTCAACCTAACACCCTACCCCAGGGATACTTTCAACTGAATAGCATAGTATTAATAATTACTCTAATACTCAAAAACATTGCATCTTTGGTTTTAAGTTGAGGACATCTGGATTTTTTTTCTCACTTTTCTTTATTCTTCAGTTCACATCTTGTTGACACAAGTGGAAATTTACATTTCTTGGCAGAAAAGCTTTACGTTTAGAGGAGTCATAATAGATAGATTTCACATCATGCTGCTGCCAAGTCATTCAAATAAGAGTCCTTCCATCCTAATCTCCCTGTCTGGCCCAGTTCTACTAAAGTCTTCAAGAAGAGTTGGCAAAGACAGCAACTAAAACACATAATCCACACTATTTTATTGTGCCTGACAATTTTATTGATTCGATTGGGTCCCGTTAATCTACTCTGTGATTTGCAGGGCTCCCCGCTGCCAAAAAACTGGGGGGGTGGGGGTGGGGGTGGGAATCCTAGTGGGGCCCACCTAGCAAATGTAACAGCCCCTCCCTATAAAATGAATGCATCTCACAGTTCACCCAGCAGGACATCAGGGATTGTTCAAACCTCAGTCTCTACTGGGTCAAAGAGAAGCTGCCAACACTTGGCTCTGGAGCAACTCAGCCTCATAAGATTCTCCTGCCTCTGAGAAGCTGTATTTTGTTCTCCCTCCTAAGCATCACTGGCTCTGGAGTCCTGGGAAGAGTGTTCCAGAAGGATGAGGAAATCTACCCCATACACCTGTGTTTTCTTGTCAAGTTACAACCACAGTCGCAAATTGTGGGTCTTCCATCCACAGATTCTGTGCCACTCTGACCATTTTTTCTATAATATTCAAGCCACTGTCTTGTCATCAGGGGCCTCAGAAGTTACTAGGGATAAAAGTCATAACAACCATTTATTTTTGTATACCTGCCTTCCTCTCACTGCCCTCATGCAAGAGGGGTCTTCAGTGGCACTCCTCCTGTCACTGTCAAAAAGCACGGTCCCCTCCATCAGTCAGCTCACCTTTGAGCTCTCTGATAGTCGCCAATTGCACTTGTCCCTATGTTGTCACTCTCGCCCACTGTTGGACCCATCATTGCCTCCTTCCAACACACCATCTCTCATCTTTAGACATCAGAATCCCTGCGCAAACACGGATGCCATGGCCCCCGTGCCTCTCCTTCTTGACCTTCTTGGTTTGCACTTCAGCCATGAAGTTTCCCTATGGTGTTTCCAAGGACTGTTCTTGGACCAATCCAATGGCTTCCTCTGTGGGCTGATGTTTTCCTCCACTCTCTTCAAATCATCTTTGCTTATCTATCTTTTTCTATCTCCTACATTGGAATGCCTTCGATATTCATTTCTGGTTTTTGTTTTTTGCATTTTTCTCCTTTTTTATTGGGTCTACCTTGATAGACCAGAAATTAATTGTTGGGGAAAATATATCAGAGTGTGTGCAAAAATATAAGTTCTAATTTAATTGGAATAAGCACAGAATCAACCACTAAAACATTCTGTGAATACTCTCGTCCTGTACAGATGAGTTCTTAAGGCTACTGTTGTAGCTTATGTAGCTGTACACGCCTGCATTTTAATCCCTTTGAACAACCTAAAAAGAAGTTTTGCAGGGCACAGTGGTGCACTCTCCTATAATCCCAGAAGCTTGGGAGGCTGAGGAAGGAGGATTGCAAGTTCAAAGCCAGCCTCAGCAACTTAGCACAGCCTTGAACAACTAGCAAAACCCTGTCTCTAAATAAAAAATAGAAAGCGTTGGGGATGTGGCTCAGTGGTTAAGCAACCCTGGGTTCAATCCAACAGTACCACAAAAAATAAAAAGAGTTTTTTCTTTTATGTAATGAATTTTTTTGAGTTCTCTTATGGTTGCTAGAGAATGCAATAATGAAATAATGATGAAGGAATGAGACTTTCAAATCCTATTCAAAATGTTGGGCTCCTTGGAAAGTATTGCAACTCTGTTGAAAACTCTTGATTTTAAATTATCTTGCCAATAGAAACTAAAGAAAACTCCAAAGGTTTTAGTAAAATACTTGCTTAGCCTCTGTAAACTGTCTAGCTATATTTCTATTTGAAGGCTAAAAGGACGTTTCTCAAAAGAAGTATGAATAGTCAACAAATAAATGAAAAAGTGTTCAACATCTCTAACAATTAAAGAAATGCAAATTAAAACTACACTGAGATTCCATCTCACTCCAATCAGAATGGCAATTATCAAGAATATAAAGCAGCAATAAATGGTGGCAAGGATGTGGGGAAAAGGGTACACTCATACACTGCTGGTGAGACTGCAAATTGGTGCAACCACTCTGGAAAACAGTATGAACATTCCTCAAAAAATCTGGAATGGATTTTAAATACTACAGCATACTACAGTGATGAAGTCACATCAAAGTTTATAGCAGCACAATTCTCCATAGCTAAGCTATGGAGCCAACCTAAGTGCCCTTCAACAAATGAATGGATAAAGAAAATGTGGTATATATACACAATGGAATGTTACTTGGCCATAAAGAAGAATGACTTTATGACATTTGCTGATAAATGGATGAACCTGGATACTATCATGCTAAGTGAAATAAGCCAATCCTAAAAAACCAAAGGTCGAGTGTTTTCTCTGATATATGGAAACTAACCCCCAATAAGTGACGGGGGCAGAGGGGAACAGAATTCAGTGGAGTAGACTAAGAGAAATGAAGGGAAGGGAGGGGGAGGGGAAAAGGAAAGAAGGAATCTGACATAGCTTTCCTATGTATATAGATAGATACACCACAGTGATTCTCAACATTGTGTACATCTACAAGAACTTAATCTTAAAAAAATAAATAAATAACTGTGGGTAAATGACAGAAAAATCAATAAGAGAGGGAAGGAGAAGGAGAGGTACTGGGGTCTGAATCAGAATAAGATATATTCCCTGTTTGTATAATTATGTCAAAATGGATTCTACTGTCATGTATAACTCAAAAGAACCAATAAAAAATATTTTCTTAAAAAACAGTTACGCAAATGGGCAAATGCATCAGGATTTTCATGGGTTCTTGAGGTATTTTTATTTAATTACTTTTTTAAACCTAGCATATTAACATTCTGAAAAATTCAATCGAAAATATGAAACCCAGTTGTGCTAAGAAAGTTCAAACTAGAGAAGAAAATCCGAAACACAGCGACACAGATGCTTTGAGAATCCAAAAAAAAAAAACCACATATATTTGATCTTCATTTAAAGAGTGCCAAAGCAAACTCTTGGTGAAAACAGAAGCAATGGTCTTCTTCACACTCACCCACTTAAAAGTCCTTCTAGAAGCACAGGCCACTCATTTCTCTGTGACAAATCTCCTAGGAAGCCCAGGTGTCCACAAGACCAATTCCAAATGGCTTCTCCTGAATCAGGGCTCTGAATGAGAGGAACCGTGTTCAGCCTCTCCCGCTCACCCTCTGTGCCTGCCCAACTCCCCACCCACAGCCTGCCAGGGAATCTCTCAGCTATTTACTTGAACATCTCCACCAGAGGAACCTAAGGTCCCTCAGGGCAGCAGCTGCATCTCTTACACATTGCAAACTGCAGACACTAGAGGAGGATTCTAGGGAGGAAGGAGAACAGAACGGTGGGGTGAGGCTTCCAAGGATTGTCTGATAGCAATGGAGTAAGTTGTCCTCTGTCACTGTTTCCCAGGGGTAACAGCCACAGCAGCCAAAAGCACCCTTCTGATCAAGATCAGGACCCCATGGACCCTGGCAACGGAACCCTAAAGAAACAAGATTCTAAAAGTGAAGAATACAGCCCCAAACACCAAGGGACCGCAACAGATGGAGTCTCCCAGGAGCCGCAGTTAGCCAGGCTTGGGCTCTGATTTTTTATGCCCTTGTTAACTGTTGCCAGATTATCATTTGAGAACATTAAATTGTCTTTCATTGACTTAAGGCTAGTATGCTTTAATGGCAGCTAAAATGTTAAGGGACATCAAAGCAATGCAAAGGAAAATAAACAGATAAAGACATGAAAAAATAGACGGACACAAACTTCTGTACCACAGGCTTCTTCTCTCTCAGCATCAATTTTTCATCTGTTCAGTTCTCATGGGAGTTACTGTGGAGATTAATATTTAGCCCGTGTATATGAGTGAAGTACAAAGTGATTCATAGTTTGCAGAGATACCCATAAAATTGGAAAAGAACCAGCAAATACTTGGCCCTCCTCTAGTCATCAAATTGTCAGTGTAGATGCGTTTGGGGAAGTATTGATAACTTTTTAATAGATGTACGCATACTTGCAGGATTAAAGAATGCAAATTTCAGAATTTAGCTTTTCCACTGCACATATGGAGGTGGGGGCGGAATAAAGGTGACCCTTGCAATTCCTGTAAAAGGTAGGGCATTTTTATGTAGCACATGAATTTTTTTTTTTTTAAACTATCAGGCTTTTATCTTAACTCTGGTGAGGACTGCATTTGCCACAGGCTGATAAGTGAATATGGCAGAACTTCAAAACTCATGTCAGCCAAAGAATCTAGAGAGAGAGGAAAAAAGAAAATCAGACATAAAGCTGGTAAAAGGCAGCTATACATTTTTTTTAATGCCTTTTATTTAATTCTACCAGAAGATCACACTGCAGTACGATCCAGATTTGGTACATCTCTCAACCTCAACTCATGCCCGCACATGGCCTCAATCCAAATTTTGAACTCAAGTGTGTGTTTTTCATTAAACTAGTAAACCTAAGAAGATTGCTTGTGGAACCAATAAGTTAATCAGGTCCTTCCTCCTAAGACAATTTTGGACCTTCAATTTACTACAGTGACTCATGAAGAACTGATAAAGAAAAAAAAAATAATAAGATAAAAGAAGTAATTCTTCATTTAGAAATGAGAGCCCAGCCTGAGGCCAACATTCATTATCTACAATTTAAATCAGAACCAAGCACCTAGTTAAGAGAACTTCATTACTCTCATTCATAGCAGAAGTAATGCCAAGGAAAAAGAAAACAAAAATGCTATATATTGCAAGTTTGAGCTCTTCTTGACTTTGCTCAAGAGATGTAGGTGCAGAGGACAGAGAAAGATGCCTAAAAATTTGTCCATGTCAGCTGTGCTCTATTACGAGAGGTGACAAAAAAACACATACTAGCATATTCATAGCAACACTCTTCATGACTGAAAATCTGAGACAACCAAATGCCCATCAGCAGCAGGATGAATATTTAAATGTGGTATAGTCACACAACCGAATATTATATAGCCAGGAAAATGAACATCTACAATGACACATAATGTGGATGGATCTTATAAAGCAGAACCTAGAAGCCAGACACACACACACAAAAATAACAAATTTATAAAGAACAAAACAGCTACAGCAAATCTATGCTAGTAGAAGTCAAGGATCCAGAGAAAGTAAAAGGTGCGAATGATAGGCTCTTTCTTTACCTTTGTTCTATTTCATAAGGATGTTTGTGACATCTGCACAATTTATGATAGGTGCATTTATCCACAGGCATGTTTTCTTCCATAAAAAGTGGGTTTGTGTCAAGTCTAAAAACTTCTAGACAGTTCCTAAATGTCTGCTTCCTATTTGTCTCATTTTCAAGAATGTCGTTATCTTCCTTACAGAGGAAACTTCTAGCTGTGTAACCCAGATACTCCAACAGGAGGGTATTCAAACATCTATAGGATATGACATAAAAGAACCTGCAAAATGGGCTGAATGGGGTAGAGGGAGAGCCAGATCATTGAAGAAGAAATTTATTTCAATGTCCAATAAGAAAATGAAACCTAGTTTTTTTCATTATATTATGAAAAATAAAGTTGAAACAAGGTACTGTCTTTTGTCTTGGTGTCACACAAACTAGGAAGTGCTGAGGTTGATTACAAGAGCACATGTTACTATCACCAGGGAAAACCTGTTCCATTCTGTGTATTCACATGCCTGTTCACCAGTCTGGTGATGTGGATAACAAGTCTGTCTGTCATGTATGTACCAGCTGACCTAATCCTTCCTTGCTGAGTATTTACCCAAAGGAGTAATTTAGGTTCTCTGCAAAGACTTAGCTAAAAGAGTGTTCACGGAAACATTATTGAAAATA
>NW_026000153.1:17728324-17753324 GCF_001458135.2 Marmota marmota marmota
GGGTGGGAGAGGGTGGCGGTGGGGGTGGGGGAACTCCTAAATGGTAACAATAGGGATTTATAGGACCCATAAAGTAGAGAAAATAAAAACAAAAGCAAAGCACAGAAAAAAGGATAGGAAGCATATATCAAAATCTTGGCAACATCTCTCAGAAGTCAATTACTGATGTTTTTTTAAATTACTGTGTATTTGTTGCATTTGCTAATATTTTGCTGAAATTGGAAAACTAAACATGATCAATTTAGGAAAAATGGTTTTTGAGCCATTCAAGCTTAACTACCATAGTTTTTATAGAGAAATTACTTTTTTCCCATATATTACAATTTTAAATATAGCCATATTGAGTTCCAATTTTTTTGGCTTACTCATCTTCAAGATGTCATTTTAATTATTGCACATAATACATTGTTGTGATAGAAAATCTGAAAACAAAACATTAAAAAAATAGAAGTCACTCAAAGTTAACCTCTGTACCTCTCTGTATATTTCCCTGAAGCCATACCAACATGTTATGCAATATTTAATAATATAATTAGCAGAAAGATATTTACTACTCTTTAAAGGAAGACAATAGCTAATACAATATGCTCAAACAATGTAACTTGAATATTTACGAGGAGTTGTGTTGAATTTAATGAAATATGAAAGAGCAAACCTAATTCTTCAAGAAATTCCTAAATAATACCTATTTATCAGCCAATGTATATGAATAAGTAATCACTGAACATTAATAGACTGAATGTATTTGAAACAGTATTTTATAGCTGCTTACTGACTTTTTAAAGAAAGCTCTGGATAATTTTGAAATAAAAGCTACTGGTAAGCTAAAGAGATGCCAGCCTGCCAGCCCTCGCACCGCAATTGCCACAATTGAGTATTTGCTTGAGCATTTATTTTCTATCCTAAATCCCCTGTGGGGGTGAGTTGAATAAATTACCCATTCAAGGAGAGCATGCCCCTTTTTACCCTAATTCCCCAGACAAAATATAACCTGCAAGGATTCAGCAGTGGCTTCTCCCAATGGACTGAGTACACAGTTATTTATTAATTATCCTATGCACAATTACAAAGCCCTATCACAATTGTGCAGTGTCTTCCACAGTACACACACCACTTCCCAGCTCTTCCCACGCCCTGCAGCTCTAGGAATTGCATTATCAGATCTCTCTGTCCCACTTCTCACCTTAGCTTCTAATAAGCATGAGATTCAAAAGCCGTCTTGATTGCAAAATTTTCAAGATTGTTCAGAAGTCTGGGTGGAATGTGATTTCACTGGCTGTTCTATTCTATAAGTAAATGTGTGGCAGGTTTCACTAAATGGACATTCTGCCTTCTGGGAGAGGAAGAACCTTTGTCTTAAGTAAAAACTTCAAGGGGGAAAAAAAAAAGCTTTTCCTGTGAAGAGAGCTGAGCAGGAGACAATGAATCTAAGTATGAAATGAGCAAATTGAAAAGGAGAATTGCCAACTCTTATGTCACTACATATAAGCAATGTGTATATATACATGTGTAGAAAAAAAGATTAGAAGAAAATGCACAACAATATTAAATTTTTTATCTATAAAAAAGTAGTGGAATAAGAATGATTTTTATGTTCATTTGCAATGTTTTTCAACATGTTTCAAATATTCTTTATTAATGAGGGTCGCTTTTGTTTTTAGCAAACCATAATCAAATGCTACCAGACCCAGAGAATGTGGTGAGGGAAGTATACCAAAGGCCTTGGGACTTGAGACTCCTCACAATTCCCAGTTATGCAGTTTCCAAAGCTTTGTTCCAAAGGTGTGTCAAAGCTAAAGCTACCTATGTCCTCTGAAAATTCAGTCTATCACTGCAGAAAACTACTTGGTATCTATTATCCATGAGGGAGGTTGAAGATACAGGGGAGAAAAAAGAAAAGACCTACTACTAGAATACAATCTGTTTTTATCTATTTTCCTTGTGCATTTCAATGGTGGTTTGTCGGGGACGGGTATCAACCCTAAGAAAATTGAACAGTGGGCCCTCACCCCACCTATAAAGGTAAAACAACATTAACTTAAACTCCAAAGGCAGGAATGGAGAGCGTCTTCAGGATTCACACACGTGTTGCTCAAGTTCAAATAGCTCCTCTTTCAGCTAAATCCCAACTTTGGATTTCAGCAGAAAAGGGGGATTTTCCTGTGTGTCCTGCCTAGCCCAAGGCAGCCCCTATGATGAAGGAGATGAATGCCAATCATGGTTGGTCACCATGGAGCAACCCCAGAGGTGGAGGGTGTGGGCCACAGGCATTTCTACCAACCAAGCGAATTGGATGGACATGAAAAACTAGAAATATTAAATAGGTTCATGGATAAAATGGTCTTGAAATCATCCCTCGCCCAGGTAAATGTATAGGTTCTCATACACTTTCTTTGGTGTTCTCCTCCCTTCATCATAGCCCAGCCAACAGCTCCTCTTCTAAGCAGCTGGTACAGCCTGAGATGGACAAGGCTGATATCCCTCCTGGCCCCTCCTCTGACCTGGGCCTCCAACATAGTTATCCAGGAGTAGGGGAAGAGTTTTCAGCAATAGAAATGAAATTTTTCCTTGAGTCAAGTTAACACAGTTCATCATTTACTATTATCCCCTGGTATTTAACAGGGCACTTCAGAAGTCATAGAGGACTCCCAAAGAGACTTACGTTCCCCTTATAGCTAATGTCACTGTCACAGCCATCTTGTGAACACTGAGGACAATGCCACATTTTGCAGTTGTGGAAATTGAGGCTCTGAGAGATGAAGCATCTTACTCAAAGCCCTCATCTGGAGGAGAGAAACTAGGAGTCCAGACCACTGACATCTGACAGGGAGAGCAGCCTTCTTGCCCAGGCAGCACCTCGCCCTCTGGAGGGCAGAAGGAGTGCTGTCAGGCCTGGTTGGTCCTACTCTCTTCCCTACAAGTCAAACTGTCATGAAAACAGTTATACATTTCTTTTGCATCCTCCCAAGGGAAAATGCACAACAGGTGCTCATAAAATATCTCAGGCCTGGCTGTTTGGGAGAGATGGAGCCTTCATGAGCACCAAGAGCTGTCAAATTGACAGGCACATGCACAAGAACTATTCTAAAAGAATCAACTGAAATGCCTCCCTCTCCTCTCCTTCCCTCTCCCTCTCCCTCTCCCTCTCCCTCTCCCTCTCCCTCTCCTCATCTTACCTCACACCCCAAGCAACTTTAAGGGACATACTTCTAAGGCCCAAATCTGGCCCTAATTTCTAAAAAATAATTTTAAATTTTCATTAATATCACCTTTTTGGTCTCTGAGTGTCTTTCACAGAGCTGGGTAATTACTGGGCAGTCTACTTTGGCTTTCATTAAAAAATGTTCATGTATTCTGATTGAGAAGCAAATAAGTAGTATATTATTCTTCAATTGCTTTTATTTTCTGTATTTTCCTTTCTTTAAGGATTTGTCAGAGGCTGACTAGAATATTCCAAGTAGTTTTCTGGACCACTTATTCTCCCAAAGCAGAAAGAAGTTCAGAGAATTCATTGGGAAGATGGTCCACTGAAACACAGGGACAGACTCAAGAAGGTCCCTGTTCCTGCCATAGGACAAACGACCAAGGGGAGACAAGGAAGAAAAATTGAAGTTGTGAGAACCAGTGAACAAAAGCAGAGCTTCTTCATTTGGGTCCCTATAACTGTATATTTTTAGTCATTATATGCTGGGCACACACTTGACCCCACAGAGCTTTCACTCCTCAGAAGTTGCTGAAGGAGCCTAGAAATCTTGCCCACTGTGTTAATTCCACAAAAAAATATTCTAATTTAACAATTCTTCCAAAGGACTGAAAAAGATAATAAAAAGCAGATTTTAACTTTAAAAAAGTTAAATGCAGTACAGTTTCCTATTCTAGGGTACAAAAGATTCACAAATATGTACAAGGCAATAAAGTTAAATAGAATACAAAAAAACATGTTCTAATTGCTCAAAATTTTCAGGTGGCAATTTTATCAAATTTAAAAATCAACTAAGGGGTTGGGGTTGTGGCTCAGCGTAGAGCCCTCGCCTAGCACGTGCAAGGCCCTGGGTTGGATCCTCAGCACCACATAAAAATAAACAAATAAAACAAAGGCATGTTTCCAACTACAACTAAAAAATAAATATTTTTTTAAAAATCAAGGAAGGATGCCTATCACTCATATATATCTGGGCAATTAATTCTTCTTTTTCATCTGACTCATTGCACCTAAACCAGGTGAGTTTTCCTGAAATAAAATTTTCTTTTGATATTTTTTTAATCTATCTGAAATAGGGAATTAACCTGCAAATTCTGATTTACTGACTCTCATTTACAGGGAATTCTGGCGCCAAAATGGGTCAAGAGATGTACACCCTGCATGTCCAAAACCTCTTTCAAATGAATTGATTCACCTTTCAGCCAGTCCCACAGACTTGGTGGGCTCCATCCCAAGCGCCTGTTTATTCATTTCCTCCCCTGGAGACGTTAAAAGCTCTGTGCTGTTAACCAGCTGGTAGAGCTGAGCAAATCCTCATAAATCAGCCCTTTGCCAGAAGAACTGGAGTTCATGGCGGCTCTTCCTTGACACGCAGAGAAAACAACTGAAGCACATTTCGGCTCACAAAAGAACATTCACATGTTCACAGACCTCTTCTTTCATCCGTCGGATCACAGTTCATTTTTGATGAACTGTGTTCATCAACCACCCCCCAGGGCTGCACAGAGGGTGACGGCACAGGCGAGGAGTCTGGCTGCCGAGGGTTCAAGGCCTGGCTCCCGCCACTACACACAAGCTCCGGCTGGGGCAAGTCACTGAACTCCCTGAGCACCCGTTTCCTCATCTGTAAAACGTGGAAAGAGCAGAGGGCTTGCGGGGAGGATTAAGTGAGGATGCAGGAGAAGAGCCTTCTGTAGATGTCAGCTCTCAGCAGAACCCTTGACCCCATGCTGATAGGAAGTGTGTCTGTGAAGTGGGGGGATTTGCTGTCCTGCCTGGTTTACCGTAAATTCAGGCTCTCACTTCAGAGATGCACCCTGGGCAACATTTTAAGTCCACGAAGGTCCCAGAGAGACTCTGTGAGTCGACCTGATCAAAAACACAACCGCACATGTAATACCGGGTCAGCTTGTGTGTCTGTCACCAACAAAGCGACCAATGCTTTTAAAGCTGCCATTTGCCAACGATGCTAGCAAATACTTGAAGGAAGTATGCTGGGTCAACCCTTCAGTATGTCTGCATCCCACACTCCACCCCAGCCTGGGAGTTGAAGGTATAAACTTCACCCCTTGTAAAACGCAGGCGACAGCAGCTTCCCTCATAAACTTTTGTAGAAAGAAAATGAGGTAAGTAAAACAAAATTATAGAGGGATGCCCAAATAATTTTAAAAACTCATAAGCTGTGATGTGGGAGGGAGTAGATTCCAATTTGCATAGAATGATGTATATCACTAACAATATCTATTGAACATCAAAGTCCAAATCCCTTTACGTCTTCAGTTTCCTTAAATCCTCATCACAAGTTTATTATCCCCATTTAATCAATGAGAAAACCAAGACTCGGAGAAGGTAAGAAGGTTCTCATTGCCAAAGTCACATAGCCAAGTCACAAATTAAGCCTGGGCATATGGGACCCCACAGTCAGGAAGGTACAGGCTCTAGAACCACCCTCTTATTTGTATCAAGTCTGAATTTGTCATTTAGGCTCCAAGTCACAGACAGGATAATAGAGGAGGACAGTGACCAACAAGGGGACAGATGGCTGAGCCAGCCTGTCATGAAGTCCTATTTTAATTTGATTAAACATTTACTCAAACTCCATTACTTGAAGCCCACATATGCTGGTACCAACACAAAGATATCCTCAGAGATCCATCGAGATGCCAGAAGGCAGCTGGATTCTCAGCAGAGGTAAGGAGAATGCCCTCTCCCCTGTTTTGTACAGCACTTGGCCCCTAGGTCCTGGCAAATCCTACTCAGGCTCATAGGTCACATAAAATTCTTCATGGATTCTCTCATTCTTCCTTCATCTTCCCCTGCACCCAAATCCCTGGCCCGGGGTGGGGGGAAGCCCTTGTTCTGGCAGAAGAAACATAAGGAGATGTGAATTCATGCAAGACCATGCCCAGAGAGGCACATGCTCAGAAAGGCACAAGCTCATCCTTTGCACAAACAGTAGGGCTCCCGCCCCTAGTCTGAACTCAGCTGGGACAGACTGCTTCCTACCTTTTATGTGTCTAAGACAATCTGCTTCTTCAGCCCCAGGCTACTGAGAAAAATAAAAGGTTCAAACTTAATCCAGTGAGTGTTTCCTCAAAGGAGCTACTTCCTGAATCTTCAACTGGCTGTGCTGCTCTCCTTTGGACCCCAGTTGAAGTCAGGAAGATGATTCACTAGCTTTCCAAGTCCTGCCTTGCTCCTCAAAACTGCCCGGGGGTCCTGGGAATCCAGGCAAGGCAAGGACTTCAGGAAGGGCCCAGGAGCTCTCCCCCTCTCCCCTCAGGCTCTTTTAAAACCTTCCTCTTTGGGCTGGGGACTTAGCTCAGAGGTAGAGCGCTTGTCTGTCATGTACAAGGCTCTGGGTTCAATCACCAATAAGTACATAAATAAAACCTTTCCCTCAAATTTCCAGGCAGCAGCCAAGCTATTTAATAGAAAGCATACCCTAAAATAAGAGGCCAGACTCAAATAGAATGGCAAGTGAACTCCTATGGAACAGAGAAGGGACTCCATTCACTTTTCATTCATTCCTGTCTGACGGACCTGCTTCCTGAGCACCCACCTTATTATACAAGGCACTGAAGATCACAGTGAAGGGACAGTTAGTCCTTCCCTTAGGGATCTTGTAAGTCCCTGCCAGACTCTGTATTCTAGTTGGGGCAGGTGGGGGTGTCGGAAAGAGAGAGACAGAAGTGGAGAAGGAGCATTAGAAGACCCTGTGACTGAATAATAAGGAATATCCACTTTTGCAGAGCTGAGAGAAAAGACAGACGCAGAGGGAATGGTAAGCGCAAAAGCCTTGTGGCAGAAAGTGACATATCAAAACATAAAGAATTTTATGACTTAAATAGGAAGATTCCATCACGATGGCCTTTTGGGAATGAAAAGAAGTGAAATGGAAAAGTCAAATAAGTAAATAACAAAGGAGTAGGGTTTGTGACTAGCACCAGTTTGCAAATATGGAAACCAGTGCACAGAAAGGCAAAGGAACACATCTAGTGATTGGCAACACCAAAATTCAAACCCAGTGGGTATGATCCAGAACACAAGCCTTGGGTCATTGGGTCTTACATTCCTAGGGCTATAAAAAATAGATATTTAAAATGCTAAATTTGATGAAGATAGTTAATAAGCAGTTTATCAAGGAGATATGGGGACAGAAGAGAAACTGCAGAGATGATCAATGTTAAAAACATAAATGGATCAGCAGAACAGTAAAGGGCAGTTGTAACCGAGTGAAACTAACTCAGATAACCATGTGCTCCTCAGCAGGGTATCCCAGGCTTCCTGATCATGACCTGTCCAGTAAGACAGGACTGGAGTATCACATGCTGGTGGCATGCCTAATGTACATTCATGATAGGGCTTTGCTTTAGGCAGTGCCACTCACAACTCCACAAACATTCAATGAACCCGGCCGGTAAGACAGCTCTGCCCTCGTGGATCTCCAAGTGTGCCCACTGAGCTGCACATGGAACCAAATCAGCGTTCACACAGATTTCAAGGGCTGCACACGTCAGAAACCAAGAGGCACAGTGTGATGCCCTGTCTCTGGACCCAAGTGAGGGCCCAGCTGTGTCCCAGCTGACAGGACATTGACCAAAGCCAATGCCCACCAAATGTCACAACAGAAGCTGCCCACATGATGGCTTTCCAAGGAACAGGAGGTTCTCAGGAGGACGATCAGGAAAGAAATGTGCAACACCCAAGGGTTGAGAAAGTTTAAGACATTAACCGTTTCATCTCTGCAGCTTCCACCAGTACTCAGTTTACAGATGTAACTACAGGCTACCAAGAAGCAGGTGCTTTATTTCACAGTCATTGTGAAAAGCCCCTTGGGCAGTGACGGGACTGCAGAAGCCATGATATGTGTGCCTTCAATAAGATAGCCCACCCTCCACCTGCAGGAAGACCAAAGAACATTAAAGACCAGGACTTCGACCTCCAAGGGACTCACTGTCCCTTCTCAAGGAGAGATATTCCTTTGGAAGCACACAGAACTCCACCAGACTGAATCTGGGCCCTCTCGTTCATTCAACAAATACGTACTAAGCTCCTACGTGTACTAGAGCTAATATCTGCTATATTTTTGTGGTAATTTGTTACAACAGCCTAAATAAACTACTTACATAGAAAGATCCCTACCTTTTCATCTCCTGAATTGTGAAAGATTGATAAGAAAAATACACACATTGCTGGTGAAAGGGTAAGTTGATTTAGCCTTTCTGAGTATGTATGGACGTCTCAAAATGTGAGTCTTTCTTGATTCAGTAATTCTGCTTTATGGAACTGAGATAATTAGAGATATGAACAAAAAAAAAATAGCTTCAGGATGGAACTTCCTGATAAGCTAGATTGGGAATGAGTGTGTGTGTGTGTGTGTGTGTGTGTAAAAAAAGAGAGAAAAAAATGGTTCCAACATTTTAACCCGCAACAACTAGAACGGCCTTGACATCAACTAGTTAGAAAAAGTTAGCAAGCTCAGAAAGAGGTTGGGGAGATGAGCTCAGTTTGACAATGTCATGTTCAAAGCCAGACATGGAGGCTAATGCCTGCAATCCCAGCTACTGGAGAGGCTGAGGCAGGAGGATCAGTTGAGCCTAGAAGTTCGAGACTAGCCCAGGCAACTTAGTGAGCTCAAAAATAAATAAATAAATAGAAAGATCAACAACACAAAAGATGTGTATCAGATATCAAAACAGAAATTTCTGATGCAGAGCTGAGATATGATAGACAAGTCTGACATTTGGAAGGAAGGGATCTGATCTGGAAAAATAAAATTGGGAGTCATGAGCACATCTGTGGTATTTCCATCCATAAAACCAGTTGATGTCACCCAAGATATGAGGAGAGAGAGAGAGAAGAACCCAGGACTGAACTCTGAGGCACTCCAGCATTAGCAGGATGGAGAACAGAAGAAATGCCAGTGGAGGAGACTGACAAGCAGTGGAGCACAAGCAGAAATCAGGCAGAGAGATGACCAGGAGGGCCAATTAAGATGCCCATGACTCAGACTGCAGAGGAAGGAATGCAGAGCTGGGTCCAATGCACCGAAGAATAATGAGGACTGAAAATAGACCAATGGACTGAGCAACATGAGCAACACTGGAGTCCTGGAAAAGGCAGATTCCATGGAATAAGTGGCCCAGGCAAAAACCAGAGTGGGTTTGAAGAAGAAGGTGGAGGCAACACACATAAATGACTGACTCTTTGAAGGAGACCTGCAGCAAAGATGGGAGCGGTAATTGGTGGGAGCGAACAGGGTCAAGGAGCATTGTTTTTTTTTTTAAAGAGGAGGATTGCATGCTGACAGAGACCCAGCAAAAAGACAAAATAAATGGCACAGAAAGAAGAGGGTGGCTGGAATAATGGCCTGCAGAAGACAAGAGGTATGGGACCAAGGGTGCATCTGGAGGAATTGGCTTTCGACACTAGCTGGGCAGTTTACCAGCAATGACTGGTAGGACAGCAGAGCATGTGGGCAGCGACACCAGGAGGTGAGATGTGGTTGTAGGAAACAGCGAAGTTCTCTCCTGTCCTCTTCCATTTACTTAGTTAAAGTAGAAGGTAAGGCTCTCGGCTGAGAAATGAGGAAGAAAAAGGGCTATTGGAGAGAGATGATTGCAGAAAATATAAAACATTCTTCCAGGAATAATGGGAAAACAGAAGAGTTGGATAGAGGGCGTGTTCCTAAGAAGCCACATTCTGTCTCTGAAGCCCAAAAGAGCACCATGTGTAACTGCGTTTTCTATTGTCTACTAAATTACACAACCTCAAAAACCTTTAGAAGCAAGGGGAGATCTCTCCCTACTCTAAAAGCTGTTAGCAAACGTGGGCCTATGCAGATGTTTCCTTACTGGAAAGAGACTCCCATC
Organism: Marmota marmota marmota; assembly: GCF_001458135.2. Classification (NCBI taxonomy): domain Eukaryota; kingdom Metazoa; phylum Chordata; class Mammalia; order Rodentia; family Sciuridae; genus Marmota; species Marmota marmota. Next base: position 17,738,402 of record NW_026000153.1, read on the forward strand.
ATTTGCCCATTATCTGGACCAGGGGCTGGCAAACTTTTTTCTGTCAACAGCCAGAGCATAAATATTTTCAGTTTTGCAGGCCATTCTGTTGCAGTCTTGTCATTGTAGGGCTAAAGCAGCCACAGACAATAATAAACAAAGGATATGGGTATATTCCAATAAAACTTTATTTACACAAACAGTCAGTAGGCTGGATTCAGCCTTCAAGCTATACTTTGCCAACTCCTGTAACATAAAACACAGACATCTTCTAAGGATTAGCGTAGAGTATCATAACTTCTCACCTATTCACAGAAAACACTAGTGTCTAACAAAAGGAAGGTCCAGATGCAACACCCAGCCTAAGGAGCAACAGGATTTAAACTTCAAATTGATTCAAAGCTTCCAAAGGCTAATTCATATAGTTCTTTTAGTGTAACACTACAAATGTCTTTCACCAGGATGTGAAGGTTTAATAAAAACATTCCATTACCCCACAATGCATTCCTCTGACATGATCATACCCATTTTGCAGACAATAAGGCTCACGTTAAAGTGCATTTTAAAAGGAAAAACATTCCTATACTTCTAAACAAACACAAATCTAGCACTCACTAGCTAGAAAATCATTCATGTAACCAACATTCTAAGAATTGACATTCTATTTCTTGACTGAGGCAGGAAAATTAAAATCTCATCTTCAGATTATAGAACTTCAGAGTAATCCTTTTAGACGGGGTAACTTTCTCACATTTAGGTCCATCTAAAATTTTCTCTACAAGGATTCTTTCCTAGGTTCCTGGGGCACCACAATTTTCAATGTGACCCTGAGTCCAAGTTTCTAAGATTCTAAGGCTCTGAGCAGCTGTGTTCACCAGAATCTTCTGTGGCCAGTAGCCACATGTGGCTAGTGAGCACTCCAAATGTGGCTATTGTGACGGAGGGCTTGAATATTTAATATTCATTTATTTAAATTTTAATATGAGTGGCCAAATATGAGTAGTGGCTACCATGTGGGCCACAGCAGCTTTAAGAAAAAGAAATGAAAACCAAAGCATAATTAGGCATTACTTTCTTCTTTTTCTGCCTAAACTCTCCAAATGATCCCAAGGATCCTACTTTATAATCTTTGCTTTAAAATAATAATAATACTCCCTGCAAAGACATGCACCTTACAAAAAAAAAAAAAAAAGAAAGGCAAAAAATACTTGATCCCTAAACAGTTTCTCCAAAGGAGCTCACATTTCACTTCTCCACCAGTCAAGATTATTAACCAACTTTCCAACTTTCAGTGGAAGATAAAACCTCACATAGACTGAAAGACATATTCTCTGTCTGTATAGGAATTAAATTTTTGGCAAACAGAGTTCCAAACAAATCCCTATTGAACATCAGCTTTACTATCCTTGCGGGGTATAAACACCACCATATTGGCGGTGCCAATCTCTGTAATTGCCTTTCACTGTGTGCTGGCAAGAGCACCAGGACAGGCAGCAACAGGCTGAATGCTAATTAGCTTTCATGTACAGGCTGTTCTTTGGGGAGGGGAGTGATGGGGAAGAGACCTGAGGCACCTCATGGGTATCTTATCTTATCCCAACCAGACCCACAGCAAGAGTTCAAGTCAATCCAACCTTAGGGGAGTGAATGATTTCTGGAGAGAAGGAGGAGGAAGCAGTTCCCAATCAGAAATCCATGTTCCTTCCAGTGAAGTTACTTTTAGTTAGTCTTCCTTCCAGTTTACTAAAGTATTTGTGACAACACAAAGATTTCTTGATACCCCTGATAGCTCTCAAATAAAGAACACATGATTTATTCTATTATAACTATATTTATCTTATGTATTTGTTCAAGTCAAGAAATGATGAGTCATCTCGGAGTCCTCTCTTCCCTTTTTCTTACCTCCCACATCCAGTCTAGCCATACCTCCATGGCAAAGCCCAAGTCCATCCACTTCTACCTATTGCCAGGGCAGAACCACCACTTTCTCTCGCATATTTCTGAACGGCCTCCTGACTCTACTCTTGCCCCACATAGTAACCCAATAACAGAGATCAGATCATGGGGTGTTAGAAGCTGAGAATCAAAGGTCTGACTTCCTCAGTTTGGGTCCTCAGCTCAGTAACTTATGATCCAAGAAAATCAGTTAACCTCTGTGCCTCAGTTTCCTCATCTGTAACACAGGGATAATGACAGTACCTAGTTATAACATTATCAAGGTTTAGATGAATTACTCAAATGAAACACTCAGAATAGGATGAGAGTGTCCTAAGCCCTCTAGGAAAAGCTCCCCACTGCTTTCAAATCTCCTGATAATTCCCATCGTACTAAGAATAAAACCCAAACTCTTGCCTTGGCCTCATCTCATTTTGCTCCTCCCTGCATCATTTGTTTCTGTTCAGGAAATACTACATTGGTGTTTTCTCCAGGGAGCCACCTTGCAATGATCTTAGTCTACAGATCTTCCCATGGCTGTACTTTCTGGTGTTCCCAGCCTCTCATCAGTTGTTCTGTGGTGACTACTGTTCCCATCCTACCTAGTTTCCTGCCTTCTGACTACCTTATCCCTCCTACATTGCAGGAACTCTGTCTGTTGTATTCAAAGTATCTCCAGGACCTACAACAGTGCCTGGCTTTAGCAAGTGCACAAAAAACACTGCTTCCCATGAATTCATGAGTGAATAAATGAGCGAATAAGTGAATAAATGGGTACAGCCATGTATTGTGGTGAACATCATGTTGCCTGCTCTGGATCCTGTTGAATGAATAACTTTTTGTCCCAGCTGCTGAGAGCAGGCACCCTTCAGTAGTCAGCCCATGCAGGTGTTGCCCAAGCTCCAGGGAACTGCCTTGCTTAAGGTCATGCTCCTCCGGGACAGCAGTCAAATGATAACTGATCTGCAAAGGCATACAAAGGTCTGGCCATCCCAATCGAATGTGAAACAAATCTTACAGTCCATTCTAACTACAGAGTTCCCCATGGGTTAGCAGAAGCTCTCTGTGGGTTGGCAGAAGCCAGCATGGGACCTATACTGCATCTCAACATCTCATTGCACCCACTCCTGCTCCCTCCCTTCCTCTCCCAGGTGCAGATCTCAAGGGCACACCTAATAAACATCCTGCACATTAAACTTTTATCTCAGAGGCTACCTCCCAAGAAGTGCAACCTGTACTACATGTGATACCTGGTACGAGGAACACTGGCTCCCAGCCCACATGGGCATGTAGGAGGCAGGGTAGGTCTGCATACCTGGCACCTTTCTGCCCTATGCTACTGGGTCCCCTCTTCTGCCTGAACTTGTGGGGTTTATACCTATGGTGCCCAGGGTGCACACTAAAACCTTCCTTATTGTTGGGATTTTAGAGCATGTTTCCTGAGTCCATAGGAATCCATATACATTCAAATCCAGAACTGCTACTTTCACTATAATTTAGTCAAGTGGTTTTTTTCTGACTCATGGGAAGGAGTTTAGGGACCATCTAAAAGACTGCTTCCATCTCCCACTCCAACCACCCCCTCACCTGCTTTCTTATTCCCTATCATTCATGCATGCGATCCTACATCTCTTCTGGCATCCATTCAGAGAGAATTCAAAAACATGCACAGAAAACCTTAAAGTGAGTATTTAACTCCAAACTCTTAAGCCATACTTTTCTTAAAATTATGGCAGGATGCTCAGGGATATTTCTCATGCAAATCTCAGATTCTGCAGATGAGCTTGAGTCTGCTTCTGTCCCACAGCTCTCAGAAAATACGAATATCCAAATGCTTTGTTCGTGACCTTGTGGAGCTGCTCAGATGTGCTACAGCTTCTCTTGTGCAATCCTATGCACCACAGATGTTCTCCTACAAGTGTACAGTCCACATACCAACCAGCGACTCCCCATCCCACAACAGGGGCTGTCAGTATCAAGGATGAAGAATTACAACTTTTTTTTTAAAAAGTTTGTTTTAAATAAAACATGCCCTGGAAGCAGCATTTAAAACTCGCTTTCTTGGATTGGCCTTCTGTACAAAGGCTTGGAGTGTAGAGGCTTACCCTGACCATGGTGTCATGGTGCCCTGTGCTCGGTTTCCACTCTAGGCAGTGACACTGGTGTAGATCAGGCCTAATCAGAGCAGTGCCTGAGAATTTAGCCTCCCTGTCACCACGCATTAAGCAAATGATCAAACAAGCCTGAGCATATCATCAGCAATCCCAGGTATGAAATTCTGCCCTTAAATGTGGTTTAGCACATCAGAACCAAATAGCCCCATGTAACCATGCAGAGGGAATAGTAGTAGAATGACACCTACCTACTTGGGGGCCATACGCCTGACCCATCCACATTAACTATCCTGAAGAGGATGGAAATAATCTCTCAGTATCTCCTCGTGTTTACCTGTTAGAAGGCCCACAACATTCATAACAAGCAAATCCAATTGACTTATTAAGCCTAGATGAATATCATCTTTGAAAATAATAAATCCTAAGCCTAAACATTTGAATTTTCAGTTAGTTCAAATAGACTTCACTTCTGGTTCTACATCAAATCAGCATTTGTATATTATCATGTCTCATTTTGGAATTAAAGAACTAAAGTGAACACTTAAACGTGTCTCATCTATCTAGAATAAAATAAGTAGCCAGGTGCGGTGGTGCTCACCTGTAATCCCAGTGACCTGGGAGGCTGAGGCAGGTGGATGTGAGTTCAAAGCCAGCCTCAGCTGCTTATTGAGTCACTAAGCAACTCAGCGAGATCCTGTCTCTGAATATAATATAAAAAAGGGGCTGAGATTCAATATCTGGTACCAAAAAATAAAAGACTAAGGAACACTAAAAAGTACCATTAGGAATAGCAGTGGCAATAAAATGAAAAGGAAAGCTCACTTCATATTTAACTAAAATGCATTTTTGTTATATACATTTTCTTTTTTTAAATGTTAGAATGAATTTTAATGTCTACCATATAGCTATTTAACATGTGAATTAATAATAAAGGAGAAAATAAGAGTAAGCTTATCAAATTTAGCCCTGAAAACGATGCCCACATAAAGCAAAAGGTAGAAGTCCATTAACCAGCCATTCCTATGGCTGCTACTTGGTATTACTTTTCTAGTCCATATATACTCAAAGTTTTAGTACATTTTTAAATTGAATGGTAAAAAAAAAAAAAAAAAAAAAAACAATTGTTCTGGACTGAATATCTCCCCCTCCAAAAAAAAAAAGAAAAAGAATTATATCCACTTAGAACTTTAGAACTTCAGAATGTGACCTTAATTGGAAATAGGGTCTTCACAGCTACAATTAATTAAGATGAGGTCACATGGGATGAAGATGGCCTAAATCTACTTAGTTGTGTCCTGATGAGAAGCTGGTATACACACAGACCCACAGTGAGGAGGACACCATGTGGCACTGAAGTGACACATGGGCAAGTTGATGCATGCCAAAGATAGCCCCAACCACCAAAGGATGAAAAGCAAGGAAGGACACTCCCCTGGAGCCATTGGAAGGATCTCAGCCTGGGCAACACCTTGAGTTCAGACTTCTGGCTTCCAGAACAGTGAGTACTAAATCTCTGTTGTTTTAAGCCACCCAGTTTGTGGTGATCTGTTACAGCAGCCTGAGTAAACTACCTAAGGAGAAAGAACTCTACCTTTTCAGCTCCTGTATTATGAATGACTAATAATAAAAATACTCACATTGCTGGTGAGAGGGTGAGTTGACTCAGCCTTTCTGAATATGTATCAAAGCCTAAAAGCGTATTTCATGATCCAGAAATTCTGCTTTAAGGAAGTGACATAAATAAACAGAGGTAGGAACAACAACAAAAAAAGTATCTATAAGGACAACTACCACATTGTTTACATTGGTAAAAAGAAACTATAAAACAAATTGACCTCGGATTCTTATAGCAGCTTTATTCCTAAAGGCCAAAACTTAGTGAAGGATCAGATGCCCTTCACTAGGTGAATGAATAAATAAAGTATGGTACATCTAGACAATGGAATATTACTCAGTGCTAAAAAGAAATGAGCTATGAAACTCAGAAAGAAATACCAGGCACACAAATGCATATTACTAAGTGAAAGAAGCCAAACTAAAAAGACTACATGTCGTGTGGTTCCAGCCATGTGACATCCAGGAAAAGGCAGAACTGTGGAGATCATCAGTTGCCAGAGGTTGAAAAGAATGAACAGGCAGAGGGAGGGATGAACAGGAGGAGACTTTTAGGTCAGTGAAACTACTTTGTATTGTAGTAAATACATGCCACACACATTTGTCCAAACTTACAGAAAGTATAAGACCAAGAGTGAACATTAATGTAAATGACTCACTTTCAGTAATAATGATATGTTTTGATGTAGTTCACCAGTGTTTTCACAAATACGCCACTCTGGTGGTGCACGCTGATAATGGGGAAGGTTGTCATGGGTGGAAGAGGGTGTGCGTTGGAAATCTCAGGAACCTGAGACTGATCGAAGAAAATAAAATAAATTAAAAGAAAAAGAAATAGAACAACAACAAAATTAATGCCCTATATAAGCAACAATAAAGAACTGATAAAATATAAAGTTTGATCCAGCCAAACAATGGGGTGTTTGCAAGGAAAAACAATTGTAGAATGATGATCCAACAAGAGACTATGCAATGTATAGAAATTCTAAACGGAATTCATACAACAAACAGTGCAGAAAGGCACTCTGTGTAAGAACAAGGTAGAAATAGACATAAAACCACTATGGTGAAGAACTAATCGATAGTTAGCATTTCAGAGCTCCTTCCGGTATTGAGCACTAATCATCAAAGCTAAGGGTCTTTCAGTCTCCATTTGCAAAAGCTAGCCAGGAAAAGCTGCAATCAGCCAAAACCAAAATAAAACGATGGGTGGAAAAAAATAAAATAAAACATGGAATGCTCAGATAATCTAACACATATTTTCAAGCATGTGACAGATTACAAAGAACACCCACTTTGTACTCCAATGGCTTTGAAGAATAAAGAAGAGGAAATAGGCTCAAAACATAGCAAGTAAGACCTGATAACATAGACGTGAGAATATTCTTACCAAAATTTCAGAGTCCTGGAGTAAATTAGCAAGGGTAACACAAGTCCCTCTTCCTCCCTGCTGATTATTAACAACAGGATGAACCATTTCCTTTCTTGCATTATAAGAAGCAAGCCTGAATCAAGTTACTGTTCAAGTCTTTTCAAAAGCTATCACAGGGCTGGAGTTGTGGCTCCATGGTACAGCACTTGCCTAGCATGTGTGAGGCACTGGGTTCGATTCTCAGCACCACATATAAATAAATGAATAAAATAAAGGTTCATCAACATATAAAGAAATATTTTTTTAAAAAGCTATCACATATCACCCTACATCTCGACAGAGCCAAGTATATTCCCTAATGAACATTCACGTACAAGCAACATATGCATGCATGAATGGATATCCACATGTAACACTCATTCTCTCTCTCTCTCTCTCTCACACACACACACACACACACACACAGTTTTGCAAATCTAAAGGGTAATTTTTAAAAAGTATTTACATTTGCAAAATAATATTACCAATGGTCATTTTATACAGTAACAATGCTGATGGCATGAAGACCATCTTAACTCTTATAAAGTGCAATATATGGACTCACACGTTACATTTCCAGAAGCTGAAAAGAAAAAGAAAAAACAGACATGAAAATTATGATAATGGGAAAAAAAACAAATTATGAGCTGGCAAAATGAAAGCCATTAGAATTGATAAATATATCCTAAAGCAGGCTGTCTGGGGAGCAGGAAGCACAATAAGCTGCGGCACTTCTGGCAAGTCTGCAAAAGACTTAAAAGGACAGAAAATACAAACACAGATAAGGAAGAGCTGTTTGCTGTTTTTTTTTTTTTCCTCTAATGAAGCTACTAAAATTCTATGTAATTAAACTTTAAATTTTTCCTAAAATATAAGGGACCAAAAACTGACAAGGAATAGAAAATATAAGCAAGCCAATAAGAATGGAAAAAACTGGAATAGCTTTCAAACTTATTTCCAATAAAGGCTCCAGACTTTGATCTTTGTGGGTTTGTGTGAGTTTGTTCAAACTTCCAGGGGAAAGATAATTCCATGTGATGAAAACATTTCTAGATTAAGGCATTTAAAAAAAAAATTCCAATTTGTTTCAAAAAATGAATCCAATCACAATACCAAAATGTAATATTATAAGGACAAAAAAGGGAATTAAAAATCGAAACTACATATGGACGCACAGAAAAATACTAAGCTCCTAAATGCAATATCAGTGTATCAGGTTGAATAAAAAAAATCTGAAATTAAATAGATTTTATACCAGAAAACACGATTAAAAATATTATGAGAAAATACGCAGATATAATTAGTCAAAGGAAAAAATCACAAATTAAAAAAAGCAAAAGATAATGAAACAGAATTTCAAAAGATATAATACTCATTCTTGATTTTTTTTAAAAAAGTACCAAATCCGAAGTAAAAACACACTTCTTTAACCTGTGTTAAAAAAATATAATATTTACAGTTAAGATGGTTATCATCACTACTAATTGCTATTATTATTTTAAATAACCTTGAAGCCAGTTCAAGGTTATTTAAAACAGAAATCATGTATACAGCAATTGGAAGGGAAAGAACAATATTATTATTGGCAGACAGTGTTATAATTTAACCTAGAAAACACAAAAGATGTAACACAGAAATTATTAGGACAAATAAAACATTTAGCAAGGCCATAAACTGGAAAATAAATATCCAGAAATCAATAGCTTTCTATTTACCAGCAATTATCAGTTTTAAAAGTAGACAATACTTTTGAACACTTGCAAAATGCCAGGAAGTGTTGATCCCTTAACATATTTACACAGTGAATTTTCACACCAACCCTACAAAATAGATACCATTGTGATCTGCCTCTTAGGTAAGAAAGCCAAGGCTTAGGAGAACTAAGCATCTTGCCGAAGTCTCACTGTTAAAAAATGCCAAAACCAAGAGCAGCACCAGGCAGTCTGAAGGCAAAGTCCTACTGAGAAACCACGGCACCACAGTACCACCTTCAATGAAACCAAAAGGTGACACAAGACAAAATGTTAAGAATAAACTCAGCAAGAAAGCCATGCAACCCCTACATAGACATTAAAAATAAAAATTTAAAAAAAAACTAGACCAACAAGCATAAAAACACCCTATTTGAATAGAGACATACCATACTTCCCCACAGGAATATTGTACTTTATATAAAGGTCAGTCAGACTCCATATAATAAATAGACCTAGTGCAATGCCTATCACCGCATATGGAGGTAGAATGACTTCTTGTGGATGCTGTGTTTTGCACAGAGGTGGGAGACAGAGTTTAATGATGTGATTCTGAAGTTTATCAAGTAGTAAAAAAAGTGAAGGGCCAGTCAGGAAATCTCAGTCATGGGAATTAAAATGTCCTTGTCATCATAAAGCTAGTCATCATAGCCTCCATGCCTAGGTCTACATAGGTAGCTCCTCTTCCTTGCAGTCAGTGTCCTTAAAAAGTTCTGTGTACACCTTTGGTGACCCCCTTGGTACTAAGGAAGATAAAGTATGAAAGAACCAACAAAACCTAAAAACAAGAGATAGAAGAAGATTCAAACAATGCTTAAATTAAACATAGCTCATATGTTAAAGTGACGGAATTAAAATACAAAGAGATGACAACTAGCATTCCTTATTACTTGTCATCTCTTCACATAAACACACAACACTGGTCAGTCCTTGCAGTCCCACTTCAGGGCCACCTCAGCCAGGAAGCTATCCCCAGAGTCCCAGCACCACCTCTAGTTAGCACCTTTGGAAGTCCTTCTCTATCACTTAGCACCAAATTTTCTGGCATTGTGTCCCCTAATTATGTGCTAACAGGCCTGCAGAACCTAGTAAGAAAGGACTGAGACTTCCCTGCCTCTCCCCCAACCCCTGCCCCACGCAGAGGACAAGCCCTGGAGGTACCCCAAGTCCAGAGCCTAGCACCCAGAAAGACTTGCTGATTAAGAGACTACAGTTCGGCTTGCATGGCCCTCAGAAAGTTTAAAGTTTCAAAAAAGGGGGGGAAAGGCCACATCAAAAAGGTGATGATTTTTTGACTCAGCTCCAGCTTTTTAAAAATATTATGTTTCTAAATAAAGTAAATGGATACTCCAGAGAAACAGCTAAAGGAAGGTCACAAAGCAGTGCAACTACTTGAGACTTGATAAATCAAATAAACAATGAGGCCAGCAAAGGAAAGCAGAGAGCACATTACAGACCCCAGTGAGTTTTTGTTTTTCCATTAAGGAGCTGTTCTTATACACAATGAGCCCATTCAAAGGGGGTTTTAAAAAAATCCCTAGAGGAAGCTTCTATCTCCTGGGCCCAAAGTATGGCTCACCCTTTTCTCGTGCCTGTGAACACCCAGCTTCCAGAAACTATTCTGCCTACTTTTGGAAGGTAAGAAGGCAAAACCTTTGATCAGTAGGTCCAAGAAAGAAAAAAAAAAAAAAGGTCTGACTCAAATTACTCAGGAATTCTATTGGTAACAAGAGGTGAGAGAAAATTAAAGGCTTCACAAAGAACTAGTTTGCTCCCAGGTGGGACTTTCCTTCTAGGCAGAGCAAACAGCAGAGGTTTTTAGTTTTTCTAACTTTTATGTAGAACTACCTGAACATTCACATACACCAAAGGCTAGGTTTCCGAATATGGCCCCCTTCGGACTCAGTGTGACCTATCTGGTTCTCAGGGATTCCTGAGCTAAGCTAAGGAGGCAATCAGCACACATAACATCCAATCTTACTTTCACTTCTTCCTAAAAACTTGATTGTGAAATATTCCCAACATATAAACATATCCTACAGACATTATAGTTATCCATGTTATCTACAACTCAAGAATTAAGAAATACTAGCAGATTCCCAAATTTGCTTCAGTTAGTTTTAAGGAAATAACACATACTGCTAAACTCTCCTCCTCAAAATTTATTTCATTCCCCCCCTCCAGAAATTCAAAAACAACCAAGAATTTGAATTAATGTTTATGTATCTTACAGATTTTTTTTTAATTTTGCCCATGACTGTAGTATTGATTTTTGCATTTTAATAAAACATAAAGAATTGCCTTTTGCCCTACTTCCACCCAATATCAGTTTAGTGTAGCAAATAACAAAAGAAACTTTCAGTTCCTTCCCACTATATGTGTTCGTGTGTGTGTGTGTGTGCATGTGTGTGTGTGTGTGTGTGTGTGTGTTTGGGAGTAGGGGGATCAAACCGAGGCCTCACATATTCTAAGCAAACATTCCGCCACTAGGTCACAACTCCAGCCCTATGTGTCCCAGTATTGATCAACCTCATCATAGCTGTGTTAATGTCTGTACAATATCCAAATGAGGACAAGAAACTTAGAAAAGAATTAACTAATGAAAAGAGACTCATCCATTTTTACCATAAGAAAGGATAAGCCCAAACTTTAAGATGACGGTCTATGAAGACCCACCAAAGTTTTCTCAGTTAACAAAGCTCTTTGGAAAGATGGCATGTCTTCTGTCTGTTGTTTCAAGAGGTTCAGGCCTACACTCACCTCATCTTGCTCTACTTCCTGGACCTCATCTTTTCCCAATTACCATCAACATTTCCAACCCAGGTCTCTTTTCTAAATTTCTGAGATTTGTATTTGACCACTTGGATGCCATCAAACCAAGCTGGTCAGATTGATGTCATCATTGTCTCCAAACTTACTCTTCTCCTATCTCAGTCAATTGTACCACCACCCATATGCTGTAACTTGGATCTGGAAAGTTCCCCAAAGGCCCATATGTTAAAAGCTTGCTCTTCCACTTGGCACTATTGGGAATGGTGGAAACCTTTAAGAGGTAGGGCCTAGTGGGAAGTAATAGGTCACTGGGGGCATGACCTTGAAGGAGACTGTGCGACACGAATATCTTGCTTTTGTTTTTCTACCAATTATTTTTTTGATCACCAGAGGTAAATAGGCCTCTTCTACTGTCACATATGCCCACCATGGTGTACTGTGCGGCCAAAGGCCCAAAGCAATGGGGCCAATTGGTAATGGACTAAAACCTCCAAAACAGTAAACCAAAATAAACCCTTCATCTTTTTAAGTTGATTTATATCAGATATTGCATCATAGCAACAGAAAGACACACTACCCTAAGAGCCTTCTAAAAGGTCTTATTGCTAGATGAGATGGCACATGCCTATGATCCCAGAAGCTTGGGAGGCTGAGGCAGGAGGATCACCAAGTTCAAAGACGACTTCAGCAACATACTGAGGCCTTAGGCAACTTAGCAAAGCTGTGTTTCAAATAAATAAAAATTGCTGGGGATGGGGCTTAGTGGATTAGTACTGCTGGGTTCAAACACTGATTTTAAAAAAAAAAGCCTTCTTACCTTCTGTGCTGCCCCTTCCAACCTAATATATATTATAGCTAGACTGATATAACCCAAATATAATTTCATCTACTTTGAAAGGATGCTTGAATACTTTCCTAGCTGCCCTTGAGGTACAAGGAAATGGGACTTCTCAGACCTTCTTAAGCTAGACCCTGTTTAAACATCTTCGTGCTGATTCACTATTTTTCACCCTGTTCTCTAGGTCTACTAAAATGATTTTAGTTGCTTGAAATACAAGGATGACTTTCACCTCTTGGAAGTCTTCCTGACTATACCCTTGTCCAGAAACATAGCATCCCTCTGTAACTACCAGCTCTCCCCTGCTTTTACCTCACTTTCTCCAATTCTTTTATTTTACAGTTTTTGGCTTAATAACCCCTTCCTCCAGGAAGCATCCCCCAGTGCCCAGCTCCAGTCCTAGTACCACCAGTGTCCTGATGTGGGCTCTCACATCCACAGTGCTGCTCTATCACAGCCTTTATCGCAATGTATTAGGACAGTTCACGTAAAACCAACTTCACCACCAGAGTATCCAACAATGTCTGGGTCTATCCCCTCAGTACTTAGTGCAGTGTTCAGCACAGGGGTCATTTTGGGGAAAATATTTACTGAAGAAATAATGAATAATAACTGAATGGATGGATAGATGGATGAATGGATGGAGGGATTAGAAGGAACTCAATAAATCTGGGTTGCTGTCTTCCTGCCCCAAGACAGACGGGCCAAAGGGACAGACACAGTATGTCAACTTCTAAATGCATCTTGGCTCCAACTGGAATGCTACAACTGAATGTATTTCCTTTTTTAATCATTTTTCATACATGACTTTATTGCCAGGCTGTCCAGGTGGAGCATCTCTAGTAAGCTAAACACTGTGACACAAAAATTAATGGGTGAGAAGAGTAGAAACAGCTTCCTTTATCCTCACTAATACCCAACAGTTCATAAACAAGTGAGAGAGATCCCCAAGATGCTTCAAAAACATAGCTGACTCAGTTCATTTAGTCATAATTAAAGATATGTTAGTGGTCCTAGAAAAAGAAAGTATTTTTAAAAGGAATTTACTTGTGAATATAGATGTACTATAAATTTCTTTAGCAAAAAATTGTAAAGAAAGATAGTTGGTTTATCTATGCTAGACATATCTGTCCAGTTTTGAAATTTTACATGCTTTTGTTCATCTGATTTTGGTTTTTGTTATCATTATTTGCTTTTTGCAATACTGGGAATTGAACCCAGAAACTAGTGCATGTTAGGCAAGTACCCTGTCACTAAACTATACTTCTGGTTCTTTACCCCAACCCCCTTTTGACACAGGATCCTGCCAAGTTACCCAGTCTGGTCTCAAACTTGCAATCCTCCTATTTCAGCCTCTGAAGTAGCTGAGATTACACACATGCACCATATCTCCTAAGCACTGTTACAATTTTAAATAAGAATTCTTCTCACCACTATTTAGAAAAAAAAAAAAAGAGGGGGAGCTTCAGAAAATAAGCGGGTGGGGAGAGGATAGACATATAGGAGACAAAATATTGTATCTTCTCAAAAAGGAATCCTGATTAACATCTCATTGCAAAAGATATATCTCCCAAGAAAGACCTTTTAAAAGTCTACATTTAAATGAAACATTAAAAATATATTACATAAGCTAGGCATGGTGGGTCACGCCTGTAATCCCAGCGACTTGGGAGGCTAAGGGAGGAGGATTGCAAGTTCAAAGCCAGCCTCATTAGAGACAGGGTCTCTATGAGTTGCTTAGAGCCTGGCTCAGTTGCTAAGGCCTGCTGAAGGTCCTAAGCAGCTCACAGAGATGGTGTCTTTAATGAGGCTTGCTTTGAACTCATGATCCTCCTGCCTCGGCCTACCAAGCCGCTGGGATTACAGGTGTGCACCACCACACCCAGTGGCCTTTTCTTAATTTGATCCTCCAAGTAACACAACCAAGGTTAAAACTAATCACTTATTAGAGAAGAGAGGTATTTGACCACTGGATAGTCTTAAAGCCATATGTTCCAATGCCTACTGAGTTATCTGTCATTATAAAACTTCAAAGCCAAAATAAATGTCCTACACTAAATCAGGGCCTTACCTAGTACCTAGAGGAGTGGACCTTTGACCACAGCTGGAATTCACCACTTTGTAATGTTCTGGTTGGCAAGGGGAACAGTTCACTACTCACACAGCAAGCTTTGCTGTCCCAGGAGTAAGAGTAAGCAGTTGCTCATGTATTCTGGTCTGAAAGAAACTATCTGATTGGATTTGAGAGAAACTGCACAAATCCCTGAAGATGAAATCCATATTTATGGAAGACTCTTGTTCCACATAATCTTCAGGAAGACTATACTGATTTTTTTTTTCTTCAGAGACATTGACAAAAGTTTATTCAGGAAAGCAGAAACACATTCAAGGGACAATATGGGCTATCCCAAGTGTGAGAGAAGCTTTGGGGTAAAGCAAGGGATACACATCTCCAGAGGCAGAAACAGCCTAGACTGATATTTTTAAGAAAACCAATCAACAATGGTTA
>NW_026000153.1:17755824-17776029 GCF_001458135.2 Marmota marmota marmota
CATGGATTCTCCAATCCCATTTCAATCTTCCTGCATTAACGGAAGGGTATTACTTAACTGTACATCCCCATGCACACAGCTTATTGTATATTTTCAAAAGGAGCCGCATACAATGATAGGAGCCAGGCCCAGGTGAACAATGAACACACAAAGCCAACCCAGATAATGTAAAAAGAAGGAAGGACAGAGATCCTGGGGCCTTATTCTTCAAAGATCTGAACATTACCTAGGGATGAACAATTAGCACTAACTTGCATGGATCCCAAGGGCCAGAGAACCATTCATTCTCTCCTATGATGGTTATTTTAAAGTGCTTTTAAAGGCAACAGGGCGAGAAGGGTGCAGACCGTGCTGGAGTTATGGGGAGGTAGACTTCTGAGGTACACAGGAAGAATATTTTAACCATCAGAACTGTCTGCAAAAGGAATGGAAGACGTTGCCAAGTACTTCTTCTCTTCTTATTAGGAGCTATAGAAGAACTTTTTAGGGCTCTTATCAGTGGATTCATATATCCAAGAAGGGGTAGGCTTCAAGACCTATGAAGTCTTCCCATCTGCAGGAGGCTATGGTTCCATAAAGAATTCTCTCCTCTGGGTGTGTCTGCCTGTGTGCTGGTGCCCTTAACCACTAAGAAAAAAATATCCCTCTGGAAAAAATATGAAAAGGACAGAGCAGAAAGGAAAGAGGAGAAGGAAGAAGAGGGAAGTGAAGAGGAGTAGAGAAGAAGAAATGAGAGGATAAGGGAGGGAAAATTAATCCACATCATTTGATGTTGGCAATAGTAATGGCAATGAATCTAAGGTCTACAGATTACAAGGCACACCCATTAGAATGGTTGCTCTCCAGTGATCCATTTTCACACCCAAAGCATCTTTCTTATAAATGGAGTATTTTGATGAGCATTGACTTATTACCTTACCTGAGAGTTTGGTGGATATATGGTGTTTCCCAATCAGGGAGACAGCACACACGGTCACAGTCTAGTCTGGTTCACACAATACCTACCATACAAATGCACCACCCCACACCTTCCCCAGCTCCAACATGCCCAGGTTTATACAATGATTGATTATCATTTCAGCATCCTCTTCTTCTTCAGCCAGCACACCAACTCAGAATACAGGGGAATGGAACAGTCTGGAAAACCTCCAGTAACTTCTTCTGTATCCCACCCAGCTTTGTTTCCAAAAGATTAACACTTTGCCAACACTATTTTCATGTGAAAATTAAAAAAAAAAAATGGCTAGCCAATTTTTTAAAATATTAAGTTGTATTTTTAAAAATAATTTGTTCCAAAAATACATGTGGCATGTATTAAAAAGTAATTATTTCTACATATATGTATATGACATATACATATAACTCTATATATATGTATAGTGTATATAATATATATATATGTGTGTGTGTGTGTGTGTGTGTGTGTGTGTATACATATAGGGTGTGGGGGCTACTAGGGATTAAACCCAAGGATACTTTACTACTAAGCTACAATCAAAGCCTTTTTTATTTTTATTTTAATTTTTGAGACAGAGTCTCACTATGTGACTTAGGGCCTTGCTACATTGCCCAGGCTGGCCTCAAACCTGCAATCCTCCTGCCTCAGTCTCCAAATTGCTGGATTACAGGCATGCACCACTGCACCTGGTGGAATTACATAATTTTAAAGTGGAAGTCAGCAAGGACTATTTTCATGTGTCTGAGAAAATGTTTCTCATACTAGACAAGCTGATCTGGGCATTCAGGTTATGAGAGGAAGGTCTGGCTTCAACACTTATTCTAGCTCTCTGCTGCTTTCCTGGGTACTGTGAGCAAATTAGGAGAGGGAAGAATCCCCTTTAGTTGAGACTTTTCAGGAAAAAAAATAAAAACATTTACATCTGGATCTGTTAAAGATGAGCTTGTCTGAAAACATAAGGCCAGACTAAAACACACCAATACAGAACCATTTCCAGGAGATCAGAAAGGTCACTTGTTCAACATGTGGCTTTGAACTAGATTACATGCACTTTAGTACTTACTATTAATGAGTAAATAAGTGTCCAATACTGTGTTGGCAATTGACAGAATTAATCCATGAGATAGAAACTGTTACTACCACAGCTTAGAGACAATTTCATCATTCTAAGACCCAAAGCTAGTAGCTCATAACACAAAATGATCACACACATGTACACACACACACACACACACACACACACACACACACACGTGGAAATGAAGCAGAGTAACTCTGAGAATGTATTTTAGGAAAAAAAAATAATATTTAAAACTTACTGTAATCAGATTTACAACAGGATTCCAAAAATAGAGGCATTGACCTACCTTTGATCAGTATTCTCCCCCAAGTCTGACCTCACCCAAAATTAACAAATCACACACACACACACACACACACACACACACACACCAAAGCAGTGTAGTCAATGGTCTTGCCAGACATCCCTCCCCGTTCTAAAACCTTGTACAACAGCAATTCTTCTAAATTATGCCAGAGCAGTCGTCTGTATTGATCGTATTCATTTTATGTCAATGATAAGTCAGCATCACTATGAATGAAGGCAAATGGCATGGGTCTCATCTCCACAAGGGTACATTCAAAACTGTCACCCTGCACAAAGGAATGACTGAAGTTTGTGATCCCCTTACAGAAATGTGCATCACCAGGGTGATGGGGAGAGAAAACAAACCAGTGAACAAACGTCCTGTCCTCCACAAGTGCCCTCTAGACCCCTGGGCTGCCCACCCCTAGCCCCAGGGCAGCCTCCTATTCTCTCTGCTCTGCTGGAAGCTGCAGCAAGTGGATGGGGTTTTAGATGGTGATCTTCAAATACAGTGCCTGACCTCAGCTGGCCCCTACCCTCACCCCATGAGTGGGCAACCCTACTCAGATGAATTCAGGGAACATTCCCATTCCAAACAAAACCAGTTCAAGTACTCACCATTCCTGAACTCACCCCCACTTACTCTCAAAACCTGTCTGGGAAAAGGAGAAGCGGGAGCAGAATCTCTGCTGTATGTTTTGTTTTGTTTGCGATGTGGGGCGTTCAACTCAGGGGCTCATGTGTGCTAAGCTAGTGCTCTATCACTGAGCGACACCCTCAGAGCAGAGTCACTTAATTTTCCAGACCTTTACCTGATTATTTATTTATTTATTTGTTTGAGGTACCAGGGATTCCCAGGGGCACTCTACTATCACTGAGCTACATCAGCTTCCTGAATAGCTGGGATTACAGGTGTGGTGGGATTACAGGTGTGGGTCACAGCTCACCTTTATTTGTTTTGTTTTGTTTTGTTTGTACCAGAGATTAAATCCAGGGGTGCTTAACCACTGAGCAACATCCCAGCACTTTTTCTTACATTATTTTCTATTTTGAAACAGGGTCCTTAGGGTCTTGCTAAATTACTGAGGGTGGACTCAAATTTGCAATCCCCCCGCCTCAGCCTCCAAAGTGGCTGGGATTAGAGGCGTGTACCACCATTCCCAGCTCACTTTTGAGTTTCATTTACAGATTTAGTTTCCCTGACTTTCGTCCTTTCTCAGATGACAGGTTCCCTTTTCTGGACAGCGAATTCTTTTCCATAAGTTTTTGATGCTCAACCCAAATGCACATTGGAATCACTTGAGGGGCTTTTAATTTATTTATTCTTTGTAAGAGATAGGTTCACAGGCTGGGGTTGTAGCTCAGTGCTAGAGCCCTTGCCTAGCACATGTGAGGCACTGCATTTAATTTTCAGCACCACATAAAAAATAAATAAATAAAATAAAGGTATTGTGTCTATCTAAAACTAAAAACAAAGAAAAAAACACTAAAAAAAAAAGAGAAAGAGAGACTTAGGGCTTCAAAGCCAGACACAGTAACACACACCTATAATCCCTACAACTCTGGGGGATCACAAGTTTGAAGCCAGACTCAATTCTGTGAGACACTCAGCAACTTGGTAAGACCATGTCTCAAAATAAAAAATTTAAAAAGGGAGGAGCATGTAGCTTAGTGGTAGAGTGCCCCTAGGTCCAATCTCTAGTACTGCCAAAAAAAAAAAAAAAAAGAGCAGGGGGCAGGGTCTTGTTGTGTTACCCAGGCTGGCCTTCAACTCCTGGACTGAATTGAGCCTCCTGCCTCAGCCTCCTGAGTAGCTGGGACTACAGGTATGCACCGCCATGCCAGGTTATGCTTTTTGGAAGCTTCAGGATTCCAAAGTCCCAAGGTGTGGCTGGTTGGATAGAGAAGCAAGGTCCCCTGAGGACCTGCCAGTCTCACTGTTGATTGTCACTGTCTTTATTTTCTATTCTCTCTTCCCCCTCTGCCCTCCACCTACACCCAGGCTTAATCGTCCCCAACTAGAAGCCCTTGTCCTCACCTCAAGGTGCAGTTCCAGCTCCAGCTCTGACTCTCCTTTATCTCCTCTAAAGAACCACCTAATCTCTGGATGTCTCCTGCCCAGGCACCCACAAGTCTCAAGGATCTTACACCTTCAGAGCCTCCCTTGTGATTCCATCTTTCTGCTAACACCTGCAATAGCTCCCCAAATCACCATAGCCAAATCCTGTACTTTCTCCCCAGCTCTCAATCTTCCCACCCTCTTTCCCACATTCAAAAAACCACTGCCATCTCCCAACCCTGCCTGAACCTGGCAAGGTTCCAGGCCCTGATCTCCATCCCTTCTCTCCAAAATGCTCCTCTTGAGTTTCATCCACCATCTTTGTCCTCCCTCCAGCCCATGTGCATGCTTCTCTCAAGGAGTCCCCTTTTGTAATAGACTGCTCTTAGTCATAAGCCATGTCACCATCCCCTGTGCCTTTACAACCTACATGCCAAGGAGCTGAATCCTGACTCATCTCCTGTCATCACCCACCTCCTGTGCTGCGGATGTACATTCAAGTACGTGCTGAGACCAAGATGCTTAAAACACAAATACTTCCTCGCATCCCTAAAGCTTCTCTTCCTCTTATGACTTTCCCCATATATAGAATGTTCTTCCAGGTCCCAATTATTTCTGCATCCCACTTCCTGCTTCTGCCTTCCTCTGACTTGATCACCTGTGTGTGTTTGGGTTTTTGTTTTGGGTTTTGTCTATTTTGAGAAAGTTGAAGAGTTTGGAAGAACATTTATTAAAGGAATTCTTGACAAAGGTATGAGTAAGGTCTGGAGAAACCTCAAAGAATGCTGCAACAGTTCCCTGGACCCACTAACCTGGGGGGAGGCAAAGGCAAGGGGTATTCCCACCCCAGGTCTGAGAGCAAGGGGCAGTGCCAGGGAAGGCCACCTCACAGATGCCATGGACCTTGGAAGAGACTCTCCTTCTATCCTCTTATTTTTATTGTCAAATTTATTTACTAATTTGTTTAAAACTGACAAAATTAAATGTATAATGTGATGTTTGAGGACTAGGTACTTTGTGGAACAGTTAAATCTAGCTAACTAAAATGTGCCTTTCCTAACACAGTCATTATTTTTGTGGTGAGCATATTTAACATCCACTCCCTTAGCATTTTTCAAGAACACAATATACTGTCATTAACTATCATCACTACATTGTACGAGGACCTCCTGAACTCATTCCTCCTACCTAATATCAATTTATTATCCTGTAACCATCATCTCCCCAAACTGTCCCCAACTGCCCTAGCTAGGCTCCATTCTAACTCTCTGATTCTATAAAATCAGCCTTTTTAAGATGAGTGAGATTATGAGTAATGTCTGGCTTACTTCACTTTATATGATGTCCTTCAGGGTCATCCATGTTGCCATAAATGACAGGATTACTTCTTTTAGGACTGAATAGTACTCCTTTGTGCATACAGATCACAGTCCTTGCCCATAATCCACTGATGGACACTTAGGTTGGTTCCATATCCTGGCTACTGTGAACAACACAGCAATGAAGGTGTGAGTGCAGAAATCACTTTGATATACTGATCTGACATGATCTCTTGCCCTTTGGACCTCTGCAGTCTCCAAATTACTTCCATCTTCTTGCTCCAACTCATCCTTCCCACTGGGGCCAAAAGATTTTTAAGTTCTTTGGTTTGTTGGTTTTTCAAACAGATGACATCAAAACTCTCCTCTTCCCAAACTCCTTTACACTGCCTTCACAGGGTTTCACCAACTGGCCTCCAATTCCTTTCCATTCACATTTGCAACCACAACCGTCATTCCCAACCAACCCACGCCCATCCAATCATCTACCTACATGGACTGGTATTTCCCCAAATCGCCAAGCACATTCCTACTTCCAAGTCTTCACTTCTGTGGCTCCCTCGGCCACAAATGCTTTTCTTCTTTAGCTTATTTATCTCCAGCTCCAAGTCCCCACTCTCATCTGTCCAGCCTTCACCATTGACATGTAAAGTAGTTAACCTATACCATGTCTCTTCTATGAGATTTTCCTTAACATTCTATAGGTAACATTTATATTGCATTTAATAAGTATAATGTAACTTGGTGGCTTACTCATCCAAATATGAGCCTCTTTGAGAGCTAGTGTCATATTGTATTAACCTACACAAATAGCATCTGGTACTTCGTGCAACCTCCATAGCACAATGGTTAAAAAGAAACTTGCATATAGAATTGAATGAAATTGGGAGTAAGGGGGTTGAGAAAACATGATGGTCTGGGGTTGGCTATATTTTCTTTCCCTGCATTCTGCCTACAATATCTTCCTGCGCTTTGTTCCATTTGAGAATGCTAAAGAAAAAAGAAAGGGTTCTTATTAGACAGAAATCCCCTGGGCAGGGTCTAGACATGAAAAGTTCTATTGTATGCACAATTTCCCTGAGACACTCCTGCGGGGAAAGAAGGAAGTCTGAATTTCTCTGTGGGCTGGCAAATCTTCTGTACTTATTGGCACAGCTCTGGTGAATTTGTATCTCCCCTTACAAAAGGCCAACCAAATGCAGGATGATCTGAAATTTGGAGAATAAACAAGAGTCATATCTCTCAGCTATTTCCAAAAGATTTCAAGAGCAGGTTGTGGGCAAGCTTTCAAGTGTATGAAGTTGAAGCTGTAAGAAACTACTGGAATTACACTTATAAGGCAATGCTTCCTATCTTCAAAGGGATGCACATCCTACTACTTAGCATTCTTAGAGATGTTTGTGATTTATCTCTTTTCCTAAGAGTTCTGCGTCATAGCAATATATTACATACAGAACTGAGATCACATCCTTCATATACCTTTTTGTTGTTGTTTGTTTTTGTTTGGTTGGTTTTGGTACCAGGAATTAAACCCAGGACGCTTTACCATTGAGTTATATCCCCAGCCCTTTTAACCTACATTAACTGGTATTTCCCAAAATCTTATTTTGAGACAGAGTCTCACTAAGTTGCTTAGGGCCTCTCTAAGTTGCTGAGCCTGACTTTGAACTTGTCTCAGCCTCCTGAGCCACTGAGATTACAGGCACGCATCAACAGGCCCAGCATGTCTTTTTCTTGACTGATCTTAGCAAGTGCCATCTTGAATCTCGTATCCCTAAGTCACTAGTTCGGTAAGGTTACTCCAAAGTTAGGATAACTTATTAAAGTCCAGAAATAAAACCTCCAATGTCCCTTGGTTTTATCCATTGCTATGAATATAACTTCAACAATAACAAACAAATAAATAGCCTCAACATCCTCCCAGGATAGGCAGATTGACAGATTTCAGAAGAAAAAGGTACCAAGTAGTATATCCACTATTCAAGAATTTAGAGGGCAACTGCTTTGACTTAATAAAAATGCAGCCTGATACAGAGAATCTGGAGAACTGTATTTTTCCTGAGAGGATACAAGAGGTATTTACATTAAGCAAAGTACTTATCAATGTACCTGCAACTTTCAATTCAAGACAGATGAGACCAAGTAAACCCAAATTGCTTCCAGAACATGGTAAAAGTATAAAAGGTGAAAATGCAGCAAACACCTGGTAGGTCTTGCCAACTGCTATTTCCCATGTATTTTCTTATTACTGACAGATTTAAAAAAAAAACACACACTTCTGAATATGAATGCAGAATGTAGACGCTTTGGCAATTGTGCATTTGTATGGCTTTGATGTTCTCCTGGGAAGAGAGTAACTTGGTGAGAATGTGGCAGAAAAACAACTCAGACTGTTTTCTGCAGCCAGTATAATTATAATAAAGCCTGAGTAAGTTAGCATACTGTAATTCCTAACAAAATCCCAATGAGATACTTTTTTAATCATGACATATTTCAGAGAGCCTATGCAATAGCCAGGTAAACCACACCCAAGACTTAATACATGCTAATATTTTGTCAGATTTGCTTGAAACCCTTCCTCTTTAAAGAAATAAAATGGTACAGGTACAGCTGAACCCTCTCCTTATTTCCTTTCCACCAGAGGTAACCAGAATGGCTGAACTTGATTGTATCCTCCTATGTCCTCACATTTTTATTGCATATATACAAATTTGAGAACAATTCTAAAATGATGATCCTAAAGTTCACATAGAAGAATAAGAGCTATGAACCATTTGAAAAGGGAAAATAACAAACAATAACATACATTATCAGATAAAATGTATTCTATTTATAACATTTAAAAAAGTGTGGTACTGGCAAAAGACAGATTGATCCATAGAATCCAATCATTCAGAAAAAGAAGCTAAAATATATTTAAAGCAGTGTCATATAAAGGTATCATTTCAAGTCACTAATAGGACAACTGGTAAAGTTGTCTCCCCTGCAAAGAACCTGAACAAAAGAAATACAAAAGGCTTCCAAAGACATTTTGCAAAAGAGGCTATCCAAATGGTCAATAAATACCTAAAGAGATGTTAACGGGACAAATTAAAAGCACAATCAGACACCACTTCACAGCCAGCAAAAGGAAAAATATGAAAAATAATCTTACCAAGAATGAGGCAGAAAACTGCACAGGCACTCAGAAAAACCACTGGGCAGTATAACCAAGGATGCCCTAATTTCACTGCAAGGTACATGCCCAGCATAAATGTTTACTCAGGTCCACCGAAAGATGGGCACCCGGCAGCCAATGCTGCTAACAGCCAAACGCTGGCACCAATCCAGA
Organism: Marmota marmota marmota; assembly: GCF_001458135.2. NCBI lineage: Eukaryota > Metazoa > Chordata > Mammalia > Rodentia > Sciuridae > Marmota > Marmota marmota. The sequence goes on from NW_026000153.1 coordinate 17,764,858, forward strand.
TGCCCACCAGCGGGAAAATGGATAAACACAGCAAGTGTTTCTTTCTTGATCAGGGCACTGTTTACATGATATGTTCACTTCAGGAAAATTTATCAAGCTACTCACTTGCGCTACATGCATTTTTTTTTTTTTTTTTTGTAAAAATTGTACCCCCATGAAAAATTTAAAGAATGAGGTGAGGTTTTCACCTATTGTACCTTCTTTTAAAATATTTCACAAATGGTGACCAGTATTTCTGAAAATGAGCATTCACATAAATAGTTGATGGAAATGTAAGTTGCTACAATTCTCTGAGCTAATTTGTAAAATCTATTCAAAGCACACAGATTTGTTTAAAAGAATTTTCATAGAAAAACAAAAATGTCCAATGACAGGGAATTGGTTGAATAGATTGCAGAGTCATTAAGCCCAAGCTGGAGAAGAATGGTCCATGACATGGAAAATGCTCCCTGCCTATGGTTGTCTGACGATGGCCAATTCGAAAATTAATGTGGAACTCGAAATAATATCAGAATGCAAAATGTTAACAACAGTCTAAGCAGTGAGATTCCAGGCCACATTTATGTTGCCCTTTATGCATTTCTGAATTTATCGGTAAGCAGGGATTCCTTCAATAAAAATAAACAGAAGTAGGTTTAAGACAGGAAAGCAGGGAATAATGTGGATCACTCAGGGCTCAGGCTGTGGTGAGCAGGCACCGAGATACTGGATAAGTAAAAGGGGCTGTGCATTCCTCAGACCTCTGCAAGTTCCATTTTTACTGAAAGTTTCTCTACAATGCATTACTTTAATAACTACTATATAACAAACCACCTCATCTTCCTTAGATGATGTGGCCTCTTCTCCAAGTGTCCCTGTGAAGAGCAGACTCGGCCCCTTCCCTCTGCGGCATCTGAACACTGCTGCCTAACTTTCCAGTAACATCGCTCCCCAGCGTCTGTCTATAAATTCCATGCTCAAAGAATAAATTACAAATATGGGTTGGTTGAGAGCTTCAGTGTTTAGGGGTCTGGTAATCAAAGTTTATTGTACTCTTGGTTTTGTTTCTTTTTTCCACTCCAAAAAGTTTAAAGCAACTAAATTAGCATCAAAGAAATTTACAAAAGCTCTCAGTGAAGCCATGATGAAATATGGCTACATAAAACCAGATGCCATAATAGAAGACTGTGCAAAGCACTCCACAAGGATGTTCAAGAGGTTTAAAAGAGGGCTATGGTCTGGCAGGCATTAGTCACACAAAAGTCCTGATGCTCCTTCTAGCAGCCACACACACAGAGACACCAGTAAGTGAGTGCAAAACACACATCTCCAATTTCAGAGGATCAACTACATTGTGGCAACTTACCTATAATCATCAAGACTTGAGCCAAAATTGGGCAAAAATCTCCCTTGATTTGCAAATGAAACCGGCATCTACAGACTACTCTTCAAAACACCTGGAATTGTTTTTGACTCAACAATATGATGGCACCTTTAATACTAACCTAAAATCTTTGGTAGTTTTTTTTGTTTTTATTTTTGTTTTTTTACCTGAGATGTAACCAAACATGGGATTTAAACAGTTTAATTTAAAGAGAATTCTGAATTTCCTTTCCTAAACTAAGATTTTATTAACTCATTCCTCTCGAGCTGCTCTTATTTACCTGACATCTTTGCTGTTCTTTTACATTCTTCTAAATCCCTGTAGAACTTAAAGTGAATATCATGGAGACAGAATATCTGAAGAGGGAAAGCTCTTCAATGTGCAGCCCCTACACAGTCAGCCACGTCACAACCATGGTTAGCACATCACACTGCATATGAGAAAAATTCAGTTTCCCGTTCCCTAATTGCTGGGAGGCTGTGTCCTATAATCATTCCTTCTTCAAAGAGCAATTCTAATCACACAACCAATATTTTCCCAGAGAAAGTTAGCTCCAAAACTTACCTGTACACCACTGCTCCTGGTAAACACTGGGTCTTAATATTCTTTAATACCCCAGTGGGGAAAGGGTATAAATCCATAAAGTGTTGCAATCAATAATTCCAAAGGATTTACTCATTCTCTGAAGCCTATCCATGAATCTCAAGGGTCCCTAAGATGTTGGGGAAATCCCCACACTGTAGAAGATGGCTCATATCTCTTAGATACCATAGTAGTCTTAAGGTGGCTGCCACTGAGTGATCAGAAAACAGATATTACCTTCATGAGATAGAATTTCTTTTCTTCGTTTCTTTTTTTGGTATCAGGGATTGAACTCAAGGGTGCTTTACCACTGTGCCACATCCTCAACCCTTTTTATTTTATTTTATTTTATTTTGAAACAGAGCCTTGCTAAGTTGCTTGGAGCCTTGCTAAGTTGCTGAGGCTAGCTTTGAATTCTGGGATTACAGGCACGAACCACCAGGCCCAGGGTCTCTTTGTTTCTTAAGCACATATAATGTCTCATTTATATTCAAAAATGAAAGCCCCCCACTCATTAAAATAAGACATTTTTATTATACTAGCATGTATGTAAATGTAAGATTTGTACTTTTATCATTAGTATACCCTAATATGATGAGGTTTCTACATTTAATACACATTGACTTTTCTACCTATTTCCAACTTGTCCTCCAACTGCTAGAATACCACAGATCTAGTCTAGAATATTGATGAAACTATATTTTATAACCTGGCCCCAGTTAATGTATGCACTTCTTTACTATGAAAAGAAAAGGTTTTTCTTTTCTACAACTCACTCCTAACCCTGACCTTAAACAAAAGAAACATATTCTATAGAAGCTTTCTCAAAAAAAAAGTAGGAAAGGGTTAAAAGATTTGCAAAACACCTCTTATCCTTTTCTTTCCTTATGATCAATTGTTGATGGAATGAAAGGTATACATGCTTTGCAGATATCCAAATGAAGGCCTAGAACAGGTTTATATAGGACTATGTTCTTCTTTAGTCTAAAGAAACTAAACAAGACAAGAGAACTACTTCATGCTAAAGCAACCACTAGCCACCAACAAGAACAAGCAACAGCAGGCATTTTTCTGTTGTTAACATTACACATCATAACTCCCATATCACCCAGATTTTTTAATCTTTAGATTTCCCCAATATTCAGCCAAAATTTTATGCTGATATGCATGTGTATGAGAGATCACATAGGTAGAATGGTAGGTAAGTAGATAGATTTACAAGTAGATTTTTCCCCAATTCACCCAGCTTTGGGGGTCAAACTAATGGATAAAAATATTCTGATTTTGTGTAAAACTGATCAAAGAAAGTGCTTTGAATTTATGTGAAAAAGTTTCCTATTAAGATGGTAGCTATTTTTTCAAACATGATTCCTTTTAATTGCGGAAAAGAGCCCAAAGGCTTTGTCAAAGGGCACATGTTTTCTATAAATCAAAACATAAATAAATGTGAGATTATTTCACTGGGCATACATATGGTTTTTGCTAAGTAAACTCTATTTATAAAACATTGTTAGCCTACACAGGAACTGCTGTCAACATTTATAGGAAAGGAACCTTTCTACTGCTCTGAATCTCTTGCCAGGATTTGAAAACAAGCCTAGGAACATTAGTTTTTTTAAGGAGGGATCTGAGTTAAACTTAATATGAAATGGACTGCTATGTGTTTTCTAGTTTCTAAATGCTTGAAGGATTCTTCTTATAACATCAGAAACTATCTACATTGCTGGGACCTCCATTATTTTTAACCATGCCATTGGTTCTGTTCTTTCTAGAAGCTCTCTTTGACTACACGAAAGGGTCTCAGATTATTTTCTTTATCACTGCCAACAGACAAAAAAAAAAAAAAATTCCTTAAAGAGTCCGCAACATCCATTAAAAGTTGATATTCATCATGAGACTGGGGTCTTAATTAGAATAAGATTTACTCCATGCTTGTATAAATAAGTCAAATTATACTCTACAGTCATGTAAACTAAAAAGAACAAAAATGAAAAAATTCTTAAAAACAAAGTTGGTATTCAAAATTGCCACACCATCTTCTCCCAAAGGCTCATCTGTCTGATCTCTTCCCTTTATATTCTCATCATAGACTATAAACATATTTTTCAGTCTTACTCAGAGAGTCCTCCAAACAAAGTTCTCTGTGAAAGGAATTAGCTACAAGCCAGCATGAACCAAGAGTCCTTGACAACCTACAACAGACCATACAAGGTAACAGCAATCTTAATAAAACTTTACATTCTCTATTTTCCATTCAACTTTTCTTTCTTGGACTCCAATACCTTCCAAAACAGAATTTTTTCCTATGTTTTTGCAATCAATCCCTACTCCATGTGGATCTAAGCCAATAGCTACAGCACAGTTGTGAAGCGTTCCAGAAAGAGACCTCTCACTCTCTCACTCTCTCTTGTATTTTTACTATTTCCTGTGCAGTGGTGCCTTCCCCAGTTGTAAGACTTGTCACCTCTTGGCATGAAATGCATTTGTTTTTGTTTTTTAAGAAAAGCACACACACAGAAATGAGTCACTCTCTTGAGTGACAAAGGGAAAATGTTAGCTAGTTCCATAAAAATAACTCAAAGAATTTTAAAATCTGCATATGAAACACTTAAATTTCCAAGTTAATCAAACCCTTAAATATATATAATGAGACCTTCACATGCAATTAACTGCATATGATTAAACTGCCTTGGAAGTAAAGGTCTTCTCTCCTTTACTTATAAAGGTTGCTTATAAAATGTGATCAAGTTTCCAAGAGCTTAAAACTAGTAGTAGGGCCAGGGATATACCTCAGGGTAGAGCACTTGCCCTGCATGCAAGCCCCTGGCCTCCATCCCCAGCAGTGCCAGAAGGGGGAAAAAAATTGTGAGAGATCAAGTAGAAAAACACAATATTTTCCGTATCATTCATTGTGGTAATTTTGCTGATTAAGAGCTAACTATCCTAATAGTAGACACTAATGAATTTGAAATTATAAGGAAAGGCTGAATTCTCCAGAACTTCTGTTCCTAATCAATCACCAGAGATCAGTGACATCATTAGCGCCTTTGATCACAGCTCCTCTTTCAAGCTCAGATGGGGCTGGATTGATCCTTGCTGGCACAGAGAATGGAGAAACACCTAGGAATACAATTCACCATGAAACATGAGAAGTCATCAGCAGCGCCCCCCCCCCCTTCAAGAGGGACAGAGAGAGCACATTCCAGGGCGACCCAACACCAAACAATAGAGCCACCTCATTAAATCCAAACCTAATTCCCTTCTGACTAGGATTCCCAAAGCGCTTTAAGAGAGGAAGGGATGATAAGCTACTTTGCTTTCAAAGAATGTAGGTTATGAACCCTCCAGTTTGGTCTTCTTATCCAATATACCTACACAGGACAAGCCTCAAATCCTTTCTCCATAGGGGGAGGGAAAGTATGGATCCCCCTCCCCCCCCACCCTTCCGCCCATTACAAAGCACTACAATGCAGAACTTCCACTTCTGAATTTTACTTCATAAAACAAGTAATATGTTTAAAATAAAGTTTAATTTCTTTTAAATTTTACTTAATGAAACTACTAGTGACTCCATCCAGATGCAAAAGAAAGTCCTTGAATATAATGATGACCTTAAAATGATTTCAAAACACTTGGATGTACAGTCACTCAGAAAGTCCCCATCTGCAACCATCACTCTGGGAAGGAAAAGTTTTAATTGATTCTTATTACTTTAGTTCCATTGTTGTTTGCTGCTTTCCCGTCCTTATTTGTAATACCAGTCTAATTGAGCTTCAGGAACACTGGTGGAATGTAGTTTATTATCTCCCTCATCAGGTGATCAATGATTTCATTAATAAGACAGATAACAAAACTGTCATATCATCGACACTGTTATGAAAGATGATCCTAGCTTCCCGCTCCATTTTCCAAGGTCTGGGGTTCTCTGTGGCAGCTCTGAGTCCATTCAATATTTTCCACAGACAGAGAAAAGTGAAAATCCATTTTGAAACCAATTTCAATTAGGATCCAGAAGCTGTTATCACAGGTGTCGCAGAATGGGCCCGTAAGTGGAAATGTCGCCTATCCATTCTGAAATGAAACCTTATCAGGGGCTACAAAGATGGCTGGGGACAGCCTATCTGTAAATTACTTTTCGTCCTGTGTTAACTCAACCTTAGTTCTGTCATATGGAATTCTTTCCATCCACTAGTAATAATCTAATGACTAACTAGACACAGCACCCCAACGGCTTTCAGCCAGGCAAGGCTGTCCTCTTAAACATGGGTACAAATGCAAACACACTCAGGCCTGCAGTCCTGCAAAAGGATAGGCATGCTTTCAATGATAGAACTAAAAGTTTATTATGGGAAATAAAAGAAGCCCGTCTCCACCCATTGCATTCCTGGTGATTTTTCAATTGCAAACTCCAAGACCCCGTTATTTCATTAATGCAGCACCCAAGTAGTGAGGCTTTTCTCTCACATCTTTCAGTCTCCTTTTAGCAAATTATCCCATGACGGCGGATTTATTCAGTCAAAGACCTCAGACTTTGAGAGGCAACAAAAGAATCAAGAGACTTTCTGGTCCACCTGCCTGGCGAATGATGAGGCAGGGAAAAGTCTCCCCCAGAGAAACCAATCAAACCATTGTGTGGCACAGTCAGACCTTTTCAGCTGTCAAGCCAGAGAGCAGAGAGAGAGATGAAAGAACAGGGATGAAGCTACCATTTACGGAACCATGTGGGAATGGTCTCCTAAGATTTAATAATTGGGATGGAACTCAACTTTCTACAACTAAGGGGGAAAAAAGGGGGGAAAAAGATGAAGACGAAAGAAAGAAACCAAGAAGGAGAAAGAGTTGAAGAAAGGAAAGAGAATGTGTAAGACAGAGGGAAAAAAAAAAAAAGCAGCCTGGATTGCACCAGGACTTTTATGTAAAAATTTTCCCTACCTGAGATGAAGTCCTGTCTATAAAACCAAAAAAAAAAAAAAAAAAAAAAAAAAAAAAGGTAGAGGGGAGATGGGGGGGACAGAGGCTTCTGAAAAAAGAGGGAGAACCCTTAGTTAAGTCTTTCTTATTTTTCCTCTAAGTTATAGCAGCATTAAATGTTCAGATCCTCATTTTCTCCTGCAATTAATTCAAAGTAAAAACAACAACAAAACACCCTTATTACTATGGTTGTAATTTTAAACTTCAAATGGAAATTTAAATTAGCCTAAAATGTCCATGGTCAGGACACTGAAAAGAGACTCAGACTGGAAGAAACACTAGGGTGTTGATTTCTAAGCAGTTTTCAAGGACATTTCATTTCTACTAGGAATTCAACAGGAAATGTTTAAATAAAAGAGAAACAACAACAGCAAATACTGCTCACAGGACCTAAAAATCATGGATTCTTCTTAAAACCTGAAATAAACACAGTGCTGAGCAGCTACTGCAGTTCTTATGCTTTCTGTTGTTGCTGGTGACTTAAATGGTACGCATTAACTACTAAGTCAGGTCTAAGGCACAAGGATTTGTTGAAATTTGGGGTAAGGGGAGGCGCTGGAACTGTCTCATGTGTTGATTATGATGATGATTACATGACCTTATGGATTTGTCAAAACTCACAGATCTGCACGCAACAAAGAGTGAATTTTACTGTATGTAAATTTTTAAAATAAACATAAACTAAAGCAGATGTACCCAGAAAGGATTCCATGTACACAAAGTAACAGGAGGTGTTCCCATTTGCCATCACCCTGTCTGCTGCAAGCTGTCTGGGAGAACTAGCCCTCCCTAGCTGGGGTGAGTGGCAGGAGCTAGAGGCCACCAGCCACTTCCCAGGGTGGGGAGATCTTCCTCCCACAATCACCCTTTGGCCCCTTGGGCTTCTACTACTTAGTAGTGGTTTCTGATTCTGATCAGTTTGGTTCTGAAAATTTGGAACACCCACCCCACTTGATCACAAGTAATCCAAGGCAACCCAGAAACTTTCCACAAGCAAAACACATCAAGCTGTGGATTCTTGTCACTCCAGGCCTATGGAGCTGCAGCATAATGGGGGTGATGTTTTCTCCTGATTATCTAAACCTCCAGGAACTGTTCTTTTATAGGAGGAATATAACAGCTAGGGGGGTTGGGAGGCAGCCTTTGCCCTTAGGGAAGCAATTCGGCACAAAATTATTGACTTCATTCAATAATTTCAATATTGGACTATTTGTACTCAATGAGAAGTAAACCCTAAATCTATCTGATTTTTTAAATCTAAACTGATGCCAATTTCAGGACCCGTGATTTGTGCTACTGTTCTCCGATCCTAGTTCCTACCATCTACTGACCTTTCAGGTTAGGACCTGATGACCACCTCAAGATTTTCTATTAGCCAATGCTTTCTAATTCTCTCAAAGTGTAACCATTTATAAATACCCCAAAAATGATATTGTCCTGAAAGTACTAGGATGAAACATATCCATGAATTAAATCCACTACTGTTATTAATAATAGCTAGTCTCTTAGAGTATAACTGTGCCAGAGTCAGAGAGTTACGTATTTAGTCCAAAATCACACAGTAGTCTCCCAGCAGGACTAAGGTTCAAACCTTGGCTTTCAGCCACATAACACTACTGAGTACTTTGTTACAAATACTCCCTCTCCCACTGCCCCATAGGTCTGGCAAGTTACTGTTGTACTTTGCAGGTTCATTCAGTACTGGCTGAGGGCCTCTCAGATCAGCACAAAACATCAAATTGGAACAGGGCATGGTGAGGAAGGTAGATAAACTAGATTTAATGAAGTTTAATGAAAATGTAAAAAAAAAGTATTATAAGAGGTGGCATACAGAATTTTTAGGGCAGTTTTACTTCTCTATAGGATGTTGCAATGTTGAATATGTGTCATTATGCATTTGCAAAAGCCACATAGTGTACAACTGTGAATCTAATGTAAACTAGGGACTGCTGTTTACAGTAATATATCAATATTGGTTCAATGATTCTAACAAATGGATCATACTAATGCAAGATGTTAATAAAAGAGGAAACTGAGAACTGGCAGGGGGGACATGTAGGAACCCTGTACTTTCTGTTCAATTTTTTTCTATAAACCTAAAATTGCTCCAAAATTTAAAGCTTATTAATTAAAATAATAATTTTTAAAATTTTTTTGAAAAAATTAAATTGTCACTGGGTAGTTCCCAAAAGGATATAAGACTATATGGGAAGAGAGACCGAGGACATATATTTAAGAAAGATTTCAACACAAACTGATGTTAGCAAAACACACTACAGAAAAACACAGGAACAAAGGCAAAGAACCCTTCTGTTTAACCAAAGTATACGTTATGGGATGGCACAGTAGAAGACCCATGTATTAGACTGGAAAGTCAGGCTGGGGTCAGATTTTTGAAGATGTATAGATATCAAGTGAAAGGCTTTAAGCTTTATTCTAGAGGTAGGTGGGAGTCACCAAAGATTCTAGAGCAAGTTTGTGCCCTACATAGAACTATAATACTAATTTGGCAGGATCATGTCTAATGCATGAGAAGAGGAGACACCAAAGTCAAGGTGAGTGGGCAGAAAGTCACTTTAATCATCTAGGCATGAGGTTGGGGTGATTTAAATATCGCCGCCTGCCGTGTAGCAGGGTGGCCTGAAGGACATCTAACAAGTCTTCAAAACTGGCAGGACCTAGGAAGCTTGAGAGGGGGAGGGTAAAAGGTGATGGTGTGGTGTCAAGCCTGGGTGACCACAGGAAAGGTGATATAGTTCACCAAAATAAAAAGCACAGTGGTAGCCAGTATTCAGGGGGATGTAAGTTTAGAGCCCAGAAGAGAGCTCTTAATGAGAATCAGATTAGTCAGCATCAGTCAGCTGGTTTAAAAACTTGACAGCTCTTTTTAAAAAATAAAATCAAATTCTAATACAGCCCAAAGCACCCTACCCTACAAATGGTAATAGACCCCCTAAAGGAAAGAGTTCAACATGGGGGTGGGGGCAAGAAAAGGGATATGCACATGCTGATTCCAATGCAAGACAATTAGCACAAGGATGGTTTTCAAGGTTCAAGAAATCAAATAAGTTTCCTTAAAGTTATCTTCCCTATTTTCTGATTTAAGGAGGCATTCAGAAGAAGGATAGAGAAAATTTGGTTTCTTTCTAATCCACCCTCCCTTAAGACGAGCAAACACAGTCCCATTTGGGATTTGTGCAACATCTTGAACTATTTTTCAGACATCTGAGTCCAGCAAATTCAATGTTACATTTGCCAAACATTTTCCCCTTAATTTGAAAACCTATGTGTATTTTCAAGGAAAAACCCAATCCTTTTATTTTAGATTCGTAGCATTTAATTCCTCAGCATTACTTTATCCTAAGAGCAATGGCCGATCTTTGCTGAGTTCTTCCTATTACATATTCCTGGCCCAATCCAGGGACTGCCTCACTTAATCCTCCCAACATAGGTCCTGTGAAGTAGGGGTGATTATTTTCTTGCTAAACAGACAAGGAAACTGAGATGTGGAGAAGGTCATTGGCCACACTCAGAGCCAGGGCTCAGCATTGCCAAAATTCAGCCCACGCTTTCAGATGCAAAAACCTGTGTGTCCTCCAAAACGAAATCCTGTAATAGGAAATCCATTTTATCTGAAAGTCCTTTCCATCCTCTAGCTGGGAGGTGACAGGGAAAAGAAGGGCTGAACATTTAAAGGGATAAGAAACCTAAAACTCGTTCTAACCGCACTGTGAATCGCCTGCCTCCTTCTCAACAGAATCAGGTACATAGACTCCACATAAAAAAAGGTCAAGGAGACAAGAGCCCACAATGGAGAATGGCAATGAATTTCAAATTTTCAACAAAACTCCCACCCCTAGTCAGAAGACCCACAGAGATGACAATGAACACCTGGGTAATTGGAAAGCACACTGCTGAGCCAGGAAGTAACCAAAGGAAAAGTGAAAACTAAAAACAAAAACATCTCCTTAGGTATTTACAGACCACAATACTTTCCCTTTATAAAACTCAAAAGAGTTTTTAAGCAGAGAACCAAGCTCTTCTTTTGAAAGAAGCAAAGTGACCAGGGAATTTCCTCTCCATTATTAATCTAATAACTTTGATTTCACATTGTTTGCCATTAGGATAACAATTTCTGCTTTCTATCACCTGAAGGTCCCCACCATCAAACCATTAGGTCTGATAAAAGATTCTGGAGACCACAATCATTTAACATGAGTTTCTACCTTTTTTTTTTTTTTTTTTTTTTTTTTTTT
>NW_026000153.1:17776049-17779461 GCF_001458135.2 Marmota marmota marmota
CCTTTTTTTTTTTTTTTTTTTTTTGGTGGGGAAGTACTGAGGATTGAACTCAATGGCTCTCAACCACTGAGCCACATCCCCAGCCCTATTCTATATTTTATTTAGAGACTGGGTCTCACTGAGTTGCTTAGTGCCTCACTTTAGCTGAGGCTGGCTTTGAGTTCATGATCCTCCTGCCTCAGCCTCCCAAGCTGCTGGGATTACAGGTGTGAGCATGGGTTCTTCTCATTTTAAAGCAGAATCATAGGTTAATAAGATCTACCAGATTACTCCTGTAAAACAAAACAAAAAAGGTGGGGGGCTAGGGTTGTGGTTCAGTGGTGAAGCACTCACCTAGCACATGTCGGGTACTGGGGTTCAATCCTCAGCAACACATAAAAATAAATAAACTAAATGGGGATATTGTGCCCATCTACAACTAAAAAATATTTTTATAAAAATTATAGGCCAAAAATGAGGCAAAACACTTCAAATTGACGCGTCGATAAGTGATAGAAGAAAATTTTATAGGATAATAAGAATGTGTAAAACACTGGAAGGTCTAGATTTTAAAACTCTTATTATTTGGGAAACACAACATGTAGCTTAGAAGTAGTAAAACCATACCAGAAACACAGATTATTAAAGCATTTTACTTTTTGTCTAGCACATTAGCAGACTTGGGCATTCTTAAGTTATCAATGACATCTAATATCTGAATGTACATGTATTATATGAGAAAGCCACCATAGTAGATGATATTGGAAATGTTAGAAACATTCAGAAAACTTTCCTTTGTCATTTCCATTTCATGAACACTAAAGCTTAAAATTGAATTATGCACACATGAAACTCTGGGCATACTATGGTTCCAATGTACAGATCATCGAAGCCTTTAGAAGTAGATAGAGGTTCTTAAACATTACAAAAATCAAATCTAACTTGTCTTTTTTCCCATACAAAATCTAAGGCAGTTTTTCACTTTTGTTATTTTAAATTTTGATCTTCTGTAGAAAATGCTGTTCAAGGTTTTTGAACCATGCATTTTGGCTGTGAGTCTGTGTGTGTTTAAACAAAACTCTATATGAATGTTATTCTAGGAGCAGAGACTCAGCTGAGAAAAGCAAGAAAACAGACCTGCAAGGACACGCAGTGGAATGTGCGTGGTTTGGCTGAGAGGCTCACAATCAAGAACAAATTACACCACATAATAGCTGGAAAAGTTAATTAAGTCAACTTAACCAATAATTTCACCAATAACAAAACTTTTTTGTTTGTTTGGATTTTAACTGTAACATGGAAGATGGGAGAGAAATCGCATACATTACATTCATTGGGTTCTTGGCGCTGAATTCATCTTTTGACTGTCCAGTTATAAACTGAAGCTCAGAGCTTTGTAAAGAAAGCATAAGAAACCCCTGGAAGCAGGAGCAATCAGTACTACATGTCATAGCATCCAAATAATTCTATTTTCCTTTCTGTGAATAGCCTTGGAGTAGGGATCCAGGCATTTCTGAAATGTTTGTAGAAAGACAGACAGACAGACTGACAGACAGATGAATGGATGAACAACAGCCATAGCAATGGTAGCCACCATCCCGCGCATGCATACACACACACACACACACACACACACACAGCACACCAATCTTTGAAAGTCTGCACACTATGAGCTCTGAACTCAAACAGGGCACAGGACCAAAGCCCACACACTGGTTCATGGCCAGGGCAGAGAGAGGGGGAATATGTGGCCAGAGAGGGAGCTTGCAAAACAAAGAGGCTGTGCAGTTCCAAGGATCCACACCCCTTTCCATAGTCCCAAGACTGTAAAGAGACTCTAAATAGTCAGATGAAAACTATAGAGTACCCTGTAAAAACAATCATTGTAATTATTAGCATTCACCCAAACAAAGAAAAAGTTTTATTTTCCTTTATTTTATTTATTCTTTCTGTTTTTAAATATGTTTGCTCATTTTACTGGAGTCCTCCTGTCAGGCTGAAATCAGTGTTTTAAAAACACCATTTCCATTTTTCTTTTATTTGGTTGTAACTCTGTTGTCCAGTATTGAAAAGTGGTCAATCTCTTAGAAGAAACAGGAACACTGAAAAAACAGTCAGGGCTCCCAGGATTTCTAGGACAGCTTTCATTCAGGTATGTGCCCTGCAAACTTGACTAATGAGTGTTTGCCCTAAATGGGACAGGATTTATAGGAGGAGATGCAGGCTTCAAGGGCACAGGCTGACAGGGCAGGAGGCCAGTGGAGTGTGGTTTAGGAAACAGGTCTGTGATTATTCCAAACTATGGGACAGGCTTTTGTAAGTCATGACTGCTCCTTCTCTGACTAGTTTTCTCTGGAACCTTCCTGCCTGCCATGGGGCTATTCTGATTAATTCTGTTGCCAATAACCCTCACTGGTGTCATGAGGGGAACCTGTGGTCAAAAAGCATTTCAAGACAAATGCAGCAGCAGTAAAATATTTCCTGAGCATGTGTCTGGTATGCAAGCAGCAGAAGCAAAGCATCTTCCTAATAAGATATTACTGAGAAGACTCTGCTGGCATTCATGAGCAGGACAGTGGCTCCTGCAGGCTGCACACAGTGCAACAGCATCTTCCATCATCTTCCTTATACACATGTGTGCTCACACATACCACATACACATGCTCCCCCATTATCTCACTCACCCCGACTCTTTCTCACTCAACCACACCCATGAATGCTTACCCATACTTACACAAACTATGAAGACAACCGGAAGATGCTGTTTCATGAAGCAGAAAGCTCTTACCCTACCAAATTGCTATTAAAATTACCAGATAACCAATACTGTGTGTATTGATTCCACTTCTGAAATAATAAATTGGCCTAATTTTTAACAATTGCAGGAAAAAGAAATAGGATCGCCTATTTTTTAATGGGAAATATGCTTTTCATAACCACATTGGAAAAACAATGCAAATATTCTAGCTCAATTAAAATAAGCTCCAGTCCTGAATTTGAACACCACAAATAAAGGGGGCAATACAGACATATGTTTGCATATGCATATGTAAAGTAAACTTATTATTGTAACCCAGACTTAAATATATCTCCCGAAAGATCAATGCAAAACTGGACTCATTAGTTAGCGGGTTCACCAGCCAGTCAACTCCCTCCCTTCCCTGGCACAACAAGAAGCACCCACTCATGAAACCAGGTGAAGGAATGAGACCAGAAGCACAGACTCCTCAGTGCACAGACTCCTCAGGAGCACAGACTCCTCAGAGACCAGAAGCACAGACTCCTCAGTGCCACTCCTGGAGTGGCAGCCAGGCTCCTCAGGAATACCTATCCTCAGAGGCGAAGGTTTGGGCTGCAGTTAGTTACATTCCAAAGAAGATTCTGACTCTCCAATTGTACATTAAAAAAAAAAAAAAAAAAAAAAAAAAAAAAA
>NW_026000153.1:17779483-17793220 GCF_001458135.2 Marmota marmota marmota
AAAAAAAAAAAAAAAAAAAAAAAAAAAAAAAAACACTGTAATTCAACCTAGTAAAATCCTTCTTGGAATAAATAAATTATAAGCCTACAGGCAAGGAGGGAGCAGGTTGGCTCATGCAAATCAGTGAGCCCAGATATACAGTATCCAGGAACTTGGAGAGCAGGTCAGCTCATTCATCCTAAGGGCACATAGAGAAGTGGAGTGAAACTCAGGGAGGTCAGGAATGGCTGTGAAATCTACAAAAAGCAAAGGCCTTACTTAATAGTCTACAAGGATGAAAAAGCCTGCAAAGGAAGCAAAAGTTACCACTAACCTATTCAGTCTGTTCTTACCACAGAGGACTCTGGAATTTATTTTTCGTACTCCATGCTTCAACTGAAATGCCTCTCAACACTTTGCTTAAATTTTAAAAACACAGCAGACAGAAACAGTGACTCTGTTAAATCTGAGCACAATTAAGTAAATTAAATTTATTGAATCCAACAACAAAACCCATCTCAAGGTACTCATGCTACCTTGAGGTTCAACTTTTAAATTTTAAAATCCTTTAGTAGAGACTACTTAAAATTTGCTAGGGGGAGACCCTGACACTAATTTTGACAAGAAAACTTTTGTGTCTTTTGTAGAAAACTAATTATTCCAACTCATATAGACTTTCTATGTGAAATGCAAAACATTTTGAACTCTTGCCAGACTAATCAAGATGATTTCCAAAATGCCAAAACAGGAACTTCCTATAATAAATAACCTATCACATTTACATCTCAAATTAGAAAATTTGGAAGAAAATGTGTAGGTTGGGTGCCAAAATAGAGATTACTAAAGCCTGCCCATTCCACACACCCCCACCCAACCCACCCATTGGCTTTCTTTTGCCTCTCATAGAACAAACACCGGTCCAGGTGCAAATGCTCAATTCCCAAGGTATGCAGAGAACATAAAAATGACTGCAGGCTTGGCCGCTGGTAATCCCTGTGGCTGCTCACCATTGGAAGTGGTGCTGGAGGCCACGGCTTTCTCGCTGACATCTGTTCGAGTGGAACATTTCACAATGGAATTCTCGACTTTCTTCTTCTCAGTGTTCGTAGAGCTGTGGGACTGGGCCTCCATGATGTCTTCTCATTACTTCAGCTGTCTTCTAGGAGGAACGCCTACAAAAAGCCACAGTGCCATCAGAAACGATGGAAAAGAAGACCTCACTCAAAAGTGCCTGTCGCATGTTGCCTGAGAAGAACCCAGAGCTTTAGCAAAAACTCAACATCCGAACAGCGCTTCTCCACAGATTTTTCAGGCGATCATGCTTTCAAGTCTTAACCATCCAGTCAAATGTTGTCCACGCATGCACAAAGAGAACAGAGGGAAATAGCCAAAATGTGGAAATTTTTCCCATGATCTAAATATCTCCATCTCCAATTGTGTTTAAAGTATGAAACTCAAGTGCCACATTCCTCTTTTAAGCCATGTCTACAAAAGTCTCTACAGGCAGTCAATTTTACAGGAAGGGCATCAGGACAACTTCCAAAACAGGGAAGATATTTTTAAACTATAAATTAGATGTTTCAAAGAGTGTCCCACAATTTCTCATAAGCATACTCGACTAAAAGTTCTGAATCAGAGGGTGATTTAGCTAAACCGACAGTGATCTTTCCTATGTTCATGAAGATATCTGAATTGCAATGTGCTTCTTAATTCAAAATCGTTCAGGTAAACCATATTCTTTAAGCCTTCTTAAAACATGAGAGTGTTTCAGTTCATTTGAATTACATTTTTATAACAAAGGTAATAGAACAGCATGCTCTCAGTTCCACGAGGAAAAGTCAAAAGATCATCGAAAGCAAAGACTGGGATCATTTAGGAAATATGAAATCTAAACTAAAGACAAGTTCAGTTGTCTGTCTTTCACTAGCTTCATTCATGTGGTAATTGCTCTAACTCATCATTCATCAATTTTCACTCTATTTAGTTCATGTTCTCTTTTTTGCAGCAATGTTCTACACCTACAAAGAATACAAGATGAAAAGTCCCCTCTCTGGCATGTTTTCATGTTTTCTTCGAGCTATCTAGATTGCAACACCCATGGTAGGCATTTCATCTGTCTAGTCATCTGCTTATTTTTCCACATTTACCAGACGCCAGAGTGTTCAATCAAAACAGTGATTACTGAAATAAAAGAAGCAACTGCTTAACTGGCTCAAAAAGTTAAAATGCCAGATGAAATATATTTAGTCACTTTTAACTCATATATGCAAGAGAACTGCAAATTCTTCATACAATAAATTCCCCTTGACCTGGATTTCAAGTAACCAGAAGGCTTAAGAACCAGAGGCCACATGGTACTGTGGGCAATGGCTCCTCCACTAACTTCCATTTCTTTTTTGAGATTATCCAGTGTCATTCATTGGAAAACACACAAGTTATTTAAGAACAGGTTTTGTAGAATAAAAAAGAAAAAAAGAAGCACTAAGTTAAATTTACATATCAATTGTAAGATCCACTCCAAATTCAGATACATCCTTCAAAGAGCACTGACAAAGGGTAGGACAAGTGAAGGGTCTGCAGGCACCCCCAGCAGGGCTGCCACCAGGTCCAAGTCCAAAGGCCAAGGCCACCTAAATGGTGACTCTGGAGCTGTCCAGCACTCAACCTCCAGCAATCTGTTGCCAAGCTTCCACTGTCTCATCTTTCAAATGACAGAATCAGACAGTAGCACTGGATCCTTTCTTTTCCCCTCCCACTTTGGGTTAGAAGAAACACATCCTTTTTCAGAACATGCTAAAAGTTAAGGATCTTCTTCCTAGAAATATCTTGAAATGCAAAATGTGTGCATTTCATTTCCAAGGGATAACAGACCCTCTGAAACTTTTCCATGAGTCCAGATACAGAATTCTTAAAAGATAACCCTGTGATGTTCCCGCTAGCTCTAACAATCCCAGAATTATTCATTACCTGGTTTTTAATGCTTCCCAAAAAAACTAATTTAAATATCTTCTTTAAAGTATGTCATGAGAGGCGGGTGTAGTGGCACATGCCTGTAATCCCAGTGACTCAGGAGGCTGAGGCAGGAGGATCACAAATTCAAAATTAAAAAGTAGGGGCAGGGCTGAAAATGTAGTTCAGAGGTAAAACATCCTGGGTTCAATCCTCAGGGGAAAAAAAATTAAAGAAAGAAAATTAAAGTATGTCACAAGTACAACTCAACCTTGTGAACATCACTGTTTGTCACAGTGGTACAGGAAACATTTGCACCAGTGTTGCATTAGTGCTTACCAGGTATTCTGACTCCCACATCCACTTCCAAGGCAATGCATCTGTCTTGGAGGGTGGCACCTGGGAACATGTATTTTAACAAGCACTAATTATCAGGCTCACTAAAGCTTTTAAACAGTTGTTCAACATATTTAATTTTGCTCTCTGCTTTAGATGGTTAAAAGAGAGCCTCATGGAATCCTTCAAGAACTAGACAAATTCATGAACAAAGTGCATCCAGAATACTAAATTCGCACCTTACACAAACCTATCTCAGCACACAATGATAAACTTTTCACCTAGATAAATCTTTACAGAATGTCCATCTCCCCCTCTAGGCTGTAAGCCCCACCAGGACAAGGCTTCTGTCTTCCCAGCACCTAGTACAGGGAAGATTGTTTAATTAGTAAATAAATTATCTCATTGATGTCTCTGTGACTTCAATGAGTCTGCAGTATCTTGATTTTAGTCACCACTGAGTTAGTTATGTACATTTTATTCTATATCTAGTGTTTCCTTTAAAACAGGCAAATGTAAAAACTAAAATTTTAACAGGAATACTTCATCAAAATACTCTATTCTTAACCACTGATAAATAGGCACTTAACCATCTCTGCTTCTTCCAAAACCCAAATACGGTTTTATTAGTTGAATTTGAATATAGTCTACTGTTAAAACTGCACACGTAAACATGTAAGTGGCCCCGAAAACCCCATTAAGAGATGGAGTTTCTGGAAAAACTAAGTCTTCTTCCTTAATAGAGGAAGCTAATTAACAGTAGTGAGATAAGTCACCAAAGTTCCTTGACAAACTTGGTTTTTGTGGAGTTGCTGGCTTTTCCCCCAAGGCAAAGGACTTCATTTTAACAAAGCAATAAAACCCTCCCAATACTCATCACCAGAGAGAGGGTCATGTGAGAAGAGGTAAAGCTCCAGGCGCTGCCTGAAATCACACTAATTAATGGTCTAAAAGAATACTAATTCCTACCCCTGTTTGAAATGGATTTTTTTTAAAAAATTAGGCCCTTGGTCACTCAAGAGTCTACCCCCTTCTTCTATTTTGACAACTCATTTTTGGATCTCATTAGTTAGTAACTAATTATTTAAGTGTGGTTGATGCTTGAAATGGGGCTATAAAAATGGCAACTTGCCAAAGCAGACATCTGCTTCCTGTATATCCCTATAAATTATATCAGCTTATTTCACTGATAAAAACATAATTTTGTTTCTGTCTCTTATCAAGAGAAAGTTTTAACATTTTGGTAACTCACACCTCATCAAACTGTGGAGGAAAACCAATGAGCCAAAAAATGTGGCTGCTTCTAGCTGAGGTGGTGGCTTTTCACAGGACAGTAAGAGCTTTGGAAACTCAGTCCTGAGTCAATTCATTAAAGCATTAGGAATAGAAGTGACCAGTAAAATGTTCTGATGGAATCCTAACCCACAATGGGTTCCATAGCACTACTCTTAAAGCCTAGTTTCTTAAATAATAAAGTTTAACTTATTTAGAACATTAGTATCAAGACAAAATAAAATTTAAGCTGTGGTCCACTTCAAAGACTTTTCTCTGAAGGAAACATGCCACTGTTTTTCAGATGTGGATGAAAGGAGACATTTTCCCGCCTGATACAGTTTCCTTGCTTACAACTCCATACAGTTCCCCTTTAGTCCCTTTCACCATTGAAACATTACACGAAAGATTTGCAACATGCCCCTTGACTTTTTGTGCTTAAGGGGGGAAAAATGTAGCTGATGTTTGAGTCTCCAAACTTGAGTACACGAAAATTAAAACAAAAAATACATAAACCTGCAACCAATAAAAAACTGTTCTCCTAGTATATTACTCCTAAAATTTTAAGTTTCGTAGATTAAAAAAAAAAAAAACATGAGGGATGAGAATTCTCTCTTGGAAACAATCCAGACTTTTCCTACTTAACTATCACTGAACCTTTTGTAATTCCTGAAGTCAAAACCAAGGGCACAATTCATTCCAGACCCTATTTTAACCTGCCTGCAGGTGGGTGTTTTCTTTCTAAATGATAAATCTAAACGTACATCAGCCTCCAAGGCACATAAAGCTTCCTGCAGCCACAGACCGAGTGATGCTGTAAAGCAGGTTCCCCTTGGAAAATGAGCGGTGGGGGGCGGGAACATTTCCTAAATTCGAGAATTCTTAAGGGGGACCTACGTTTTAAACCAAACTTTCACGCAAAACACTTCAAGAGGTCTGCTTTAGAGTCGCCATTGAGTGATGCAGGGGGGGCGGAGGGGGTACCCCCAAACAGAAACTCTCATCTTTACAAAGACCTTTATCACGCTAATTATTCTGATCGGGCTGTGTGGTTATGTTCTATTTTGTTTGAACGGTCTCTCACTTCCTGTCCGGTCACCTCGGACAGTTGCAATGCACGTTTTTCACACCTTGAACCACTTTTCCCCGCGCCCGGGTCCCCCGCGCCTGCGTCTTAATTCCTCTCTGGCTGTCCCTCTCCGCAGCAGCGGCGCGGCCAATTCATTAGCAAGCGCCGAGCCCGCGCAGCGCCGTCTGAGCGCGATGTCGCCGCATCCATCATCATTACATCAGCGCGGGGAAGTCCACGCCGAGTGCTCCCGGCCCCTGGCGCGCCCCAGCCAGCGCGCCGGCAAACAGAGCATGGTGAATTTCTCAGAAATAGCTCTGGGTATCTGGGGGCAGAGGAGGTGCTCCCAGGCCCCGCTTTGATCCACATTCCTGAAGCTGCCTTTCGGGAGACAATGCACGTCCGGCAGCCAAGCCGCGGGAAAGGGAAAAACACTGGCGGACAGGAGCGGGGGGCGGGGAGGCGGGACAAGGGGATGGGAGGGGGGGCGGTGTCTAGAGCCAGCAGAGCCCGGCAGTCCCTCTGTAGCGCACAGAAGCAGCCCTTATCAATTTGGATCACATTAGTTACCCTGCTCCTTGGGAATATCCCTGGGCATCTGCAAACTCTCTACAGTTGGCTCAGCAAACAGACGTAGGGGAGGGCCCTGGTTGCATTCATACGGACGTTTTAACTAGCTAAATTCAGGAAGGTGTAATCCTTATGGGTACTTGGCAGTGCAGTACTGTGTGTGTGTGTGTGTGTGTGTGTGTGTGTGTGTGTGTGAGAGAGAGAGAGAGAGAGAGAGAGAGAGAGAGAGAGAGAGAGAGAGATTGAGAAAAAACTATAATAAAACACTGGGAAAACTTGAAAACTCTTCAGGAAACCAATGGGTGTGTACTTCACTCACAAGAATTCTAATACACTATTAACCTGCCCCCCCAAAAAAAACATTTTTCTTCATTAATTGCCACAAATAGATGCAGGTGCTGAATGGTTAAGGCACAGACACATGGCCTCATTGTCTCTCAGGGAAGCCCTTCATGAAGTTCCAAATCAACCTTCACCACCAGAGGCTTTATGTAGTAGTCAATAGAGAGCATGAAAAATCCTAATTCTGGAAAAGTGTGCAAAAATCAGCCTTTCCCCCATAGAAGGTCTGCAGTGAAGCCTCCAACCCACAGACAAGCAGGATTCTTCTATTGTTTAAACAAAACATTTTTTTTTTAAAGAAAGCATCAGTTGGTAAACCATCTTTGAAAGTGATGTTTGAACTGAATGAAGCAACTTTCTAATCTAAAATGAAGTGGATGTGCAGTTATAAACTGCTAGAGCATCCTTCCTGAACAGTGTACTTCATTTATTTTCCTAATGCAGTGGAATTTATTTTTAAGTTGCCTGAACTTGGCTTTGCTTCTTTTTTCTAGTGCTTTTAAAGATTCAAAACAACTAAGTGAAATGCCTGACTCACGGCGATAACCTGATCAGTTTCGAATAGGTCAGAACAGTTACTGGTCACAAAAGATCAGAAACAGAAGACATTCCAATAGGCAATGCAATGCTCTTAATACCACAATGATGAAGTTTGAAGTGAGAAATGACTGTATAGGTGAGGGAACCACTGCTCCAAGGGAAATAAGTTTTCCTTCAGAGAAATCACATTTATTTACATCTCTCTGTATACTGGTAAGCTGGATGATCTCCTTACTTTGGTAAAATTCCAGGAGAAATCAGTCTGGGTGGGGATTTCTGAGTCAGCCTCCCCTGTGTCACTTCTCTCACAGAGAGTGACACTTCTCTCACACTTTATTACTAATAGATCAGCTGCTACTTCAGGATGCTGCTCTTGGAGCAATGTTTAGGAAAAATTCCTACTAAATATTTATACCTTCCTATAGCTATTATACAACTCATGTCCAAAAAAAAAAAAAAAGTCATCTAGAAAGATAATTTTTACAGAAGAGAGAAACACAAGCAAATTCTGACTTTAAAAACTTTTTTTGTCAATTTTGGAAGTGAAAAATAGTCTTGAGCAAATGAGCAAAACATAGGACATTTAAAACACATCAGTGCCTCCCATGTAATCATGCACTGGAGAAAATCTCTTCTAAGTTTGTAATGTGGTTGACGGTTCCTTGTGTTCAAAATATCTTTCTGAACTTAAAATCAATTAGGTAGGCATAACCTTTGTGACACACCAACAGTTTCCAGGATTTCTAAGGCTTTTTCTCCCTTCCTGTCTGTAATGCCTTCCTTTTTCTGCAGGAAAAGAGGCCCAACTTCATAAGTTCTTAATGAAATCTTCATGAATTTTTAACTACAGTATCTTTTAATGTACAATTATTTCTCCTTTATATAGGATTGTTTTTCCCTGTGGTCAGGAAAGCTCAAAACCTAAACTGCAAATAAGATCTGCTATCTGTCCTAGTGGTCATTAGTAGCATACAGGGCTCCCCAAATCTGCTGCCTATTGTTTTCAATTTTTCTTTCCTACATTTCTGATGCTTCTGATCATAGACAAGCAGTATTCATAACAGACAAACCAAATGGAATTACTCAAAAAGGGAAATAATTGCCTGGTTATGGATTAAGGGAATTTAGTTTTGGGAAATTAACTACATCTGAACTTTTAGGAAATCTATGTTTAACTTCACCTACTGAAAAGCCTACTCAACATGAAAGTAATCAGTGCTATTTCAGTTAAAATCACAAATGGCATTTGTGAGGCAGTTTTACTCTTCTGCCTTGTGTATTTAAAAGAAAAGATCATAAGCTACTCTTTCTCGGATGCCAGAAGTACTTTATAACAAACATTCCAGGAGAGTATAAGATCTCTATTTAATATGTTACAATTTCTGAATTCTGAAAAACTATAAAATATCAGTACTCTGTGCTTTGCTTACACACTGCAGGAAGCAACCTACATAGCAGGTACCGTTAAAGAATGAGCAATAATGTGGAGCAAACTGACATCCCCACTTTCTGCAGGTTAGATGAATACAGTCAATCCTCAGAAACCTAGATCTGCAGTCAGTTATCAGCTATAGATCAGTTAAGCTCATGAAAAGTGTATTCCCCTTAAACCCATATATATCATAAAAACACCGTGACTGATCAAATGTGTCCCTCTCTCACTTCACTGAGGTTTAAAGGAATTAAAAGTTCCCACATATTTTGAGAAAACAATGTTTAATTATTTGTATAGAACTTATATAACTTTGAATTCCCAGAATCGTGGCTCTTTACAATAAAGCTTAAGGGGATAGACAGCATGTTCTATGAATAGTAAGTGACATTCAAACCATCATAAATATTAGACCAATACCTTCTGGGTTTTAAAAATCAGCTACAGATAATCCAAGAAAACTTAAGATAGTTTTTGTGAAGGACTATTCACCACACTGTATTCTCCTAATTTTTAAACTTTTGATTCTTAAATCTTGAGTATAATTTTCAAAGCCACTTTTTCAAAATTTAGGATTTTTTTTTTAAATGAAGACTTATTTGTAAAAACTATCCACAGTTCACTTATCCTATAAACTATGCCTATTCATACACAACATTCTCCAGCTGTCTTATTTCTGACCCTTTGTAGGCACAGAACTGCCAATCTAACCTACACCAAACTACATACCCTCCAATGAGACTCTCTGGTATGGAATTTCATTTTAACATCCACAGTTCAAATAGCAGACATTGTCCTAGAGTGGTGTGGCCTGGTCCACACATCTGGTCACTCTATTCCAGGTTTCCATAGATGTGAGTTATTAAGGCTTCATTCTTAAGCTGCTGGATGAGGTTTCTCTACACACTGATAACTTTCTTCAGAATGAATTATTCTTTTTAAAAATATCACAAAATGAAATCAATAACAGGGCTTAACTGCCTCATTCCTTCATTACTGCAATTTGAAACTTATCTTTCATCTAAATGGTGAGTTTTCAGTCTCTTTTTGTAAAAATCGATAGTTTGAAATGTAAAGCACTCTGGAGTCTTGTTAGGCATTTTATGTAATCTTAAAAAAAAAAAAAGTCAAAGCAGCTAAGGTAAAAATTTCTACCTGAAAATAAGCATATATAATGTCATACAGCATTCTGAAGTTATATCACTTTTTGAAAATTGCACTTATCTCCCATTATTAAATTAATTTAATTCTGTGGTATAAAAATTCCACAAGTACACAATCAAATGCTTGTATGTTACTTCTGTGCCACCCCCCACCCCCAAACACACATACACTCATGGCCCCCTTTCCTCCAGAAAGAAGTAAAGAAAAGAAAAGCCCCTCTAGCTGTTTCAGGCCAGCAATCAATCCAATTTACTGCAGGTACAATTTATATGTACAGTGCATGCCACAACAAAACCACAGTGTGATGCCAACATGGCCCTTAAGAAAGTTTTCCCCTAAATCTCTGGAAAGGAGCTTTAAAAGAAAGCAAGGATTACAGTCAGCTAGAAGGTAGGGAGGGGACTTACCTCAAACCCAGCCAAGCGGAAATCAGAGCAGTAATTCTACAAGTCGACAGAGTACACTTTCAAAGCTATAATGGTGTGAAGAAGTGCTGGGCAGCATGGCCTGAAGGCAGCACTAATACACTGATGACTAATGGCTGGGCCGGGGCAGACAATGAATTTGGGGCTTGAAAACTAACAGAAACCATGCAGTACTTTGACAAATGGGCTTTCAAGATTTCATTCATTGAATAACCTTTAAGCACAAAATTGGCTCGGGTGCTCTTGGGAATGATATGACATGTTGCTGGACAATGATGTAAGTATTTTCTTTTTTAATTATGACTCTTACGCAAAACACAAGAGCACCATATACGAGGATACAGCTATAGATACCACAGACGCAGACGTGGAACTCAACACAATATTGCCTTTCAGGAGGGGGCTGAAATGTTCCAGTGCCACCTTATTAACTATGTAATGGCTTTTTCATTCAGCTTCTTTAGAAAGCCATAGATTTTCTGAGACATTTTGTCGGGTTGAAATATACACACCCAGAACAAAAAACACTTTCACATTAAACACACACACACACACACACACACACACACACATACACAGGTAATGAGTAGTTAAGAAATTTGGCACTAAAACATAGTGCATTTAGATTTACAAATGGAAAAAGTCTAATTTTCAGGGGCCAGGCAAAGGAAAAGTGTCATAAAACAACGGAGACACCAGCGTAAAGTTTGCAATCAAATGCACTTACAAACACACTTAACATCCAATGTCTTTTCCACAGCTCTCCTCCCTCTTCCCAGCTTAATTAGCCTTTCGATTTAAAAATAATAATTTTGGCAATTTTTAAAGAGAGAATGAAATATCAAGTGTCTCCAAATTAACAAGTACCACTTACTCCAGACAGCATTGCCTTTAGCAGGTCCTAAAAACTTAAGAAAAGGATCTTAAAACAGGAAGCTTAGTGAGCTCATAAAACTGTTGTTGGAGCCAGGAACACATAGCATATTTAATCTGCAAACTGTGAGAGTCCACAGTGATTTCAACAAGATCTGAGGCATGCCCTCAAGGTTTGCTGGGATCTGGGATTAGGGGGTTGATAAGAACCTCTACTGCCCATGGACATGTTTTTCTTCTGCAGTTAAACACAAATGCATGGAGACGTTTGACTGCTGCTTGGCGTTACTGCTCAAGTTATATAAAAGCTTTGCAGCTCCTTTTGCTGTCAATATATCAAAGTTTAAAAAAAATCATCAAAGTGTGAAATTTCATTTAAAGTCTTCGCCAGTCTACAGCTCTATTTCACAGGCCCATCAAATAAAAGTAAAGATGAAAAATGCACTGAAAGTACTTGAGAAAGTTTGCAGCAGTACCCCTGCCCTGTTGTTGTTTATTCTGTCTCCCTTTATTTGCTTTGAAACTAGAACGGATCAATTTTCATCTAGAAAAATGACATCATGAAGTGAAAGGAAGCAGCTTCTCCCAGACTTTAATGAGAAGACAACCTGAAATCATCATTACAGTGGAATCTTTTGTTTAACAAATATATATGTATTTGTTGCCTCTGTAGTCATTTCAGCATTTTAATTGCCTCTCCTGGTATAAGTTGGCAGAAAATTTCTTGAATCTTCCAAAACAAATCAGACAGACCTTAGAATATGAATGCCAGCACAACTTAAAACTCCTTCAAAGAATTCTTCAGCTGGAGATTTACAACAATTGCATAAAGAAGAAAAGTTTGACTTTTAAGATAATCTACTATAGTCTAAAAGCATTAACATTCCATTACTAAGGTTTTTTGTGTATTTCATGACTCATTGATTCATTTCTCCAAGATTGGTTATTCTGAGTACATTACTATCTCCATATAAGTGAGAGCATGCAAGGATGATCATTAAATTGTTTCCTTTCATAAGCTCCCAAACTCTATCCTCAAAAGGGGAGGGGGGAGGTGTCTCAGTAAGCAGGATACCTTACATAGAAGGAAAGACCTCTAAATGGCTAAACTCAGAGGAAGTCTGAAAGCCTTATAGCATGCAGGTAATTAAGGAAACTTCACTGGCTAAGAAACAAAGGAGAAGTCCAACTTTTAGGCTTGGGCATCAAGTTGATAAATTAACGATTCTTTCATTAAATAAGTAATGAAATAACTCAATGGAGCCATTTTTCATCAGGGCTGAATTTTCTCATTTCTATCTGGGGTCCTTTGCAAATTAGATATACAATAAAAATGTGTGTATATCAGGGTTCAATCAAGGAATACAAGCATGTTAAAAGCACGGGGAATTGGTAGGCATCTGGGCCAAACCTACTGGCCTATTAGCAATAATGCAATCTATACCTTTTAAAGTGATTCTCCTTGTGTGAAATTTCACTAGACACCTCTCCCATTGAACTCATTCACGCATCTTAAACCAAAGCTTCCCTAGGCTGACTTTAAGAATTATACTCCCTGAAAGGATCTCCCCTTAGGCAGAGAGTTTCTAATTAAATAGCTTTTAGTGTAAAATAAACTCTCTGCTCTGTATAAATATGCTATTCCAACTAATTTAAATGCTATTTCATGTTTGTGTTAGGGTTGACTATAATCTAACTGGCCAAAGTGTTTGTGTACCAGGTTGTTAAGACCAATATTTCCTAACGTAAACAAATTCTTTAGATACTTCGCACAGTTTACATTGTTAGAACCAATCGCCAGTGCTTTAATAAATTCCCTCCACTGAAATACTGTTCTGCTTTAGAAAAAATGAAAAGATTTTGAGGTTATTTCACTATTTTAAAACATAGCATTTTCCTCCTTCAAAATAATCTTGACACATGTAATTAAGAAACTGTCAGACTATTATTAATTTTTAATTTAAAACCTAAATGAAATAATTACAGGAATCAATCAATAAGGCACCTATTCAAATTACAGAGCAATTACATAAATACTCAAAATTAATACTTTAGGCCAATTCTTGAAAATTTCAGTCTATAACATTCGAAGACATCAAACAACACAAAAAGTGAAACATGGGGAGGATGAATAGTTCCTGCCTTAAATAGGCTGAAATGAGGTCATTAGGCCCCCCACCAGCCATGCCCAATGCACTCAAGCAGCAACTCTTTTTTAAAAGTTAATTTATTTCCATCAGACCCATATTTCAGAGATCAAAAAAAAAATGGCCTCATCCAAATGCTGTACAAAATCACATTTAGGAATGCAAGGCCTAATTACTTGAATTTTCAGTTTAGGTATATATTGTGCTCTGCAAAGACCAATTTGAGAGAAGAGGGAAGAGAGGGAAAGGAGTGCAGGAGATGTTTTTTAGAACTAATAATACCAGCCTGGCTAATGGCACTGCCCATGTCTTTGCACAGCGGCCGGTCCTCCATACCTCTGACTAAAGGGTTCTTTTACTTGGAGACGCGGACAGTCCATCATTTCAAACTGAAGTGGCAGCTGGAAAATGTGGAACAGCTGGCAAAGAGCTGGGAGAAAATGTTTTACATAAATATATGTACATATAAACTGGCAGAGGGCCATGAGCACTGTACCCAAGGCCAGAATCTCTCCGGCAGTCTACACTAGGGAGATGAGAAGTTGGGGGGCAGGAGGAACAGCCTCGGAGGAAACCTCCTTAATCATCTTTCCACACAGTGTGCACGGGAAGCCTGAGATCCTGCACCTCGGCGGGGGG
>NW_026000153.1:17795219-17922201 GCF_001458135.2 Marmota marmota marmota
CGAAGCGGGCGGCGGTAGCGAGGAGGCCGCGCGTCGCGGGCTGGGGTCGGCGGCTGGTCGGGGGGGAGCCCAGGCGCCCGGAGCCACGCGCGCGCTCCCTCCCCGCCCTCCGCCTCCTCCGCCCCTCCCCGGTCCTCACACAGACACATTCATGCCTGCTCCTCCTCTTCCCCCTCCTTGACCCCGCGCCCGCTTGGCGCGCCGAGGCCCCACCCACCCGACGAGGGGAAGGGGGCCGGGGCGTGATGTCACGGGCTCCCTCTTGGTCTGCGGCAGCTGCACTGCCCAGACGCCCCCCAACCGCTCGCCCAGGCTCTGGGGCCATGTCCTCCCTGCACCTCTCTCTTCTCACTCAGCCTCTGCTCTTCCCTTTCTTTCGCTCTGGGGTTGGACTCCCTTCTTTTAAGGACTCTCTGATCACTGCCCTCTCCCCGCCTCAAACACACCTCACCTTCCCCCTCTCCTATTTTAACATTTACCCAGGCAAACCCTAAAACTCCTCTCTCGCGCGGGATGATGCATTTGGAAGTCCAGGATTTTCCTCTCTGCTGGACTCATCTGCCCTTGGGGCCAAATCTGGGAAGTAGGAACTCCCACCACACAGCCCCAAGTCCCCTAGCGCCACTTATAAAGGACACAAAAACAAAGACCCCGGGTTTAGAGCCTGGATTCGAACGTGTTGCTTTTCCTTGGATTACAAAGTCTCTCTGTCGTTGATTTGTTTTCAGAGGCCCATAGTGTAAAAACTTCCCCCCTTTCTTCAACCACCAGTCTACATTCATCTGCACCCTTTCAATGTACCCAACCTGGACCTGGACCTTTAAAAAAGGAGATCTGGTTGGGGGCAGGGTGGGAGAGAGGCGTGGATGAAAAGCAAACCCCTGTTATACTCTAGAATCTGGGGTAAGCAGAGTCTACTACTACCCACCTCCCCAGCCAGAAGTGCCTGTTAGCTCAGGAGGCTCCTAGGGAGTCTCTGGGAGTCTTAACTGGAAAAAAAAAAAAAAAAAAAAAAGAGTGGGTGGATGAATGATTAGCTATTATGATTTGAAGAGCATTTTGAGATTCAAGTGCTTAACTGGAAAATTTTTTTAAGAGAATCCACCATGGTATTCACTATTTGTTTCCTGGGCCTTGTTGCTTATCACAAAAACATGACAAAAGCCGATACTGACTTAAGCTTTTATGGTAAAAGTAGTAGAAATAAAGTAGGGTCCAAGTCACTTGTTAGCCATTTGTTTTAAGAATTTTCTCTACCTCACCACTCTTAAAAAACAAAACAAAACAAAATAAATAAATAAAACACTCATTGATCATAGAGAGCAGAAGTCTCAGAAAACAAGACCAGCTTCCTCTAGCTAACTGGTCTCAGGCCTGGCAGGATCCTCAGATCCTTAGGCCCTGAACTCATCTGTGGGTTAGGGTCAGGAATACCAGGCCACATACATGCTATCTATTATATCTGTGAAAGTATAAAAGGACACAGCATGTAAGAATTATTTTACTCTTCCAATTGCAGAGAGCTACAAGCTATTCTTTCCCTTATATATTCCTGCAGCATCAGTCTTTTTAAAAATTTTTTATTCAGGACTGCTTCTGCCTCAATCCCATGAATGCAAATAATATATCCTATCGCTTTCTCTGTTCATGCATGGTAAATAAATAAAGGACAGCCAATAAATCAACAAGTAGAATCAACTAGATATTTTGACTTTCACTTCAGTCTTCTAGCATATTTTGAGTAATAAGGATCTTGATTTTTCAGTTCTAAAAAGACTAGAACAAAGACAAAGCAGCTAATCTTTGCTCTATACCCATCAAAATAAATTTTTAAAGGAAGAATAATGCTGTATCCCCTGTGTATTCCAATTTCCTCACCTTACCTTCTTGGTGGAAGCAGACCTCTCTCTGCTTTCATAGTAAACATAATTTAAGTGTGCACATTTGTCAGAAGTAGTGTAGGAAAACAGGAAAAAAAAAACATACATTTTTGCCTTATTATGAGTTAAATGATGCCATAGTGCAATGATTTTCAATCTATGTTAACTTCAAAACTATTTTCAAGTTAATCTCTCTAAAAATCCCAAAATATAAAAAAGGGGTTACTCCAGTTTAAGTTAGAGAGAACTTTCAGAATCTAGCCCCTAAGCCTTTCTCTTTTCACCCATTCCCTTTTCCGCAATGGCTCCTAAGACATCTGTAAGAAACTCACCCTGAAACTCAGTATTGAAACTTCTCTTGTCATGATAAACAGGCACTTACAGACTTACTGGGCTCTGAGACTGCCCCTCCTTGATGCCTGCAATTCTACCATTAAGGATTCACTTATTGCCTCCTCTCACCAGTTCTCTTTTCAAATGCAAATGTCTTAGGAAATTGTAATACAGTAAGTCCTCAGAATAATTAAGCGTTTAAAACAGATTTTTTTTTTTTTTGCAACAATGAAGTAGGAGATTTGAAGATGCTCTCATTAGTTTCCTAGGGCTGCCCTAACAAAGTATCACAAACTGAGTGGCTTTAACAGCAGAAATTCATTGTCTTATGTTTTTGGAGACCAGAACTCCAAAATTAAAGGGTCATGAAAGGCCATGCTCCCTCTGAAACCCTTTCGGGAAAATCTTTCCTTGCCCCTGTCTGTCTTTTTGTTGTTGTTGTTCATTTTAGTTACACATGACAAAAGAATGTATTTTGGCAATTTATACTCAGAGAGAGTATGACTTATTCTATTTAGGATCCCACTCTTGTTGTACATGATGCCAAGATACCCTGGTGGTGTATTCAAATATGAAGCTCTGAAAGTTCTATTTAATTAATTCTGCTATCTTTCCAATTTCCTCCTCCTTCCCTTCACTTCATTTCCCTTTGTCTAATCCAATAGATTTCTATTCTTCTCCTCCTCAACCTCCCTTATTGTGGATCAGCATCCACAAATCAGAGAGAACAAACATTGTGCCTTTGGTTTTTGGGGATTGGTTTATTTCACTTACCATGATAGTTTCCAGTTCCATTTATCATCAAGTGCCATAATTTCATTCTTCTTTGTGGCTAAGTAATATTCCTTTGTGTATATATACACCACATTTTCTTTATCCATTCATCCCTTGAAAAACACCTCTATTGTTTCCATAGTTTAGCTTTTGTGAATTGAACTGCTACACACATAAGAGACCATACTTTCAGGGATTATTTCTATGCTTTGTTACTAACTGGCTTCTTCAAGCAGCTGCTAATCCCTGATGTCCCTTGGCTTGCAGCTGCTTTACTCCACTCTCTGCCTCTGTCCTTATAAGGCCTTCTCCCTTTGTCGCTCCTCTTATAATGGCAGAAGTCATGTTGGATTAGAGGCCCATCTTACTCCAGAATGACCTCATCTAAAGTAATTATATCTGCAACACTGTTTCCAAATAAGATTATTTTCTAAAATTCTTGGGATTAGAAGTACAACATTTCTTTTAGGGGGATACAATTTAACTCATAACAACACAGTTCCTTAAAGCTGTGGGTGTTGGAGGCTTGGTCCTCAGTCTGGTGATGTTGAGGTGGGCCCTAAGTAGAAGGTGATTAGGTCATTGGGGGTGCTGCCCTGGGAAGAGATTAAGGGAATTCCATGGGCACCCCAGTTGTGCTCAAGAAAGCTCATTATTATAAAAGAGCAAGACAGACCCCTTCCCAGTCTCTGGTTTCTTTTCTCACTGTGTGATTGCTCTCACAAGTGCTCCCACTGTGATGCCATCTTGTCATGAGGCCCTCACCACTGGACAAATTGATGAGGAATCCTGATCTTGGACTTTAAGCTAAAACTGTGAGTTAAATAAGCCTCTCTGCTTTATAAAGTGTTCAGCCTCAGGTATTTTGTGTTAGCAATGGAAAATAAACTAATAGAGACAAAGAGGTTGGAATGAAAGATCTGTAACAGAGACGACAAATGGTGAAACTGAGTATACACTTCCCATGTTCTTCTCCATTTTTCCCCTGATATATGTGTGGTTATAAATACTCTTCTTGCCCTCAGTTACCATTGCAATTCTTCCATTTTCCTGAACAGCAGTTCTTCCCAATTGATAATTTGGAAATGGTAAGGGGGTGTTTCATGTGCACTGATAAACTTCCAGTTATAAGTCAAATTTAATTAAGTAAAATTTTAAAATGTAGGTGCTCTATTGAATAGAAAGCCCAGAAGTATGAAAAGTAGGCTGCAGGCATGGCAGGACCCAGGAACTCAAACAATCTTTCAGCTCTGCTTTTTTGCCACTTCATATAAACTTGCTTTAAGCAACCAAGCAGGGGTAGCTGAAGGCAGTTGAATTCCACATAATCAATCTTACAGTTTGCATTCCCAGAGAATAATCACCTTTCCCAAGAGGATGAGATATTCTTGGCAAGGAATCCTTGGCCGTTCATAGGTAAACAATTAACACTTGTCCTCTATAAAGCTCAACCCATGTTCTCCATAAAGGCCACCATTTTCCTCCACTTTGGGGCTGGTCTCCTTCTTATATTGTGGACATGCCAGTTGTGCTTTAGGTGTCCCTTCATGGAACTGCTGACTGGGAGATGACATTATCAGTCTACTGCATTCCCAGGGATCCACAGTACACCCCACCTATGTGTGGAGAGAAGGATTCTCTTGCTCTTGGGAGTTACACTGGATCCAAAGGCTTTCTCTCTTCTCTCTTCTCTTTCTCCTTCTCTCCTCTCCTAACCTCTCCTTTTCTCTCTGCCCTCCATCCCTCTCCCAACTCTAGCTCTCTTCCTGTAACCAGAGGAGCACAAGCCTGAGCAAGATATATCAGCTGTCAGGAAGAGAAGAGAATAAGGTGTCTATCCTCCAAGTCTGCCTACTAGTGATCCAGGTCACAGTGGGAGCAAATAGAACACCCAGGGACAAGTTTTAAGGATCAAGACCCCAGGATACTGAGGGTACCAGGACTGATTTTAATACCTTAATAAGTGCGAAGGTACCTGCACATGAAAATATCCAGAAAAATCACCCCCAAATTGGACACGGCTTGGTCTCACCACCTCCCTCAACTCCTGGTATCCTAAAGGGATCTCTTGTAAATTCACTCCCAGGGCCATGATGGCCCATTCCTAAACACCAGGCCCTCACTCCCCAGCTTCTCTCTCTCTCTCTCTCTCTCTCTCTCTCTCTCTCTCAGAGAGAGAGAGAGAGAGAGAGAGAGAATTTTTAATATTTATTTTTTAGTTTTCGGCGGACACAACATCTTTGTTTGTATGTGGTGCTGAGGATCAAACCCGGGCCACACGCATGCCAGGCGAGCGCGCTACTACTTGAGCCACATCCCGAGCCCCCAGCTTATCTCTTTAGGTTTGCTGCTGCCCACTCTGATTCCTGCTCACTGGGGGTTCTGCCTGCACTGTGCCTGCCATCATTCATGCTGGGAAAGTGTTGTGGAACACAGGCAGATCCTTGCCACACAAACCTCTGCGAAGAAAGGACACACTCCTCCACATAGTGCAGAATGGATGAGACTGAGCCTCCCCATGACACTGGTCAGCTGCCAGGGAGGAAAATGCTTTCAAGTGCATCACACGCATGGCCCTTCTGAGAGTCTCTCATTCAGCACCCACGTAAGTAGTTCCCCCATCTTCCTGGATCATTGGGATTATAAATGGAACCCAGATGTCTGCTGTGTCCTTCTTCACCTTGGAGATGTAGCTATAATTGGCTTGGACCTCAGCCAATCCCACAAGTTGGGAAGATCGAAAACCCTCTCTTTGGATTTCTGCAAATTTCAGAGCTTCTGTGGATGCTGCATGACATTGACCTATACCCCACACTCGAATCCTTGCCCACTCCATAGGAAACCCACTCCCTGCAGGCATGGTGTGAGCTTGGTAGATTTTACTGATGATTTGGGCAGTCCACTGATGACCTTCTCCATCGCTCTTTTTCCAAAACATAAAATAACTCTCTGTGTCTCAAAGACATTTAGTGACCAGCATCTGTTTCTTGAGGCCTTAACTTCCTTTCCTGGGAGTTTATTCATGTGAAACCTGGATTCACTTGACTCTTCTTTTAGTCCCAGTGTCTGCTCCTAATCATCTCCCCATCGGCCTAGGAGCCATGCTCAGGATTGCTCTTAGTTTCCTTAACACTGGGGCAATGAGCAGTGGCCTATGGGACAGAAGTGTCTCTCATTTACAAAACTTGCCTCACTCCTGGAAACCTTGAGTTGGCTGTCGTTGCCCGAAATAACTCATTTACACAAATGATAGGTTTTGCTGAATTTCTTCAAAACCAGGCTACAAGAGAAAGGATGCCATATTTAACATGTCCTAGCCATCAACTTCAACATTTCCTAACAGAATTTCTGTCTTTGGTCCTTTTTCAGCCAGGCCTCCACTGACTCATTTTACACACTCTGCCCTTCTACTTAGTGCCCAGCCCCAGTGACTTTTTAAATCTCTTGGGCAGAGCAATTCACTTCTGACCCATCAAACTGAGTATTCTGAGAGACTCCAGTGTGCAGGAATACAGAGTACCCCCCGCCCCAGGTAGCAAGATACATCCTCCTTATGAGGTGGTTTATAATGTCTTGTACAGGTTAATCTCTTTGGAATTTTACCCTCTACTCACCTTCTCTACCACACAATCAGCAGAAAATTAAATGTTCTTTCTCCAAACCAGTATAAGGAATTCCAAGGAAGATTTTTGTTGAATAAAATTTCCTCTATGTTGTTACATAAGAAATGGACAAGACAGAGGCCACACATTTGGGAATAGAATGATGAGATGGACTATTTCAAGGCAAGACAAGAAAGAGTCATCTTGTACTTAGGAACCATGATACTTATGGGCAGAGGTCTCCCTCCACCTCAAGAGCTGTGGAATTGAGAGGAAGAGTTCTGAGATCAGAGTGAGAAGTTAACATGAATAATAATAAAAACAATGGGTCTTACTCCACCCCCCACCCCACCCCTGCAAACTACAGCCAACTCAGCCAGGCCTAGAGGGACTGGTAGGGAAAGCAATGGATATGATGGACACAGGAGAACGTTAATGAATACCAAAGAAAATGCAAGGCCCCAGAGGATCCCTAGCAGAGGAAGGAAATGACATAGGACCCTATGACTCCAATAGCTGAGAGCTCAAAGCCAGTGATTTTTTTTTTCCTTAACTGTTGTTATTGTGAAATCTCATTCATGGTCCGGCATGACTTAAGAAAGAAGCACAAGTTGTGCAGAGAAGGTAACAGGTGGGAGTCCACCTATTTATCTCTCTGTTCATCCATCTATCTGTCTATCCATAACATGTGGCATATGGTTCTATTTTTTATGATAATGACAAATAGTCTTACCTCTTTGGGGTTTTAATATTAATCTGGAGCACATAGAAAACAGAGCAGATCTGGATTTAAATTCTTCCTCCGTCTTTACCTAGTTTTGTAGCTTTGCCAAATCAGTTTGCTGTTTGCCACCTATAAATTGGAAATAATGATATCCATCTCACAGAATTATCATGGAAAGGAAATAAGATGGAGTATATGAAAAGATGAGTCTAATGTCTGAATTGGTAAATGCCAAGAAAAACAAATTTCCTCTTCCCCTATTTCTTTTTTAGGCCAACTGAACCCCACGTTGCCATTTACAGCTTTTTTGTACTTAGTAAGGAAGACACATCCTACCTCTTCTATGAAGGTGTGACTCATTTCGAATAGTTTGTCTGCAGAAATATACAGTGTCACAAAACTACATCAAGAGTCCATTTCTCAAAGAGCTCTTGGATGCAGAATTTCTCCCCCAAAGACACAACTTGCTAGTTCTAGGTAATAGGCTCCTCTTCCACGCCCAATATCATTTTAGAAGTCATTGAATGATATACCATTCAGGAAAAAAAAAAGCCAAGATAAAGGCACCTGACCCTTTGCCACATTCTAGGTTTCTCTTTACACAAACCCACCAGCAAGTATGGGTTGAAGGATGACAGTGCACAGGCAAATTTCAGTGAAGAGATGGTGTCTCCTTCCCACTTCTGATTGCCTACAGTCCAAGGGACTTTAGATTGATTCTCCATTCAATTATATATTCATTCAATAAATGCCATTGTGCCCAGGATAGGTGTGACAGGCTGCACAAGCTAATGGGGAATATGACTGTGAACCAATGATCACGTTCCCTGCCCTGACAAAGCTTAGAATCCAAGGGAAGACAAACACAAATGCACTCATACCCCCACACACGCATGATGAGCACTATAAAGGAAATGCACAGAGTGATACTTGACAGATATCAGGATTGGGAACCCGTTGCAGGTGGGGGATGATCTATAATGTCCTTTCTCCAGGCCTCAGCTGCGTGGAACTAGGGGTGGTTTATGTTTGCAACTACAGTCTCCTTGGACTGATGTGGCCTAATTTGGACTGATGTGGACTAATCAGTATGAATTTCTAGGTTCTCTCTTTCTTTTCTTTTCTTTCTTTCTGTTTTTTTTTTTTTTTTTTTTTTTTTTAGGGGCCAATATCCTTTCTGCCAAAACCATCTAACTGAAATTTTTTTTAACCCTTAAAACCTTTTGAGAATGGATTTGTATACATCTGGTCTCTCACATGCCAGCACCCCAAGTGAGCCAGTGTGTAGTCATCAGTCTTGGAACATAATGGTTCCTGCTGTGGTCTCTTAGCAGAGGTTCATGAACCTTTCTTTATTTTCAGGTCAGAGAAACCCAGTGGTTTAAATGAAAAGGAGTAATTCGATGGATAAAATAAGAGCAAGTTCCAGGGAGCAAGAATGCAAATGACATAAAGGCATTTCTGTCAGCACCTTCTCTTCATCTCTACCTCTGTATTTATCCAGAATATCTTGCTGAGGACTGGTTCTCTCCAATCGTGGTAGAAAACATGACCTCAGGTAGCAAGAAAGTTCACTGTTTACAGCTTCAGACTCTGGAGAGAGAAGGAATGACTCTCTACCTCAAAGTCATTTCATAAATTCCTTGGGATGAATCTGTTACATCCAGATGTAAGAAATAGGACATCCTGATTGCTTTGATTTGTAGGGGATAAAATGGAGAGTAATTCCCTCTTTTTTATATTGGTGAGATGTTGGTGGTATCGATCTAATATAGGGTACAGGTTAGAAGGGCAAGTGGAGTTGACGGGATTTGTGGGTGGCACGGCAGGGAAGATATGTGCCAGTTTGATATCTTGAGTGTGAAGTCTTTGTGGTAATAAGAGTTAGAAATGTTCTTAGGATACTAGATACACAAATGATGAGTCAGGGGAGGGAAGTTTTGAGCTGGAGATGAAAACTTGGGAATCCTAAGTATATGTTCATGGAAAGTAAGAAGAAGGACAGGCTTATAGACCTGAAGGAGAAGAGGAGGTAGCACAAAGTTGGGCAGTGACAATATCCAAGTGATAGGCTACTGATGATGATCCAGAACATAATACTGAGAAAGCAAAGCTACAGCAGTGTGAAGAAAAGCAAGAAAAGGAGTTGTCAGAGAATAAAGTCTGTACAAGCACCAAAAGAGGTTAAATGAGTTGTGAATTAAAACAGTGTCCACCAAATTTGTTCATTTACTTTCCGGAATAAATATTTATTGAGCATTTATATGTTCTGAACACTGTTGCAGATGCAGGGAGAGGGTGAAAGAACTAGGATTAACATGGTAACTCTCAAATTTAAATGTGCATCCCAGCCAAGAATGCTGGTACAGGGTACAATCTTTTTCAGTAGTCTGGACTGGGAACTGAGTTTCTGCATTTCTAGCAGTCTCCCAGATGATGTGAATACAGTTGTTCCAAACGTCCCACTTGGAGCATCGAGATTAGACAATGTGATGTTATCCATTATTATGTGGAGCCAATTTTGATTCTCAGTAAAATAATGGAAACTACTAGTGCCTTTGGGGTGTGTCACAGGACTGTGGGATTGAAGCCAGTAGACATGGAGTAGAGTAGTGGCAGGGAGGTCAGAGGGAGGAGGTGAACCCCTGTGAAAAAGTGGAGTTTTGGTTGGTAGCAACACAACTGTAATGAAAGCCATCACAGCAAGAAGATTTTCCTGATATCATCTTCTGGCCCTCAACCAGGCCTTTCCTTCTTCTTTTTTGTTTTTAAAACATAGCATATGTCATTTTTGAAGCCCTTCCAGTCTGATCAGGCATATAGCTTAGAATTTGGTCTATCCCAGGCCTATAAGTACACAAATAAAAAAGTTTGGACTTGAAATATTAGCAAGAAAGATGCATTTCGAAATTTGGAATGTTAATTTCTTGGACCAGTGTCTTCTATGTTGATATTTTTGGTTCACTGGGGACCAAGCCTTCAACACACCAGCTTTTGGGAGCCATTCCAGATACGGGATGACATACCATATAGTCATCTTCTCACATATGAAGAGACTTTGTGTCTTATCCAGCTGTAAACCACCTGAGATCTCCAGGGGGCAAAAATAAAACACATTTATTTTAAAAAGAAATCCAACATATGCCATTTCTATTCAGTCCACCGCAGTGTTTCTACTTCTATGTAGAAATTTGTAGGACATAGTCCAGTACTTAATTTGATGGCTGGGTGACATGAAGCCAAAGTATTAGGAGAGAATTGGAAATCACTGATACTATCTTGGACAGAGGCTACAGAAGACTCCCACTCATTCTTACAACTCAGCTCTTTCCCCAGGGAAGGTAGGCTTAGCATCTTCTGATCCGGAGCCCCAGCTCTGGGAGGCTCCTTGGATGAGGAGTTCTTGCTACCGACATGTTATGGTCATGCCAACTCCACCTGAAGTCAGCGAGTGACACAGTGGCAATGCAGAATGAAATGAACTTGCCCTGGGTAGAAAGACAATTCTGCTTTTGAGCTTCCCTATGGGGTTCAACAATCAGAAGAGACCAGGAGCTCAGGTTTTCAACATGTTCCACTAAGAAACACAGTGGTTGGATGGGTAAATCAAATGGATGGAACACTTTGGAAAAGTGATTCAAAATCTTTATTGACAATTACTAGAAGTGCATTATTTAACTAAAAAAAAGTACTCATTTAAAACTCATACCAGAGTACATTTGAGTCCTTTCCTAAAGACCCCCAAATCTCCATTTGGCGATAAACTAGAGAACTATAAAAGTTTACATAGTTTTTCCCCCAATGCATCTCTGGAAATCTTCTTGAGAAGCAAATCATCATAAAGTTGCTCATATTTTCCTACAGGGACAGTGCCATAATTGGGAGTCGAGATACTGACTAAGGATTGGAGTCAAATAAATCATAAATATGGCCACCAATCTACCATAAATGCAAAACCATAACGGCTATAAACCTTAGTGATCATTTAACATTTTAAAATTATGTTCTAAGCCACAGAGGCCTGTAATTTTATTACTGTAAGGGACCATAGGGATTATCTTGTCCAGCCCCACAATTTGGAGATAAGAAA
Organism: Marmota marmota marmota; assembly: GCF_001458135.2. Taxonomy (NCBI): domain Eukaryota; kingdom Metazoa; phylum Chordata; class Mammalia; order Rodentia; family Sciuridae; genus Marmota; species Marmota marmota. Next base: position 17,806,623 of record NW_026000153.1, read on the forward strand.
ATTTAAATCAAAGAAGATTAAGTGATTTGCTTAATTTAGTTAGAAGCAGAGCCAGAAAAGGACTCTCTTCATTCTTCTCCTCTGCTAAGTTTTTCCTTGGCAAATACCCTGCCAATTACACAGAGAAATACTGAGAAGAAAAGGGTAAAGTTATGCATAGAGGAGACAGAAGTTAGTTCATCATCTAGGTGAGGAAAGATTAAGATATTTACTGTGATAAAATATTAATTTGACATGAGTTAATGGGTGGCTTTTCCTTCTGAGAATTTAACAGAATATTTTAAGAAACAAAATGATTCCTTCTTTTGCTTCTTAATAAACTTCCCTAAGCAAAATTATTGCCTTAGTAAAAACGTTGGCAAACTTCTTCTGTAAAGCCCAGGCACAGACTGAGTCTCCTTTGTTTGACATGCTTGGGACCAGAAGTGTTTTGATATTGAGTTTTTTGAGACTGGGGAATAGTTGTGTATATTTAGTGAAGAATGTTGGGGAGGGAACCCAAGTCTAAACATGAAATTCATTTATGTTTCATATATAATACATACACATAAACTGAAGGTAATTTTGTACAGTATTTTTTATAGTTTTGTGAGTGAAACGAAGTTTCATAGTGTGGAATTTTTCACTTGGGGTGTCAATGTCAATGCTCAAAAGGTTTGGATTATGGAGCATTTTGGACCTTTGATTTTTGAATTAGGGAAATTCAATCTGTATCAAATATTTTAGACTTTTCAGGCCATACAGTCTTCGCTCAGTTCTGCCATTGTAGTGCAAAGCAGCGAGACACAATACGCAAAATAATTGGTATGTTCCAGTACATCTCTATTTATTGAGACTGCTTCTTGAATTTCATGTAGTTTTTCCAATGTTCATGGGTCACAAAATGTTATTCTTCATCTGATTTTTCCCAACTATTTAAAAATATAAAAACTATTCCCATCTGTACAAAAAAAAAAAAACAGGTGGAGAGCTGGGAAAACTGGAAATCCATATGTGGCAAAATGAAATTAAACCCCTATCTCTCACTCTGCACAAAAATCATCTCAAAATGGATCAAGGCATTAGATCTGAGACCCTACACCTACTAGAGAAAACCTAGGCCCAAATCTCTATCATGTCAGTTTAGGAACATAATTCCTCAACAAGATTACTAAAGCACAAGAAGTAAAATCAAGAATCAATAAATGAGATAATTTCAAACTAAAAAGCTTCTTCACAGCAAAGGAAACAATCATGAACATGAAGAGAGAGCCTACAGAATGGGAGAAATTGTTTGCCACATGCACCTCAGATAGAACATTAATTTTCAGGATACATAAAGAACTCAAAAAACTTAACACCAAAAACCCCGAAATAATCCAATAAATGGCAAAGGAATGGAACAGGCATTTCACAGAAGAAAGACAAATGGTCAACAAATATAGGAGAAAAATGTTCAACATCTCTAGCAATTAGAGAAATACAAATGAAAACTACACGGAGCTTTCATCTCACTCCAGTCAGAATGGCAATGATCAAGAATACAAGCAACAATAAATGTTGGCAAGGATGTGAGGAAAAGGCACACTCATACATTGCTGGTAAGAATGTAAATTGGTACAACCACTGTGGAAAGCAGTATGGAGATTCTTCAGACAACTTGGAATGGAACCACCATTTGACCCAGTTATCCCACTCCTCAGTTTATACCCAAAGGACTTAAAATCAGTATAGTGTAGTAACACAGCCACATCAATGTTTATAGCAGTTAAATTTTTAAGAGCTAAGCTATGGAACCAATCTAAGTGCCTTCAACAGATGAATGGATAAAGAAAATGTGATATATATATATATATATATATATATATATGCAATGGAAATTACTGAGCCATGAAGAAGAATGAAATTATGGCATTTGCCAGTAAATGGATGCAACTTGAGAGTACCATGCTAAGTGAATTAAGCCAATCCCCCCCCAAACCAAGGGCTGAATGTTCTCTCTGATATATGGATGCTAACACAGAATAAGGTGGGGGAGTGGTTAGGGAAGAATAGAAATTCATTAGATTAGACAAAGAGAAGGGAGGGGGAGATGGGAATAGGAAAGATGGTAGAATAAATCAGACCTAACTTTCTTATGTTCATATATGAATACACAACCCCACATCATGTACAACCACAAGAATGGAAAGCTATACTACACGTATGTATAATATGACAAAATATACTCTACTGTCATGTACATCTACAAAGAACAAAAATAAAATAAAATCACAAAGAAGCCAGGAATGGAAAGAAACTAAGGCGGAAAAAAGTGAGGAGAGGGTCAAGTGGGAAAGATCTAGTTTCAAAATTTGTGCCTTGAGGTTGTGATTTAATTCTTATGTGTTGCAGTTTGTCCATTTGTAAATGTGGTGATACTATCTATTTCATGGGGTGGTTGTGGGCACTGGATTAACTCAGTGCAAACTGTTCCTTGCTCTTTTCATACCAATATGTCCAAACAGGCATCTGGCCCATGACCCTCACAGGCAAGAGAACTGGGTTTAAAAGAGCTAGCTGCAACATCAAGCTAAGAAAGTGGAGAAAATTCACGCATCACAGACATAAGCTTTTCAAATAGAGGGCAAGACGGCTCTGCTACCTTAAAGGTCAGCTCCCACACTGGAAGGGGAGTGCAAGCCCTCTTTTCCTTTATTTTATAGCCGAGACATCAGAGGAGGGGATAAGGTTTCAAGGTTGGAGGGTTGCTTCCTGATGTCTTGTGGTCAGCAGATTGATTGACATCTTGGCAAGTCACACCCATCTCAGGTGCTGTGTAGGATTTTAGCCTAAAGGGAGCCCACAGTGCCAGGCCTGTCCCCTCATTGGGCTACTATGCACAATAGTTCACACACACACAGCCCATGGACGGCTCATGACACATGCATATATAGGACACTTTTTACATTAAAAAAGGTTTCTTTCCTTCCTATTTTTGGTCATCATTTTTTTAAGTTACTCCCTGTGGGCACTGAAGTTTTTAAAGGCTTATTCAAGACTCTTGTTGTGCTAGTTAGAAAATCAGCATTCTCTGTAACGTAGCCCACTGTTTTCTCTGCTATTTTAACTTGTTAAAGAAAAACAATAGCAACAAACCACTTACAAGAAATCAACACCTTCAGCTGTACAGATGTCGGAAACAACAGAAAAGTAGACTTGGGTGATTAATTAAGGCAAGAATGAGAATGCTTGACAAACGTCTATTGCTTTGAAGTAAGTGGGCTTCAGTTTACTGACTGAATCAGAATCCAGAGCCTTCCGCAGCTGGCACTGGGAGCTCTCACCGTGATGATGTGTGTTGTCCAGCAGTTGCTGCCCTTGCTCAGGCCTTGACTCAGGGACCAACTCAGCTGAACTTCAATCAGCCAGAGCCATCTCATCATGACAAACGCTCTACACATTGCTAGCTAGCACTTGAGAAACTCCCACCAACAGACAGCCTAGTATGCGGCTAGCACCAAAGTGCCCCAAGCCTTCCTCCGAGCCATCTGCAACACGGAAAGGGATGTCAAGAAGCAAAAGAGCAGCTGGATGGATTTGTATGGAAAAAGGGGGGCTGTCATATTCCATGATATAAAGGTTAGGGAGGAGTCAGGACAAGAAGGGGCGAATGGGGAAATATCATGGAAACTTACTCTGAAATCATACTTCTAAATATGTGTTAGAAAAGTTACACACCTTCTTCCTGTTTTCCCAAGCCATTGCTGCAGAAACGGGGCTCCTTCATTCAGGCAAATGTCCATTGACTAGTTAGTGAGTACCAAGGATCACAGCAGGAGCTGGGGATTTATGAGCTAATGGAACAATATTTGTTCTCAAGGAGTTTGCTCTAATGAGGGAGGGCTGGGCATCGGGCAAGAAAATAAAAATGTCATGTTCCGTGGTAAGTACTAATGACAGGGTGACACTAGGTTTTGTATTCTCCTAAGAGGGTCTCTAGTCCTTGGTGGGTAGGGAAAGAAAGAGCTGGAGGAAATATCACAGAAGGTAAGCAATAGGAAAAAAAGAAGGAGACAGAGAAACAACAACTGACATTTTAGGGGTACTTGCTATATGCCAGGCATTATATATATATATATATATATATATATATATATATATATATATATGTGTGTGTGTGTGTGTGTGTGTATAATTGCTTTAGTTCTGAGCTTGTTACTATCGTGATCCCTTTTTATATGACAAAACAGAAGGGTTAGCTGCCTGCTCAGTGTCACACAGCTAGTAAGTGGCAAAACTGAAATTCCAATCAGGCATTCCAGCTCCAGAGCCTCTGCTCTTAACAACTACACAGAGAAAACAGCAAGAGAACGTGCTTTGTTCAGAAGTAACTGAAAGTTGTCTAGTGTGGTTGAATGGGGCCATTTCTCTGCAGTACATAAATGCATCAAAAAATGAGCACACTTCAAATAGAGTATCGTGCAGAGAGGGAGTTGTCAGGCTTAGTCTCATTATAGTACACACAGAAAATGATCATTGGAGTAAGCTGGATAGGGTTTGGGGCATCTATACGGTGCTTGGTGGAAAAAAAGGTTACATTTTCTTTATATTATATAGTTAGGAAAATAAAAATAAAATAAAATGCGTTCATATAAAATTTATGGGAGAGTTCTACATAATATCTTTTCAACATTTTTTTTTTTGGTGAAGAGTTGGAGCCTGCTTTCATGAACATAACTTTTACATAACAGGTTTTATGCTTCAAATGACTACAAAGAACTTCCAATTAAGAGATTTAAAGCTCATTTCTTTAAAGCCTTTATAGTCACCATCAATGAGAAACTTTGTTCACAGACAGGTAATAAAACATTTTAAGCGTTTTATTTTACAACTATTCAAAATTTACAAAAGTCAAAATTATATTGAAGTGTCTAAAAGTTCTTCTTTTGCTTTCATTGACAAAGGTGGAAATGAGAAGGGATTTCCAAAGCAATCAGTTTTAAATAAAGAATTTCAAGATAATGATGAAGCTTGCATTAGCAGAATCCTTGTGCAGTGTTAGGGCAGCTGCCTTGCTGCTAGCAGAGTTATACCTAGGACATGTCTGCCACAACCAGACAGCTGTTCTTAATTACGTGAAGACGGAGTTTTCTCCCTGACATTCTCTACTGTCCTGCCCACCACCATTAGCATCTCAGGCAGCTCTCTGCACCTCTGGAGCATCTGGGACATAACTTCTCTAATAGCTTCAGGGACACTCTATCTACAACACAGTAACTTGCTCTGCAGCTGCTGCCAAGATAGACACCCAAGTTCAGGGGACTTGGTACATCAGACCTAATCTTCCACCTTCTGAGAAGCCCTGGTTAAAGCTTCCCACAGCCTTAGGCCACCAGGCTGGCCACCCCAGGGCCAAACGAATCAATTTCTGGTGGCACATCTGTAATTCATTCATGGTTCACCAATTGGAAAATTCTGAATTAAATTGTGCTTAAGCATGAAGGCTCTGGAGACAGACTGCCTAGGTTTGAATCTCAGTTTCTCTTCTTCCCAGATTTTTGTCTTTTGGGCATGTTAATTAAAATTTCTATTTCCTAACTTTCTCATATGTAAGCTCATAGGCTTTTATGTGTAAGTGACTTTACACATGAGGTGCTTTAAGCCTGTCCTCATTACTTAGTAAATATGAGCCATCAATATTTTTTGCCAAATCTATGAGCCAAGCATCACTTATTAGTGACTGCCTTTAGATATGGTTTTAATTGTTGAAGTGTATAAGTTCTAAGATTCTTTTCTCTTTCATTCTCAAATAATCACTTAATAAATAATTCACTTATTTATCCACTCATTTGATAATTGTTTATTATAGCACTTATTATATGCAAGCCCTGAACTATGCTCCTGAATTCATGAAGTTTACAGTCTAATAAGAAAGAAAGACTTTAAACAAATATGCATAAACATAGAGACTAATTCTGATAAGTGCTATGAAGAAAAATAAAGGACATTGAAAGATAATTTAACAGTAGCATTAAATTTTGTAATTCTATTTGAAAGGTGGCAGGGAATTGCATATTGAACAAGGGAAATTTTAGTTGAGACATGCAGATTGAGTAGGAATCGTCAAGGGCCTGGGCAGGAGCTGAGAATTAGTTCTGGGTTAAGAAAATCACATGTACAAAGTCTTTAGGCAGAATGAAAGTTGGCATCTGTGAGAAATAGAGAAACCTGGTGGTTGCACATCACAAGCATGACAGTGGACAGGACTGGTCTGGAGAAGGGCTGGAGAAATAAGAAGTGGTCAGATTTTGCAAGGTCCTGATAGGCCATCTCAGAAAATTTCATTTTTACCCTAAGATTTTGAAGGGTTTTGAGAGTAGAGTAGAAATATGGTCCAAACTCTGGTGCACGTAAAATGGATTGGAAGGCAATGGAAGCCGAGAGCCCATTAAGTGTTATTTGCAATAACCTTGGGTGAGAGATGATGGTGGTTTAAACCAAATGGTGGGAGTGGAGATGGAGAGATAGAGATGGATGATAATATATTTCAAAAGTGATATACTTTGACAAGACCTGGTTAGAAACTGGATATGAAGGAAAGGTCAGGAAGAAGGCAGAGAGAATTATGATTCTAAGTTGTCAGTCTTGAGCAAGTAGCTAGATGGCAGTGCCATTTTACTGGGATTTGAGAAAAAAAGATAATTTAATTTTGAAAATGCACTGAGGTGTTTGTGAGATAGTTATGTGAAGATGTCTGGATATGCAATTGACTCTACCTGCATAATAGTGGACTGATTTTTTTTCAAAGAAAAAAGGGGAGCCATTGACATAGTTGGTATTCAAAGCCATTAGAGGAGTGGGCCAGAATGAAAGGTGAGGGCCCAGATGGCTCAGTTCAAAACCTCTGCTCCAGCATGTAGATGCAGGAGGCACCAGTAGAGGAGGGATTGAAAAAGAGAGAAGAAAATCCCATCCTCATAGGTCAGCCTGTGAATGACATGGGAATAAGGAAAGGAGGGTGGTAGTTCAGAGGACAGATTGGCCTACTGAGTTGAATGCTTCTGAGACATCAAGGGAGATGAGCGTTTAAATGCATGATGCATTTGGAAACAAGTTATCAGTGACCTTGGCCACACCATTTTATGAAAAGGTCAAAAAAGAGCCAGACTGGGTACAATGGGAACTGAGAAAGCTAAGAAGTGTTCATTGGAACTTAGTTTCTTTTCTATGCACTGCTGAATATTTCTCCTTCATTTTATGGACCAAAAATCACTGAAATAATAGCTTACATCTGTTATCCTCTCTTTTCTAACTACCCATTCCCTTCTCTATTCCTAGACAAAGCCCACAAAGTTCTCACTTCCAGTAAACATCATGGGCCATCTTCAGGACAAGCCCAAGGAGCTCTAACTTCATTTGACCCTTGGAAGAAAAGAATTCCTTGTATTTTTACTAGGTATTTTCAAGTTCCAGGTGCAGAGGTAACAGTTTATACTCTTGAGGCACTCACAGTGGGAGCAATATGCAATTATACTTAAGTTTGGCAGTTGCTACAGGTGGAACACTGATTATTGCATTACATAATCTATATCAGTGGTTCTCTGCATTTTTTCTACATTAACCCCATGGCAGATGATTTTCACATGTATGACAAATTTCACAAACCACTCCTGTCTATTCCAGCTTAGCTTGTTGGAATAGGGGCAAAAGAGAAGGTGGAATTTATAGGGAGACTTCTGAACTTGCTCCTATTAATTAAAAAGGAAAATAGTCACAAACTTCAGAATTTTATTATTAGCAAAGTATTCCTTGTGATACACCACAATCCTCAGAGACAGGATGAGTTGGACCATAGTTGAGGAACTTTGAGATGCAGGTTCAGGTAGTTGGGCACTAAAGGTAAGAAAGAAGTGGTGTGGAAGTGAATTCAGGAGGAATAGATGAGGAATCTGCTCAGGAAGAAGAGTTCATGCTAAGGAGTTTCAGGTGTATCCAGTAGAGAAGGGGGAACCATAGAAGAAGGAATTCCAGAGTCCAGATTCAAGAAAAGACCAGGAGCATGGAGGAGGGTTAAAAGGAGACTGTCGAATCTACCTGATAGATGTTGGGAGTCCAAACTAGGGAATAGCAATGGAGGAGAAGAGAACACATTTGAAGGAGAAATAGGTTTCACATTTGAAAACTTGATGGTTTTCAGATGCCTACATTCTCTTGCTTCACCTGGTAAAGTACTTACTTGTTCTTTTTTTTTTTTTCACATTCTTCTTTCTCTTGCCCTCTGATTCACAGCAAGAGAGATCAGTTAGGGGGAGGAATTTAATTTGGGTCCTTTCTTTTCTCCCTTCATCCTCACTTTAAAAATTCATCAGCTCATATGGCATCAGCATATAGCTTGGTGCCAGTGGTTCCCAACCAACCTATTGGGAGTCCAAATTCAACACAAACCAAGCAGAATGTAATGTCTTTTCTCCTTAGTCTTTACATTAGAGAAATTTCCTAAATTTCCCTGTTGGCTGATCCTATTAGGGAACTAATTCTCCTGGTCACTTGAGTTCACAACTTCAAATTAATTTAAATTTTTTTCCTCTTCTAAAATCCTCTTTGCTAAGTAACTAGAAAGTTGCTTCAATATTTTTTCCCTTAACAATCCCAATTAAAATCATCTGTTTTTCTCCCCTATACTCCATCACTTTCCACAGTGCTGGGTACTCAGCATCTATTGACTGAATGAAGGATTGAAGTCTAGTACCTTAAAAATTTATTTTTAGTCTGTTGCTAGAACCTCCTGAAATGGCTTTCATCTGCTTGCTCCATTTGATGCAAAGCCTAACAGCTACCAATTGCCAATAAAATAGGAACCCAACCACATTATTTGGTTCATCCACCTGTCCAAATTTGTTTGAGCCACAAGGAGTAAAAGAGAGTGGAAGGAATGTCAGGTGGCTGGGGGAGAATAGTATGAGTATTCTTCTATCGACCCCTGATGTTGAAGAGTTCACCTAAGGTCTACCCTAATACTTAGATTCTGTGACTGTATGTCCTTCAATACTGTGCTCCCACATCCAAGGCCACTTCTCCACCAAGGTACTGAGATGATCACCATTTTCCCAGCTACTCATTCCAGAGAATGGGCAGTTATTCTCCACCCCTCCCTCTACCTCACCTCCTTATTCCTATGTGGCTCCTCCAACCCTCTAAGAGTTGATAACAATTCTTAACACAAGATACATCATTTTCCACTGGCTTTCTAACCTGGTTTCCATACTTGATCCAGACTTGTGCTCTAATCCCTTGGCCACCTATAGCCTATTGTGTTCCAAGGGCCAAATCCTGCTCACTCTTTGTTTCTAAGTAGTTTTTCTAGCACAGGAACCAGCTCATTTGTTCGCACATCATCTGTGGCAGCTTTTGCTCCACAAAAAGCACAAAGTAGTTGCAATAAAAATCAAACAGCCTTCAGAGTCTGGAATGCTTCTCTTCAGAAATTGTTGGCTGACCCTTGATCTGCAGCAAGGAGTGAATTTCCTAAGATCCATGTATGGTCATGTTCCTGTTTTGTTTAAAATCTTTCAATGATTTCCCATGGTTCTTGGAATAAAATCCAAAATATTTACTCTACTGAAAGGTCCATCCTGGATCCATACTGACCGTCTGCCTCCTCTCCACTGCCTGCTCACATGCTCCACCTGCCAATGTCCTTTGTGCTTCTTGTGGCCTGTTACTCTCCCGCTCACACCCAGGATCTTTGTACCTGTGATTCTTTCTGGATGGGATGCTATTAATTTCCACACCTTTCCTTTCCATCTTTCCTTTACCCTCACTATCAGGTTACTCAGCAAAACATCTTTTTTTTTTCAGGTCAAAATATAAATGTCTTTTCCTTAAAAATCATTTCCCCAACCCTCTCAGTGGGATTCCGATCTCCTCTTTTGGTTACATTCTATTTTGGTAACATTCAATGGTGTTTCTAAACAGACTTATTAAGGCATAATTTGCATACTATAAAATTTACCCACTGTGGGTACACAACTTAATAATGTTTAGTACATTTATAGCTGTGGAGACCTCATTACTATCTTTTTTTAGACCATTTCCATTAGATCAAAACAAATCTCTCATGCCTACTTGCTTTAATCTTTGCAGATTTAGCTATGATTAATAAGCTTTCTATCTAAATTTGCCTTTGGGGACATTTCAAATACATGGAATCATATGATATGTACTCTTTACATATTGCTTAATTTAGTTAACTAAGGTTACTGAGGATCATCCATGTCATAGCTAGTTCATTCTTTTTCACTGATGAATAGTATTCCATTATATGGTTGCCCAACATTTTATCTTGTCATCAATTGATGGGCATTTGGCTTGTTTCCAGTTTTAAGCTTAATGAATAATGCTGCTGTAACATTCACGCACATGTCTTTGTGTAGACATATGTTTTAAATTTTTTTTGGAGAGGTTCTTTTGCGGGGAATACAAGAGACCGAACTCAAGGACACTCATCCACTGAGCCACATCCCCAGCCCTATTTTGTATACTATTTAGAGACAGGATCTCACTGAGTTGCTTAGCACCTTGCTTTTGCTGAGGCTGGCCTTGAACTTGTGATCTTCCTGCCTCAGCCTCCTGAGTCAGGGGGATTATAGGTATGCATGACTGCGCCTGGCTTGGATAGATTATTCATGGTGAAATTTCAGGGTCATTTGGCGAGTCATATTACGTTTTATAAGAAACTGATGAACTGTTTTTCAAAGTGGCCATGCCATTTTACCTTATTTCCAGTGACGTATGAGGGTTCCAGTTTTTTCATGCTGTCACTGACACTTGGTATTGACTATTTATTTCTACATTGAAATGGTATTTTATTTCAGTTTTTTTCATTTCCCTGATGTCTAGTAGCTCAGCCGCTTTTTTTAGATGCTACTATTGAGCAAGCCACAGATTAGAAGATGAGGCTGTGCTTTGTTAAGAGGTTTGGTTTGGAAAGGTTTTCTTTGAACATAGAGTTTTGAATGAATTGAAGAGCATTGGGTTAATACTGGCATCTTCAAGTGGCAGTCTGTTTTCTAACTGGTCATTGAACAAATTTAGAATTTTTGGTGGCAGAATCTTTCAGTCGTTTAGTGTGTTTAAGAGGCTGAGGTGGGAGCATCACAAGTTCAAAGCTATCCTCAGCATTTTAGTGAGAACTTGTCTCAAAATTTAAAAAAATAAATAAATAAAAAGGGTTAGGGATGTGGCTCAGTGGTTCAGCACTCTTTGGTTCAATCCCTGGTACAAAAAAATAGTTATTTATGGCACTACACATGACAGTATTTATAAATAATATCTGTACATTTAATTAATAATGTAAACAAAATCACATGTGGGAAATGATCTTTATCAGCCCAAGAATTAATTCCCAAGAATTCTTAAGTATCTTTCCTAACATGACTATTATGTATGTGATACCTTTCATATTTTATTTATCTTTATACCTAGGATGGATTTTCTCTACATTTGCCATAGACTGGTAGAAAATAGAACTCAGTGTTTTTTCAAGATGTAATAGTACCCTGCAACGTGTCTTAGTCCATTTTCTGTTGCTATTACAAACTATCTGAGAGAAAGTAATTTATAAAGAATAGAAGTTTATTTGGCTTATGGTTCTAGAGGCCAGGAAATTCAAGAGCGTGGTGCCAGCATCTGGTGAGGTCCTTCCTGCTGCATGAAAACATGGTGAAGTGTATCACATGGTGAGACAGAACCAATGTGCTAACTTAGGTCTCTCTTCTTCTTCTTATAAAGCCACTATACCACCAAGGGGTCCCACCTTCATGACCTCATCTAACCTTCTATCTCTCCTTATCTATCTATCTATCTATCTATCTATCTATCTATCTATCTATCTATCTATCTATACATCCATCTATCTATATCTGAGGGTAAAGTTTCCAATACAAGAATCTCTGGGGGACACATTTAAGCCATCACATTCTGTCCTTGGCCCCCAGTTTAGGTTTTTCTTACATGTAGAATACCATCATTCCATTGCAACTGTCCTGAAGTCTTAACTTGTTCCAGCACCAACTCAAAAGCACAAAGTCCAGAGTGTCATCTGAACCTGGTACAGGTAAGACTCAAAGCACATTGGGTAAGTTTACCCTAGCAATGAACTTGTGGAATCAAACAAGTTATCTACTTCCAAAATGCATAGGGGCAACATCCTGATTGCAGAAGAGAGAGGAAAAAAGAAAGTAAGTAAGTCCAAGTAAGTCTAATTCCCAACAGGGACAACAACATCAAATCTTAAATCTCCATGATAATCTCCATGACTTCACATTCTGCTTCCTGTGAGTCTTGGTACAGCGTTGGGCCCCCAAAGGGTCAAGATGCTGTAAGGCCACAGCTTTTCCAGACCTGTCCATGCTTCAGCTCTCTTGGTTGAGGCTCATGACTCTGGCTTTCCCAGGGTGGTGCTGCTCACTAGTGGCTCTACAGTCCTGGGGTCTCAGTGGTGGTAGCCCTTGCAGCTCCACTGGGGGTTGCCAAGGTGGGGTCTGTGTCTCTTGGCCTTGGCCCCTGGGTGCTCAGCACATCCTTTGCAGTCTGGTGGAGGAAGCTACGCCTGCACAGCTCTTGTATTCTGAGCACCTGTGGTGATGGCGCCACCCAGACACTCAAGGTTTATCACCTGCAACTTCCCAAGCAGAGCAGCGGGTGGGGCCACACTTGGGCCTGTTTGGAGCGGCTGAGGGGCGCTGTGCTAGAATGTGGGGAACAGAGACTTGAGGTGGCTCAAGGCAGTGAGCCTGGGCCTGCCCTCCAGGAGTTCTGGGCTGGTGATGAGATGAGCCGCTGGAAAGATCTGTGAAATGCCTTCAGGGTCTTTCTCCCAGTATGTTGAGGATCCTTCTCAGCAAGAGGTCTCTTGGCCATACCCTGAGTTTCTCCTGGAAATGCTTTTTCATTCTGTACATGCTGAGAAGTTTTCTAAATCTTTTTTCTCACTGTTTCCCTTTCGCTTTATAAATTCTATGTTCAAGTCACTTTTTCCTCTCACAGCTTACCATGGGTGGTTAAAAGTAGCCATGCAGCAGCCTGAATGTCTTGCTGCTTAGACATTTCTTTTGACAGGTAGTCTAATTCATGGCTCTTAAGTTCTGCATTCCACAGAGCTGTCTGGCATGGACACAATCCAGCCAAGTTCTTTGCCTGTTTATAAGCTAAAGACAAAGTAAAAAGGGAGAAAGGAATTTTTTTTTTTTTTTGTAATATTCATTTCAGAAAGCAAAAGAACATTTTCCTCAACCAGTTTGGATTTGAGGACTTGTCTTCAATTAAAATCAGGGGAAGGTGAGTTTTCTCTGTTCTCTTGTTTTCTTTTTGGGAAGTCCATTTTATGGGCTAGGTATTTCTCCCCCTCCCCAAATTCATATATTAAAGTCTTGAGCCCCAATGTGATGATATTTGGAAATGGGCTCTTTTGAGAGGGGCCAGTTAGAGGTAATTATGTTTAGATGAGGTCATGAGGGTGGGGTCCCTCTCATGGGGTTATTATCCCATCCCTGCCACTTGAGGGTTCAGTGAGAAGATAACCTCCAGCCAGGAAATGGGCCTTCACTGGAAACTGATTTGTCAGCACCTTGAGACCTTGGACTTCTCAGCTTCCAGATGTGAGAAACAAACATCTCTGTGTAAGCCACAAATGTATAATATTTTGTTATAGCAGCCCAACCTGACTAAGACTGTCTAGATCCACACAGATTCCATTTTGCCAGGAAATAAGCTTTGGCTTTCTGCAGGGCATGGGTGGGTGTCAGGACAGTCTGCTGGCTGTGGTTGGATATGGGGCATTCTTTACCACTGGGTCTTGACAGGTACTCTGTTTTCAGCAGCCTCTCAGCCCCACAGTTCCTCTCAGGGAATGTGCAAGGCAGCTGCACCATGTTACTTAACTTCTTTGATCCACCATGTCTTTTCTTGCTCCTTTTATCTTGTGGGTTAACAGTTTTTAAAATGTTTCTTCCTCACAGGTTAGTGGTTTTTTTGGAGGAACAGGAGTTAAATGTGTATGATCAGTCTACCTTTTAAAAACAAATTGGTTTCATTTTCTCCCCTAGCATTCTCTTTGTTAAGTGCTACTATCCTAGTTAAAATAGCATCTAAAAATGAAACCATCACTCCTTTATTATTGTTAGAACAGTCTTAGTAATAAAGGTTATGTGAAGAACCATCTCTTTCTTAAAGGTTTGATAAAACAGGGGTCAAACCATCCAAAACCTGATAGTTTGGGGGGAGAGAAGGGAGATTTTGCTTCAGAAATTTTATCTTTCATTATTTATATTTTGGTAACTTTTAAATTTTTTTCTTGATAATTGGTTTTAGATAATTATTTCTTTAAACATTTCTGTAAATTGCCTTTTATTCAGTTATATGTACTTTTTTCTATTTTGTTAACTGTTAATATTTAAATTTTTTCCTTTTTAACTTTTTCAAGTTTAATTTATTCTTTTTCTGATTTTCTGAGTTGAACATATAGGTAATTTATTTTTTTTCTTTTTTCACATACATGTATGTAAAGGTAGACTTTCCCCTCAATATATTAAAGTCTCAATATTGCTTTAGAACTTCGTTAAAGATTTCTTTGTTGGGACTGGGGCTGGGGCTCAGTGGTAGAGCACTTGTCTCACATGTGTGAGGACCTAGATTTGATCTTCAGCACCACATAAATAAAATAAAGGTATTATGTCCACCTACAACTAAAAAAAAAGTTAAAAAATCAAAAGATTTCTTTGTAGCACTGAGATTATAAGTATTTCTAAGTATTTTTTAAATTTTCACTGATTTTTTCTTTAAATTGTGACTTATTTAATTTAAATTTAATTTAATTTATTTTTATTTTTTGTACTAGGGATTGAATGCAGAGGTACTCTACCACTGAGCTACATCCCCAGTCCTTCTTTAAAAAAAATTAAAAAAAAAAATATATATATATTTCATTGTAGATGAACACACAGTTTCATTATGTATTTTTATGTGGTGCTGAGGATCAATCCAGTGTCTCACACATGTGAGGCAAGCACTTTACCACTGAACTACAGCACTCCCCGCACCAGTCCTTCTTTTGAGACAGGGTCTCCTTAAGTTGCTGAGGCTTTCCTAAAATTTGTGATCCTTCTGTCTCCATCTTCCAAGGTGCTGAGATTACAGGTGTGTACCACAAAACCTAGTATAATTTATGGCTTATTTTACAATTAGTTTTGACTTTTCAAACAATTCTTACCTCTCTTTTAATTGTTGACATCTAATTTAATTAAAAAACCTTACACATGATCCCTAAC
Organism: Marmota marmota marmota; assembly: GCF_001458135.2. NCBI lineage: Eukaryota > Metazoa > Chordata > Mammalia > Rodentia > Sciuridae > Marmota > Marmota marmota. Next base: position 17,821,910 of record NW_026000153.1, read on the forward strand.
TCCTTAAAATTCATGAAACTTTGTTGGTGACTTAAAAATTGGTCAATTTTTGTGCATTCTCAAGAGACATGAATGTTCTCTTTTTCAGGGTCAGAATTTTTAATTGCATTTTTTCAAATGAATTATAATCTTACTAATTTTTGGTCTTGATCTAACATTCTCTAAAAGAAATACCTTAAAATCTTTTACCTTAGTTGTGGAATTATTTACTCTTTTCATAAATCTGTATATACTTTGAGTTTCTGGTTTTAGGAGCATTCAGTTTTATGATTACTGATTCTTTTTAGAAGATTGTTTCTTTTAATTTTTTGACATCTTTATATAGAGTTTCTTATTTTAATCTGTTATCCAGTATGAGTTCAAATATTCCTAGACTTTTTATGGTATGTATTTCTTTCTTTTAAAAAATTTTTTTTTAGTTGTAGGCGGACACAATATCTTTACTTTTATTTCTTTCTTTCTTTTCTTTTTTTTTTTAGAGAGAGAGAGAGAGAGAGAGAGGAAATTTTAATATTTATTTTTTAGTTTTCGGCGGACACAACATCTTTGTTTGTATGTGGTGCTGAGGATCGAACCCGGGCCGCACACATGCCAGGCGAGTGCGCTACAGCTTGAGCCACATCCCCAGCCCTATTTATTTCTTTTTTGATTGGTGCTGAGGATCAAACTCAGGGCCTCACTCATGTGAGGCAAGTGCTCTACCAATGAGCTACAACCCCAGGCCCATGGTATGTATTTCTTAATATATCCTTTATAATTTTATTCATTTTGGAATTTTATTTATTTTGTTTTTTAGTGCGTTTCATGTAACCAAAACATATATCTTGATTTTGGTTTTGTTTTTCTAGTACAACTAAATAGTATGTGTTTGGTGGGTGAGTTTAATCTGTTTATATTCATCACAATTACTGATATATTCAGATGAATTCCTGCCATCTCATTTTGTTTTATACTTTATGTTTTCCTTTTACTGTTTCTTTCCTACTTTTTGTGATTAATGAAATTTGTTCACTTTTCTCATCTTGTCATCTTGGGTTACACCTTGTCTTCTTACTTTTAGGAGTGATTTTTTTTAGTTTTTACCATATACAATTAACTTTGTATTCAAGTAATATATAAAGTAATTTAGTCTTATTTTTCCTCCTGAGGAAAAACCAAAATATTTTAGCACTCTCACTATACTTCAAATTCTTTTCTCTGGTTGTTAATCTTATTATTACTCCAAGTTTTAGTTCTACCTTTTTGATTATACAAAAAATTGGGTCATACTCATGATGCTGTTTTGTATTTTGGGTGAATAATTCAATTTGGCCCTATAGTATCCTGTCAAGAGTTGCCTATCACGGCTGCTAGAATCACAGTTTTTCCTTTGGTTCATTTTTCTTCTTGCTAAATTCCTTCCTTTTGTACTTCTTTTTTTTTTCTTAAAAAATATTTTTAGCTATAGTTGCACACAATAACTGTATTTATTTATTTACTTATTTTTATGTGGTGCTGAGGATTGAACCTCAAATGTGCCAGGCAAGCACTGTACCTCTGAGCCCCAGCCCCAGCCCATCCTTTTTCACTTTTTTCAGTCAGGGTTCATGGGTAGTAATCTGTTGTAGTTTTTTAAAAAGTCAAGTACGGAATTCTAGGTCAATAGTTTTTGTTGCTCCTTATTCTCAGCACTTTAAAAAATATTACTTTCTAGACTTTTGGCCTCAGTTGTTGCTTGTAAGAAAGCCACTGTACCCATAAGTACCGTTTTTTACAAAAATGCATTTTATTTTACTCTTTGAAGCTCTGTCGTTTCACCAGGATAGATTTAGTGGCAGATATTCTTGGCACACAATGCCTACTTTCTGAGAAAACCCATATCTTTCTTTAATTCTGGTAGGTGCAGAATTAATGCCACACTGCCATTGTCCTTTGTGTATCTTCTGGAATTCCTCTCAGGTGAGGGATGGAGTCTCTCCAGGCTGTACTGCAACTACTTCACGCATTTACCCCTCCTCCCTATCCTCTCCCTTTCTGCTTCCTTACTTCCAATAGGCTTTGCCTGGAAACAACCCCTCTGTAAAGCACTTGTATCTGAAAAGCTATGCTTCTAAGACCCACAGCTAAGGAACTTACTCAATGTCACCTGCTGGTGATTGGTGGAGCCACCCTTTCTGTGGCCACATTTATAGCACCCGCTGAAAAGGAGTTGTTCACACCAGCTATGTAGAATGGGGTCAACAACATCCCACCCATGTCCCTTCAAATGACATCTACAGCAAGTCTCAGTGGATGACTTTTGCCCCCCCTTCCACACACGCTATACTGATGAATCATGATGATCACTGACCTTGTCTCAGCCTGCACCTCTGGTCCCCTTCCCGGGGACACTCAGCCTTGGACTTCCCTGGCTGAGTGCTCCAGCCCCAAGTCTGGTTGAACTTCATCTGCTCTGTCTGTGTTGGGGGAGCGTGGGAGTCTGGTCTTTCTCCACCTTCTTTTCAACCTCTTGTCTGGCACGGCTGCTGGGCCCTCTTTCCTCTAAGGCCTTCTCTTTTTGGTTCTTAATAGCCTTTTCTTCTCTGAACAACTTTCCTCTTGCATTTCAAAAACTTTGGCTTTCAAAAGTATTGTTTCTGATCTGGGATCAAGAGCTTATTTTGGAAGTTAGAACTGAACATAGACTATTTCTTTCTCTCTGTATTCCCACTGTCCTCATTCTCCTTCAGGTTCTGTGGGAGCTGTACAAGGAAGGGAAGAAAAGAAAAGTACAGACTTTTATGTTGCAAGGTGCTTTCTCACCATGGCATTGAGACTGCATTGGCACAAAGCCTGGCATATGGTTTGTATGCCGTGCATGTTGCCAATATACTTTTTGTAATTATTAAGGTATTTTGTTCAGTGGCATTTGCTGATGTAGGTCTCCTACCCACAGATTTCTTGGTCTTGGTGCACTCTCAGGCCCCAAACCTATAGCCTTAGCTCTAATCTCATTCTCTAGATAGATAACCAGGATCTGAGGGGCTCTGGATCTCCCAAGGACCCTTGGGAATAATATGTACTAAAATAACATCTGGGAAACCACTGTTTCTAGAATAAAATCCCCGTATCCCTGAAGATTTATCCTTCTCTCTGTGTTATTATCGAATCACATTTAAATAAGCACAAACATTCCTTTCATTTATTTGCCTATTGTCTTTACTTTATGTATTTCCTTTTCTTTCTCCCCCAATCTAGAATTTAAATATTTGAATTTCTGTGTTCAAAACCAAACTATGAAAAGACTAACCCAAAGGGAAAAAAAATGACTCAACTGCTTGAAGACCAATACCCTGGTCTTGTATTCATGGGCATGTGAAGACCTGCAGAAGTAAAATAAAAGAGTATGGAAAGAAGTACATATATTAAGTTGCTTCAGGTAACTTTGATGAGTTCCCGCTGATTTTACTGGCACTAGACTATATACTGGTGAGTACAAAGGAAATGTCAATCACTTAGTTGGTTTCCTGTAGGAACCTTAGGAACACAGGGATTAGCCACATGAGGCAATCACCAAACAATATTCAATTATTCAATTTTCCTGGGCCACATCCCTACCATAACTACCCTATCACCCCCAGCCCTGTGTCCCATAGAGCTAACATGTAGTAAGTAGCATTTATTTTGTGCTAGCCCTTTGTACGTGTTTACTCAATCACTTACTCTATGCACCAGGTAGACATTGCTGTTATGACTATTTCATGAATTAAAAAACTGAAGCCTAAAGGGGTATAGTAGGATTCTCACTTCTGCTTCTTAGCTCTGCTCTCTTCTTTCTTTTTTTTGGTACTGGGGATTGAACTCAGGGGCACTTGACCACTGTGCCATATCCCCAGCCCTATTTTGTATTTTATTTAGAGACTGAGTCTCACTGAGTTGCTTAGTGGCTTGTTTATGCTGAGGCTGGCTTTGAACTCATGATCCTCCTGCCTTGGCCTCCCAAATTGCTGGGATTACAGGACTGTGCCACTGTGTCCAGCCCAGCTCGCTTCTTACTCTTATAGTAAAGGCCATCATGTCTTAAAGCATGTTATTATGATTCAGTGCCTACTATAGTTTGGATCTTGAATGTTCCCCAAAGACTCAGGTGTTAAAGGGCTGTTCCTCAGTGTGGCACCATTGAGAGGTGGTGCAACTATTAAGATGTGGGGCCCTGTGACAGACTCAGGTCTCTTCCACCCTCGTTCTCTCTCTTTTGCTTCCCACCTCCGTAAGGACTGAAGCCTCTGAAACTATGGGCCCAAATAAAATCTTTTCCTTTCTTTAAGTTTATTTATCTCAGGTATTTGTTACAGTGACAGAAATCTGACAAAGGCAGGTATGTCTCATATTTTTGCAATGGCTGCTGTACTCATTTCAGAGTTAAGTGCTTGGGAAATGATAGATGTTCACTAAATTTGGGGGAGAGTTCTTAAGTTCCTTTGGGTTCTCCATTGATCTTACTTATTTTGACTAACACATCCAATCCACACAATCCTGATTTTCAGACCTTCCACACCAATAGAGTCAGAAACTGAGGGCTTGTTTTAGGCTCAGCAGTTGGTTGTCTGAGCCAGGCTCCATGTGTGAGTAGGTGGTAATGAGGAGGTATGGCTGTGGTGTTAAGGAATGGTGTGAGCAGAAGTTCTGTGGGCATGAGATGCCTGAAGCATCAAGTCCAAGGAAACACTTGGAAACCAAAAGTTGGGTCCAAAGCAAATTGCCAGTAATATGAAATTTTCAGTCAGAGGGCATGGGAAACAGAGCCCAGCAGTACCTGTTCCTGGGCATAGACATTCTAAGGTTGCTGAGTCCTCAGCTAGGTCTGAGGCTTGGACTCATGCTCTAAGTGGAGTGGGTGGATCTGCCTAGGCTCAGCCTGTCCCCAACAGGGCCTCCTGTGCTTGCACTCAAGTCCTACCCTCCATCCTACATGGGAAGGTTTTGATGGCTGAGGAGGGGAGTCCAAGTGGGAAGGTAGGTGAGGAATGAATGGGGCCTATCCTGAGAAGTTGTCCCTAAGCCAAAATATAAATCTCTCATTCTTACAGCAACATAATCACTTAATGGCCATGGAGTTTCACAATCAGGAATTGGGTACTTCGGTGGGGAGGTGTGAAATATGTATTTTGTAATCTGGATGTTATATAGATACAGGGGTGTTACTTTTTTAGGAAATTAGAATTCATTTTGGTAGCTATTTTCATATTATCTCTCCTTTTCCCCTTGAGATTATGGACAGTTTTAATAGAAGGTGATCTGAGAGACTGTGAAGGACTATTATGAATACTTGGATGTGGAAAGCTGCAGTTTCAAGTCATGGTTTTCATGCCAAAACTCATGTGCCTTTAATCCAGTGGATTTCTTTCCTGGGACCTGTAGAGGAGGTTTTTTTCAGCCTAATGCATTGCATCTAGAACAATGCAATCTCATGGTACACAGATTACTTTTAATGAATTAATTTTAATCTTGCAAGAGATTTTAGTTTGCATTTAGGGCTTTATGTTTTTATCCTTTTCCTTTGATTTTTTTGATTTTTTAATAGATTCTGCTTATTTGAGTCTAAAATAGGAGGAGTAGGAAAGAGTCTAGTTAGTCATTATTTGGAAGGCAGTGCTCTATATTTAAACAATTCTCTTAGTGACCTTAATAGTCAGCAAAGAAAATAATGCCCATTGAGTAGCATGTGAAGATTAGCACAAAAAAAATTTGGTTATCTTTTTCTTCCCAGCTAATTAAATCACTCAAAATATAACTTAAATGCCCAATTGACAGTAAAGATTTCAGGAAATAAGAACTACCAGCTTGGGTATTAGCAATGTTAACCTGTAAAGAACCAGTGTTGGAAAGTCAGGTGGCATTATGAGCTGACCCTGCAGACTGCCTGGTGGGACACAATTCCACTACCCATCAATGGTAAGACTTGGGGACGTGTCACCTTTCTCTAAGGCTGAATTTCCTTTTATGTAAAAAAGAAAATGATATTAACATCTAATTTAGAAGAGGTATTTCTATGATTAAATAAGAATAACAATTATTTTAGGGAATCTAAGTTAAATAACTAGCCCAAAAGAATTGAAAGATTGTATGTGCAAATGTGTTTCTTTTAACATCATTCATAATTTAAAAAATTTAAAGCCAGTTAAATGGCCATCAATAAGAGAACCATTAAGCACATTATTGAATCGTTTTTTGGTGATATGTTTTGCAGCCCTTACGGGAACACTCACAAAGCTTATGCAGAGAAATAAAATGAACAGAAATACCCAAATAACATAAATTGAAAACATAAGGAAGAAAATTTATGTGTAGCATTATAAAAAGCATATAAAATATAAATACAAAGGAAGTAAGAAAGAGAGTTCACAAAATGGTAATAGGGTGGCTGAGTCATACATCTTTCTCATCATTAAATTTTTCTATTACATTATTATATTGCTTTTATAATTAAAACACAGTAGCATTATTCATTACTTTTATTTTTCCTATTTATGAAACAATGCTTACTTTAGAAAACACAGATAATGCAGAAAATTGTGGAGAATAAAATTAACCTTAATGCTGCCATTAATATTTTAACTTCCATTGCTTCGTACTTCTGTATACATTATATATGATCTATATGTAGATGTCAAAGTACATTTGCTTTTTCTGAATTAGCATTGCTTTACTTTCAATTTACCTCTCAGTCTGCTTCTCAGGCTGTTGTTTTTGCATCTCTTTATCTTTGATCTTTCCAAACAAGCCAATTCTCCCTTTCCTAGGAGCTTTAAATTCCTCTCTCTTACTGGGAACACCAAGCAGCCCTTTGAAATATTCTTGTGTTTCTTGTCAAAAATAATCTTCAGAGGCAAACTGTGACTCCAGGACTTCCAGCTACTACTCTTTTATTGTGGTGCTGTTCTTCCCCCATTGATTCCATGTCGTTATTGTGGTTGTTTACTCATGAATTATCATTTGATAAAGTGAGACCACTCAGACTCTTTGGTCCCATGCACCTGCCCTTGAGTCCATGAGGACTTCACCCAAGTGGAAAGCAGTCAAGGAGGCCATGCACCAAGCTCACTTCCTCAGAGGTATTCCTCATTTTTGGTTCTTCTATGTTGTGGGAAAATTTGTGCATTCTCTTGGAATTAGGGGAGCACTTATATTTCATATAAATAGAGGTTTACTTGCTTGGATATGTGGGTAAAGCTCTCAGCCTAGGGTGTACTCATTCTGGGCTGGGTTCTACCCTGACTCCCACCTGTAGCATTTTACTTGAAAAGAACTATACATTCTTCTGCTTCTTACTTGGGGCTAGAACTCAGCTGGATGAGTTCACTTACCAGGGAAGGATTTTATAGATGCCTGCAATTCATATACTGGTTGTAGGCAGGGTGACTCTTCAACTTGCTATTTATCAGAGCTGAATTAGAAACCAGGAAGGCAAAGGAATCTCTGTCTAGAAAATAGACCTTTTTCCATTGAGATCAAACCTGTGGACAAATGCAGAAGGAAAATGCTAATAATGAGTGGAATGCTGAATGGATTTGGTGAGCATAAATCTGTGTGTCATAAATTAGTACCTTAGCACTGGTGGCTATACCAATTCTCTCTCCCTCCCTCCTTTCCTCTCTTCTTTTCTTTACTCTCTCTCTTTCTTCCATCCATCAGCTTTAGACCATGAATATTCCAGTTAGGAGTAGATAGTGGGGGAAATGTAAACCTTCTTCCTACCTAGTTTGTGAAAGGTGATCTTAAATTTCAAAGAGTAAAGCGTGTAGAAACCTGTTCTGCTTCTTAATTCACTTCCAACTAACTATGCTTGGTAGTAATTTTTAAGAATGCATCTAAGAACTTTCTAAAAGGTTGACTGTGATCCTTGTTTTTTTTTATTTGTTCTTTTTAGTTATCCATGACAGCAGAATGTACTTTGACATGTCATACATACATGGAATATAACTTCCCATTCTTGTGGTGTACATGATGTGAAGTTACACTGGTCGTGTATTCTTATATGAACAGAGGAAAGTTACTATAATGTAGGACAGTTATTCTACTGTCTTTCCTATTCTCATACCCCCTCCCATCCCTTCATTCCCCTCTGTCTAATCCAATGAATTTTATATTACCTTACCACTCCCTCACACACACCTTATTGTGTGTTAGCATCTGCATATGTGATCTTTTTTAAGAGTTGCTTTGATTTTTTTTCTGGTTATTGTGAAAGAACTGTGGGATAAACTCTTAAATTTGTAGATCCCTACTTTCAAGTTAAATACTTTGTCAAATATACTAAAAAAAATGGTATTTGATGTTTCCTATCTTAACACTAAACTTTCTAAAATCATTCTGAGAAATATTTTTTTTTGAAAATTTTCTCAAAAAAATTTGCTGAAAAATATTTGAACAATTTTCATAAACTATAAGGTTTGTGGATGAATTTGAGATGAGATTTAGTTGTTTACCTACCTTTACTTTGTTAAGACATAGTATTCCTGCTCAAAAAAAAAATTGATGAAAGTAAAGAGGCAAGATATTTTATCTCTTCCCCTCCTCCCCATACTGTGACCTCTGACTCAGAACCAGGATTTGAATCAACTAGGAAAGATGGTGATCACCTCTTTACTATAGAGGTGTTCTTCTCTACCATACATTTCTATATCACTTTCTGAGGTTTATGAGGAATAAGTGTGGGACTTGCAGTGATGCATTTTATCTGGAGAGATACTTAATTGGATAGTGTATTAGTCTGTTTTCTGTAGCTATAACACAATACCAGGAGCTTGGACTTTATAAAGAAAAGACATTTATTTAGCATAGAGTTTTGGAGTCTGAAAGTCCTACAATGAGTGGCCTAATCTGTTCAGCCTCTGATGAGGGTTTTATGGTGGATGGCAACACCACAGCAAGAATATACACAGAAGAAAGCACATGGTAAGATGGGAAGGCAGAGAGATTCAGGGGCTTGGCTTGCTCTTTTGTATAGGCTTGTTCTTTCAGGAACTAACTGGAGTTCATTGAGAACTATATTAATCCCTTTCAAAGGAGGTGCCTCCAATGACCAAATCACCTTCCCCTAGGCCCTTTGTCTTAGAGGTTTCACCATCTCCTGATGCTGTGACACGGGAACCATGCTTCTAGCATGTGAACCTTTGGGGACACACTCAAAAAATATCCAAGCCATATCAGATGAGTGTGTGTATATGCCTGTGCTTCATATTATCAGAGAATCAACCATAGGATGGGGAGGCTTTTCAGCTTAGTGTCGGAGCTTAACTAAAAGCAATGCCCCTTACAAATGAGCAGGAAGCTCTGCTCATGCAACAAACCTCCTAATAAACTGTGAAAATGAGTGAAACTATTAAGTGAACCATCCAGGGTGAATTCTCAAGTTAGCATACCAGCTGAAGTGAAGGTTATAAATCAAACAGAAAGGAGTTTTGTTTTGTTTATATTATCAAAGATAAGAGCCAAGATGAAAGGCAAACATGAGGCAGAAGGCAGCATGCTCCAACTGAAGACAGCAAGAGAGAGCAAGAATGCCTGCAAGGATGCCCATGACTCAGCCTGCAGCAGAGGCAAGGAATGAGAGTAGGGCTTCTGAGGTTGGGAAGTTGCTCAGTGCATCCTGTGCTGAGGATGGAACAGCACATTCTGGGGAATGAAAATTCCTATACTCCTTTGTTTAACAGAGAAGCTCAGTCTGAATAAAATTGCCCAGAAGTAAATTTTCTTCTGCTAGTCAGATGACCAGCTAGGAGAGTCAAAAGATTCCATTTGCAGGGAAACAGAGCCACATGTTTGTTGACAGCTTGTTTATGAAGCTCATGGGCGAAAGTATTTTGGATGGGTCTCCATGTACAGCACTAATTCAGTTATCTGGCACCTGCACAGAATGATTCATTCTGTAGGACAATATAGTTTGTGTCACTTAGAGGAATATCCCTATAAGACTCCCTATTATTTTTAAAGACTCTTGGCCCTTATACCCCAACCTCAACTCTCTGAGATAGGCAAAAGCCTCCTAGGTGCTAATTTTCATTGTCTATTTTTAGTAGAAAAAACTTGGGTATTATAAAGAATTAGAGAAGGACAAAGTACACAAATAAACTTAGTAGAAGCATATATGAATTGCTTATTATTTATAATATAGAGGAAAATTATTAGCTTCTATGTAAGGTTTTATATTAAGAAATTACACTCTGTAAATTTAAAAAATTGTCCAGTAATTTCTTTACAGTTAAATTAATAGTATAAATAATGCAAATGCACAGGCATTGTACAAAACAGAATATGGAATGATTTTCTATACATGTTTTAGTAATAGAGAATGAGTCATGTTTGAAATACAATACATGCATGTGTTAATGCCGAGTAATTGGAAGTTTTATGTCAGAAATAGTGTTGATGTAACTATGTCTCACCACATTTTAGGATTACCCGGTCAACCCACAACACAATGAATTAATAACAGGCTAAAGAATAATTTATATTTTAAAAAAAGCAAAAATAGCAGCAATTAAAATTGCAACTGATTCCAACAGCAAAATTGGGGAAGTAATGAAGTTCCTCCCTGATTGAAAATTTTGCAATCTGTGCCTACATGCACAGTAGAGTCTTTGTAAAGTCAGAGCCTTGTACTGATTTAGAATCTTCCAGAAACTCAGTGAACTTGCTAATTTTAGTCTAAATACCCAATTTTAGTTATATTTAATCTCTTGATAGTAAGCTACAAATAATAGCTGTAAGTAGTAAGGATATAAAGAATTGAGAATCAGCCACCCATAGGAATTCACAAGTGGGCTTTTAGACATTAGCAGGACCCTGAGGACGAAGCCTCAAGAACCACTGGGCTGGAACGTCCTCAGTTTAGGAAGGAAGACAACGAAGGTCTTTCTTGGAGCTAGTAGACTTATTTATTGCCAATCTTTAAGGCAGAGAAAACCTGACCCTTGGGGAATGAGATACAGAATTATGTAATATTCCTCCACCACAAGTTGAGACTTGCTCTTCAAAGCCCCAAATTTTTAAGAAGCATTTTTAATGAAAATTATTCTGAAGATGTATGCTAATCATTTCTTTGCCTTTTAACCAGAGTATACTCACCAATTAAGTGATCTTTGTCATCACTATTAATATTAGTTGTTGCAAAACACTGCAATAAAATGATACCCACAGGGTTTTCTAAGAGTAGAATACTTGCATCTAAATGTTAAATAATAAAGCTATCTCTCAAGTTAGCATACCATCATAATCTACTACTTAAGTCCAGAGTTTTAATAGTTTTTTTTTTTTCCCAGTCCTCTTTCTTGCTATCAGCTTATCAATTTTCAGCTCACGCTTCTCTGAACTAGCCCAGCCGATCTGAACTGGAAACTACTATGTTGTAAAGAACTGATTACCTTTTTAAAAATATTCTAATTACATATGGACTTTTTTATGAATAAAAAAGTTCAAAAATTGTGATTCTTCTCTGACATAGCATAGGAGATCATTACTTGAATTTTGAGACATTGTTTTGGTTGCACACAAAGGTTGTTTTTTTCCTTACATATTTAATAAGTTTTAGATTACTATCATTATTGATCTTATTAACACTACTGTACATTTCTAATGATATTTTTAGTTTGTAAACATTTGTAACCATATTTTCTCAAATGGCCCTTGCCAAATTCCTAATAGGTAGACAGAGCTAATAGTCATATTTCATCCACTCAGTCTATGGTTAACTAATACTCATTGATGGCCCATGTGCCAAGAACTAAGGAAAATAAGTCTTCAGCATTACAAAAGCTAGTAAATGAGAAGGCTAGATCCAATTCTAGAGCTCCCTGTTCAGGGATATTTTCCATATAATATGGTGTCCAGGTGGTTATATTTTCTAGGAGTGAGAGATAGTTTTATTATTTAACATCTGTATTTATTTATGAGTTAGATACTTCTATATAAGAAGTAACTCAGGCACAGGCAAGCTCAGAGTCTTGACCAGTTATAAAATCAGGGCCAACATGTCTAGTGTACCAGGCTATTGATGGGATGTATTGATGGGCAAGCTATGGCCATCACATAGTACTTGCCTATTTCATATATCATTAAAAATTTTTTTTGTTATTTCCAGCTCCAAAAGACCCAAATATATAGAAATATTCCTTCCCAGTCACTTTTCTTAAAGTCTTTTATCTAGTAAGGTGGCTCCCTCCTAATGTGCAACTCCCAAAGCCTTCCATGACCTTTTCATAGCAATGTGGGTTGTCTCCATCTGCATCAGCCTGCTGGGATTCCCCAGGAATAGCTATTTTTAGCAGGCCTTAGATTTCTAAGTATTGTCAATTTTTCTTCTGAAGGATGATTTTTCCCTTAAAGGAATATATGCCTGAGTCCTTACCCAAGTGTGATTAGACTAAAATTTGAGAATAAGTAAGTGTCCACAATATACCCCTTCCTGAATTAATAGAAGTTAAGGGCTCTGTTAAAAGGAAAAGAAGATTTAAAGAATTGACTTCAATTTGTGCAGTAATTGAGTTGGAAGGATATTTAGGAATTGATCACTTAGAAGAACCATTCTTATCCTTGGTCTCATGGCAGGATGACCTGTGAAACTCAAAAGAGTTGTACCTCTCCAGGGTCTCATTTAATGGCTCCTAAACTACTCTGTTAAGGTGGGTAGGTCTGGATCAGGGAGAGATGAATCCTGACTGAAAACATGTTTTGGGATTCAGCTGCATTAAACATGGTGTGCAGTGTGTTTATAATAAGTTGGCAGAAAACTCGAAGTGATATTGGGCAAGGATATTCCTGAGAGTAGAGAAAGAAAGACCAAGAATAAACTTCATGTTTAGAAGAAAGAAATCAGATATTGAGTTGCTACCCTATTCTTTCATACATTGAATGCTGAAAGAAAAAGAAATATGAAAAAATGAGCTCTCTGAATTGCCAGAAAATATGGGACATGAATAATAATTTGCTTTATGTGTTGGCTGAAAATATATGCTTCAATTGAACAATTATTAACTATTTTTTGATATTTTAACAAATATCATCCTATCTTTTTTTCTATGAACTGGGTTGTGCTATATTGAGTGTTAATAATGGGTATTAACAAATGAGAATTAACTCATTTAATTCCCCAAATAACACTGTGATATACTATTTTCCCCTGCAAATGTAAACAGCATTTAAGGAATTTGCTTGCGGTCTTTCTGTAAGTGACAGAGCAAAATTTAACTCAGTCTGCTGAATCCTAAACCCCAGTTCTTCAGCACTGTGCTAATCTGCCTTCCAATTACATAATCTATCTTGAACACAAATTTCTTGTCACTTTGAAAATATCTTTTTTATCCCTAGCTTTTCAGAATAAACCTATTTTCAAAGTTATTATTATGAAATATTTACTTAAACTGGTCAAGGAAACCTCTTTTTCTGAAAATATTGCAGGTTTTTTTAATTAGCCAGCATAGGGGAGAGATGAGACAGAGGACGGACTCCAATTCTAGCATAAATACACTGGATGAAAGCCATCAGGTTCTGGGGCCTGGCATGAGATCTTACTTCTTCTATGTGCTCCATAGCTATAGAGTGGAGAAGGTGCTTTTCCTGATTACCAAGAAAATGCCAAGAAGGCTATTCAACTTTGCAATGTCCTGACAAACACACTCCCAGATTAATCTTATGTGGGTAATAATAATGATTGAACAAAAAATTTAACATTAAAAATACTGCAATAGGCACCACATATTAGGGCAATGAAATTACCCTATTTAATATTATAATGGGCAAATATACATCATTATACATTTGTTCAAACCCATAGACAAAGTACATCACCAAGTATGAAACCGAATGAAAACTATGACTCTGGGTAATGATGATGTATCAGTGTAGATTCATTAGTTATAACAAATATACCACTCTACTGCTGGATGTTGATAATAGGAGTACAGTAGTTTCCCATTATCCATGGTTTCTCTTTCTATAGTTTCAGTTACGTGTGGAAACTGCAGTCTGGAAATATTGGTTGGGAAATTGTACAAACAAATAATCCATAAGTCTTAAATCATGAGGCATTCTGAGTAACATGATGAAATCTCTTGCAGTCCTGTTCCAACTCATCTAGGAGGTGAATCATCCCTTTGTCCAACATATCCATGTTGTATACACTGCCCTCCTGCTAGTTGCTTAGTAGATATCTTGGTTATCAAATTGACTGTTGCACTATGGTAGCACTTGTATTCAAATAACACTTACTTTATATAAAAATAGCTCTAACATACCCAAGTCATGATACTGGCAATTTTAGTATGCCAAAGAGAAGCTATAACATGCTTTCTTTAAGCGAAAAGATAAAAGTTTATCATGATGGGGCTGGGATTGTAACTCAGTGTTAAAGCGCTTGCCTAGCATGTGTGAGGTGCTGGTTCAATTATCAGCACCATATATAAATAAATAAAAATAAAGTTCTATTAACAACTAAAAATATTTTTAAAAAGGTTATAATGGTTATATATATGCAGAAAAGTAGTACAGTATATGTAGAGTGCAGAACTAGGAATGATTTTAAGCACTCACTGGGGGTATTGGAACATATCCCCCATGGTTAAGGGTGGGGCTACTACATATGAAAAATATTGTTACCTTCTGCTCTGGTTTGCTGTGAACCTAAATTTGCACTAAGAATAAAATCTATTATTGATTAAAAAGTTACTACAAAATATATTATGCTAAGTAAAAGAAGCCAAACACAAAAGACCAATATTGTGTGAGGGCACTTATATAAAATATCCAGAATAGACAAATCTGCAGAGACAGAAAGCAGGATAGTGGCTACCAGGACAGGAGGGGAGGAATGAAAAGTAGCTCTTTAGTGGGTACAGGGGTTTTCTGGGGGTGATGAAATATTCTGAAACTAGGCAGGGGTTCTAGTGATCATACAACATTGGAAATGTACCAAAACCATTGAATGGTATAACTAAAAGAGGTTAATATAGTGATTCTTATGTTATGTGAAATTTTCCTTAATTAAAAATATTTAAGACCCAGGTGTGGTGGTTCACGCCTGTAATCCCAGCAGCTCGGGAGGCTGAGACAGAAGGATTTCGAGCACAAAGCCAGCATCAGTAATGGCACTAAGTAATAGTACAAAGCAACTTTGTGAGACCCTATCTCTAAATAAAATACAAAATAGGTCTGGGGATATTGCTCAGTGGTCACGTCCCCTGAGTTTAATCCTTGGTCCAAAAAAGAAAAAGAAAAGATTTTAAATCCTGCAACACAAGAGAAGGAAATGTCACTTTGATAATTGATAATTCGGGAAGAACTTTGCCTTTGAAAATGAAGTACTATAAAAATTCGTTTAAAAAAAATGTCTTCTCAATGACTTTGAATGTGAGAAGGTATGAAATTTACAGGTGCAGAGATATGTAATGATTAACATTTTCTGAGTTAAGATATGAAAAGTTTGGAACAGTATTATAATTTCTTAGCAGAATTTAAATTCAGTTGAAGGTGGTTAAAACCTGAATTTACACCAGAAAAGTAAACCACTGATATGCAAAAGAAAAATTTATTTTCTCAGAATGCAAAAAGACAAAATGAATAAGAAAACAATAAAAGTATAAGTAGTCAACTGGGTGAAGGAGAATGGTAGATTCAGAACAATAAACTCAATAATCATAGCTGGGGAATTTTTTTTCTCAGCAAAAACAAAGGGCTAAAAATAGAAAAAAACCCCAATATTTCATAAAACGTAATTGAAGAGATTTTTAAAAAATAAAAGTATCATTACTGTGATTTTTTAAATAAAGAAAACAAAGCATTAGTAAAGTATCAAAATGGAACAACAGACTGGTTGTTGGTAAAGGACCAAAAAATTAGGCTAGAAACAGATTTCTTTGAAACTTAGACTCCCAGAAGATATTGGAAGAAATTCTATAGAATTTTAAGGAAAACCTCTCATGAAACAAGGATATTTTCTCAATTTATCATGAATGTGAAAGCAACAGAGAGATATTCTAAGATAAATAAATAAGAGCACAGAAAATATAAATTCTTGCTTTCTTAAAATTGTTTGAGTAAAATGGTACAGTCACTCCAGAAAACAGTGTGGCAGTTTCTTATAAAACTAAATGTGCTATTGCCATATGACCTAGCAATTACATTCTTGGCATTTATCCCAGAAAAATTGAACCCTATGTTCATACAGACCCAGTCCATGAGTGTTCATAGGAGCGTTGTTAGTAAGAGCTTCAACTAGAAACAGTCAAACATCCTTCAAAAGGTGCACACTAATTGTGGTATTTCTAGCCCATGAAGTACTACTTAACAATACAAAGCAATCAACTAGAGTTTGGGGTGTAGCTCAGTGGTAGAGTGTGTTTGGTCCCCTGCTCTCCAAAAACAAAAAATAAAACAAAAGATCAAACTACTGATGTAAACAATTTTAGTAAATCTCTAGAGAATTATGCTGAGTGAAATAGCCCATCCCTCCAGATAGCATACAATATGATTCCATCTACATAGCATTCTTGAAATGGAAAAAAAAATGGAGAATAGATTAGTCCTTTCACAGGCTACAGAGTTGATAGAGGTGGGAATGTAGAGAAAGGATGTGTGGTCACAAAAGGGCAAACTGAGGGATCCATGTAGAGCTGGAATTGTGCTGTGTGGTGGTGGATATATGAACTGACATGAGATAAACCTCTATAAACACAAACCCACATATAAACACAAATGAATGGGTACAAGTAAATTGGGGAAATCTGAGTCAAAGCCAGAGATGGTATCAATGTCAGTGTCCTGGTAGTGATATTGTACTAGAGTTTTGCAAGATGTCACCATCTTTACATTAAGTAAAAGGTACACTTGATATCTTTATTATTTCCTGCAACTTCATGTGAACCTACCATTATCTCAACTAAAAATATCAATAAAAATGTTACTTTTGAAATATGCTGTCCTTACTGAAAATTTAATCAAATTAAGATCACAAGAATTACTTAGCTTGATGGAAAGCATAAATATCATTGTAGAATCTAGTACTGATAGGAAAAGTTATTTCTAATAAAGGATTCTGCAAAATGAAAAAAAAAGAATATTCTGGTTTGGAAACCTCATTTTATATTAACAAGGAATAGGAAATGAAGGAAATAAAGCTGGAATAAATTTCCTTTTTAAGCAATGAGGAGTCAAAAGATACTTTTTCATTTTTCATATTGATGAGGGAATAAAGTTTTTTTTTAACTTAAAAATAATATCATATGTAATTAAAACAGGATGTTTACCTTTTAAGTTTATCCTTCCTATCAAGGACAAACACACACATAACAAGACAAAAAAAAAAAAAAGACAAAGTTTAAAAAATTCAGGTAAACATAAGCAACATAATGTATAAGGACAATCATTGACCATATTAAAACTAAATCAATAAATCCCCTATGTAAGATAAAAAGTTGTCAGATTCATTAAAAAAAATATATTGAACCAGATGGAGGTCCACATGTCATAGCCCTCAATATTTTAAAGTTGAAAGTCAAGCCCACACACTGTTAAATATCTTCCCTCTACCTCCTCTCTGACACATAAACCTTAAAACAACCTGGAAGCCCGGGGTTGAATACAGAATTCTTGGGCTTGTGAACTCTTTGGAGGCTGTGCAAGTGATAGCACAAAGCTGTGACTCCCACCCTGCAGAGGCCTGTCCCTTTGTTCCCAAAGAGTACTTAGAGAATACAGCTGTGACCACATAAATCTGTACATCTCCTTTCCTCCCAAATCCCAAACACCTGCCTTTGTCCACTCAATGAGCCTAAGGATGGGCATCTAAGGATGACCTTGGAAGATGACCTTGAAAGAGGCTGCCTAGGTTGTAATATGCTCCTTTTGCCTAATAGTACACCATGGAGATTTTCCTGTAGTGTTCACTTTCATTCATCACCAGTGTTTTCACATGGCTCCCTAACCTTATATTGACCAGAGAGAGTTTCTGCAAAGGGTGGCAGGAAAGCTGTGGGAAGGAGATAGGACCCCTCATTTTGAGTTCAAATAGTGTAACTTTGCATTTAGTTACTTATCTTGTTGGACTTCTGCTTAATATTTTGTTTAAAGACTGAAAGTATAAGGATCCATAAGTCAAAAAAAAATAGGCTTGTCAATTTCAATTTGAAGAACTTAGCCAGTTTTCTATGGTTGGGTATTTAAGTTCTGATCAATTTTATTTTATTATAAATACTTTTCATATCTATCTATCTGATTAATTAGTATTCTTCTGCTACAGATTGGTTCTTAAGGGTTTCCCAAAGGCCCATGGGTCAAAGGGTATATTGCTAGGTGCAATTGAGAGGTGGTGAGATTGTGGCCTGTTGGTTCAGGTCATTGGAGATGTGCTCTCCAAGAGGACAGTGGGACAGTAACTCTCTACTTATTCTCTTTCGTGCCCTGACCATGAGGTGAGCAGTTTTGTTCTGTAGGCTCTTGCAGTGATGTACTGATACAGGCCCAAAGCAACAGGACCAACTCATCATGGACTGAAACCTCTAAAACTGTGAGTAAAACTTTTCTCTTTATAAGTTTATTATGTCGGGCATTTGTTATGGTAATGGAAAACTGACTAATGTAGAAATCTTTCTTTAAGAGTCTTTCAGATGTCACTGTCTACCCACATGGGAAGTCTTTTATTCTGATTTTCTTTTTTAAAACTTTGCTCAACTCAAGTCTATATTTTCTTCCCAGGTGGTCATACCTCTATCATGCCACCCTCTGATGCATTGAAGATCTCTCCCTGTAGGCCTGTGGTGGTCCATGCCTATAATCCCAACAACTGATGAGGCAAGGAAGGATTGCCAAGTTCCAGACCAGCCTGGACAATTTAGAGACCCCATCTCAAAATAAAAAATAACAAAGGCTGGGGATGTAGCTAAGTGGTAGAGTGCTACTGGGTTCAATCCCCAGTACAAAAAAAAAAAAAAAGAAAAAGAAAAAGAAAAAAAAATAGAAAAGAAAGAAAGAAAGAAAAAGAAAAGAAAAAAAGACCTCTCTTCACTTTGTCTTATAGTGAAGGACGTTTCTTTTTACCTCTGTGTTCCTGCACTGGAGGGGCTCACTAGTACTCACTGGATGAGTGGATCCTTTGTGCAACTCTACTTGTTCAAATTCCATGTCCACTAAACCAAATTTCAACAGACATAAGGATCACTGTGAGAGTGGCTAAAGCACAGATTCCCGGGCTGTTTCTCCAGAAAACCTAACATGCTTCCCAAACTAGTGATGTTGCCCATCTGAAGACAGGCTTCCGGGAGGCACTGTACTCAAAATCTTTATCGTTTGTCTTCTGGGAGGATTTTCTTGAGAGGATAAAATGTTCAGATCTCTGGTGAGAACACGTGGGTCTACTTGGTTGTTCCCAAAATTCTGGTTTTTACAACCTCTTTTTTATATGTCAGTTTCATTAATATGAGTTATTTTCCCTGAGTTTTATACAATGTGGAAAACTGATAAATCCACTTTCTATTCCTCATTTGCTGAGGTCTCACTTTGGGAACATGTGGACCCTATTAAGGTAGTGGCATTTTAGGAGGCTCTCTGAGCAGCTGGCTGGACTGCTTTCCTACCAAAGCTTTCTATCTTCTGTCTCATCACCACTGCAACAAATTAAGTATTTTTTTTCTTCCTAATCATTTCCAAAGACGGCTTACAGATTTATGTCCATTAGAATGTGTACTTAGAAGCTGTCCTTTAACAATTGGCACTTGGAGCACTATTGAAAAATATAGAAAAGTAAATCATAGCTACTATCATAAGCAAAGAGATTCAGAGATGCAGAGGTCTGATAGGTAGGGTGACAGGTAGGAGCCCTGCACTTCTTGGAGGGTAAGTCGTAGCAAAGAAAGATGTGAGGTAGGGGTGATGTAAGGAGAGGAAATAACTCTGAGGAAGAAGCTAATTACGCCGAGAGTTAGCTTGTAATGAAGGGATGATTATAGCTGGG
This sequence comes from Marmota marmota marmota, assembly GCF_001458135.2. Classification (NCBI taxonomy): domain Eukaryota; kingdom Metazoa; phylum Chordata; class Mammalia; order Rodentia; family Sciuridae; genus Marmota; species Marmota marmota. The sequence goes on from NW_026000153.1 coordinate 17,841,870, forward strand.
AAATTACCTTCTTTTGATTCTCATGCATTTAATGGTGCTACAGAGAAAGAGTCTTGGGTGCCCTGGCTCCTGTCCAGGACAATAGTATTTAATAATAATGGGTGCTCAGTTCTGACCTGGTAGAGTTTGCAGAGTAGGAGCTTGGATTACTGAAGCCTCTGTACGTTCTTTTACATCTTTCACCCCCAATGGCTTCCCAGCATGTTATTTATCTTTCAAATCCACTTGGGTGTGTGTTTGTAGGGGTGGGTGGGAGTCCAGAGTAGCAAGTGTTATGCCACCACTTTACACCTGGGGTAAAAGGAGCAACATGGAACATGTTATTTGTGAAAATCCATCCCAAGGGCTGTCAGTAGCTGCTCTCTCTGGCAGCCCACAGAGGGTTAGATCCCCATGGCTGACAACATTTTCAGATTCTTGTCATGGGAATGATTCATTTAAATACAATATGCATACATGGTTTACATTGCCTCACAGAATTAAAAGGAATACAGATGACAAATACAAGCTAGCTTCTATTTCTAAGAATGATTACACCCTTACCAAATGCCTTCATTCACAATTATTCTCATAATTGTCATGTATATTTCCCTAAGTTCTTTTTAGAAAATATGGCCTACCAAAAAAAATTAAAATTAAAAATAAACTATTTCAAGTTTTCTACCTCCATGATAAGGAAATACTATAGAATGGAGATTGGAACTTAATAGGAACCGTAAGTTACGAAGCTAGGACTGAAGTGTTTCAATAAATATCTGCTCCAAGAAAATCTTTGTGTCCTGTGGTCACTAGACTCCTCAGCTTTACTTTTTGGTCATTGCTATAACTGGGACCTGGAATGTTCCCTAAAGGTTCATGTGTTAAATGTTTCCCAGCTTGGTACTATTGGGAGGTAGTGGAAAAGTTAAGAGGTGGGGCCTACTGGGAGGAAGTTAGGTTACTGGGGGTGTGTCTCTAAAGGGAACTGGGGGACCTCAGACCCTTATTCTTCCTCTGTCTTGCTCCCTGGCCATGAGGCAAACTGTTTGGGTCTTCTATTGTCTTTTTGCCATGATGTGCCGCTGCCTTACCATGAGCCAGAAACAACTTGGCCACTGACCATTGCCTGAAACCTTGAAACCATGAACTGAACTAATCTTTTCTCTTTATAATTCAGTTATCTCACGTATTTGTTCCAGTAATGTGAAACTGACTAAAACAACCACTTAACTTAGGAGTCATTTTTCCTCAGGTGCTTCTGGGATAGTGTTAGCAAGAAAGAGCAGAACAGCTCTTCTCTCCATTAGGGGCTTCTGGGGGCTTCTGGAGGTTGAGTAAGGCAGAGGTTCCCTAGGCTTCCTCAAGAGATATCATCTAGAGCCCAGCTCTGCAGCGTTTCCCATTATATAAACTGGGGCCATGCCAACTTCCTAAATCACCGGAGCTTGGGGAGATGAATAGATTCTCAGTAATAGTTTCTAGGAGGGTGCAAAGAGTTCCTCCTTCATTACAATTATTCTCTTAGATCAGACTCCAACAGCTCTTACAATGGCATCTGCACCTCTTAAAGATAATCACTTTTGGGTGGCACATAATGTGTCTCTCCCCTCAATTGCAAAACAGTCCCTGAAACAAACAAACAAACAACCAACCGGCAACCAACCCTGTCTTTCAATTTCAAATGTAACATTTCTCAAAGCTAATCCCTAAAAGTCTTGAGGGACAGCTTTGCTTGAACCCTGAATTTGAATAATATGCAGTCTTTACCACATTTCTCTCAAAATCCTTTGATTGCTTTGATCGAGGTGTTAGCAATGTCCACTACTTCAAGGTCAGGACATGAGCCTTCAGGCAGACTGGTCATTTTGGGGGGTTTAATATGATGTTTTTAAGAGATATTGGACATCCATTTTGGGGGAAGTCTGGGAGTGGCTGTGGGGGTTGCTGAGAAGGACCTAGGGTCTTAAGTACATGCCTTTCTTAGGAAAAAAGGTAAATTGTCGGACACCCTGACCTTAGAAAGTAATATAAAGACTCTTAGCACTGTACCTTTTCCTTTTTCTAGGAATTTTAACCTCACATACCTTTAAAGTGGCCCATTAAAGTTCTTCCAATCACATACAATTTTCTCCATGAGAAGAACTCCATGAGATAAGGTTTTCTCTGCTTCTTTCTATTTCCAGCCAAGGTTGAAGTTACAGTTGTGTTTTTCTGTCCTTCATAGATGGAATAATAGCTACCTCCTGGTCTGCCCTTAGTCTTGTTCTGTCAGTGGTAATGCTAATTAAAAACCTTTGCTCAGTGCTCAGTGCTATGAATTTAGCCACGTTTTAGATAGAGTCTTCAACTGTAAATACTGGTCCAAATATAAAACATACCACTTGAGCCTGAGGTTCAAATGTCAACCTATCTAGTTGGAAACAGTTTCATCTTGTTAAAAATAAAAAGCAAAAAACCCCAAAAGACACCTCATTATTGTTGACCCATGTACACAAACCCATTGCTGCTATCTGTTTAGCTATCTAGCTTAAGTGGTGAGAATTATTTATCAAAACTTTAACCACTTTGGTAATAAAACCAACAAGCAGCCCTCTTAATTAATGTGTCACCAGGGTTAAGAACTTGGGGTCAAAGGAACAAACCACATTAGATTTTTGTGAGGAATGTCGGGCCTTTAATTTAATTACTGATAATTTATTAGGAAACAGCATAGGGGACATACAAAAGATAAACTTGCCACTAGAGTCTAACTCTTAAGTTGAAGGTTAAAAAAACAAAAACCAAAGAGTCATCTGAAGCTAAGTATTATACTAAGGGTGTTTTTATAGGAATCATAAAAACAGGCTATAATGATAAAGTTAGACTCACTGATTATTTGCTTTAGATAAACAATGAAATGTTTAGGAAATCCAATCGTCTCCTGTTTTAGAATTCTTTTAAGTATTTCTGCAGGTTATCTGGGATCTAGCCTCATGTTATCTCTCCCACTTTTGATCTGCTTGCAGAAAGTTTGGAGAGAAGGAATTTCCTTTTGTTTTTTAGGCAAAATGTTGAGACTATGAATACAAACAATTCATTCTCCAAGCTGTAGTTAACAAAATCTACCACTAGGCACCACATACAACAAGTAACTAAAATGGGATATAAATATAAATATAAAATGTAAAGCAAGGAAATATCCAAAAGAAAATGTAGGGCAACATCTCCATAACCTTGGGTTATGCAAGGATTTCTTAGATACGAGGCCAAGATAAAAGAAATGGTAGATGGAACTCCATCAAGATTAAACACTTCCTTTCTCTGAGAGGTTCTATTAAGAGAATGAAAACCAGACAAACACAGGGAGAAAATACAGTCATGCCTGCATCTTGATTGATGTTTTGGCCAACAACAGATCTCCTATGAGACAGTAGTCCCTTAAAATTACAGCAGAGCTGAAGATGTCCTGTCACTTCCCGACATCAGAGCCACAGCAGAGCCGTGGCACAATACATTGCTCACGTGTTCCTGGAGATGCTGGTGTAAACAAACCTGCTGTGCTGCCTGCCTATAAAATTCCAGCATGTGCAACTATGTAAGTGCATGATAATGGTAATATACAACTGTTACTGGTTGATGTACATAAAATACTCTATTGTTGTTTTGGATTGTGCTGTTCCCACTTACTAAAAAGAGGAGTTAGCTTTAAAACAGTATGCCTGAATGCCAGTGGCCACCTCGTCTACCTGGTCTTGCATCAAGAGGACCACGTGGGAAAGGTTGACCTACACCTTCTAGGTTGGTGTAGGCACGCTCCATGATGTTCATATGGTGATGGAATCACCTCACAATGCAGTTCTCAGTATTCCTCTTGTTAAGTGATGCACAACTATATTTGTAAAGTGCACATCTGACACATACCTTGTATCCAGAATTATATAAAGAACTTTGAGACTTAATAATGAAGAAACAAAGCAACTTAATTTTTTTAGTATGTATTTTTTAGTTGTCTATGGACACAATACCTTTATTTTATTTTTATTTGGTGCTGAGAATCGAATCCAGTGCCTCACACATGCCATGCAAGTGCTCTACCACTGAGTCACAGCCCCAGTCCTAAGTAACCCAATTTTTAAAAAAATGAAAAGAGGCTCCAATAGATGTTTCACTCAAGAAAATACACGAATGGCAAATTAGTGCAAGAAAAGCTGCTCCACATCATTAAAGTTGGGGAAATGTGAATTAAAACAACAACAAGATGCCACCCTGCACTATTAGAATGGCCAACAGCAACAACACCACCAAATGAAACAAGAAACAATAAAAAAGAGCATGCTAACAATACTGAATTCTGGAGAGAATCAAGCAACTGGAACGCTCATTCATTGACGGTGGTAAAGCAAAATATAGCAACCACTTTAGAAAAACTTTGATGGTTCCTTATAAAGCCAAACATACACGTTAGCATACCACCCAGCCAACTGCCTCCTTGGTATTTCCTAAGAGAAATGAAAACTTATATTTACAAGAAAACCTACACATGCATATTAATAATAGCTTTTTTGCTGCCAAGCACTGGAAGTGAACTAAATTTCTTTAGACAGGTAAATGAACAAGCAAATAATCGTATGTTCATACTATGTAATCTACTCAGCCAAGGATTGAACTATTTATGCATACAACAACTTGAATGGATACAAAATACATTATTATGAATGAAAGAAGCCAGATACAATAGCTACATACCATATAATTCCATTTATATGATAGTCTGGAAGCAGCAAAACTACAGGACAGAAAACATCCATGGTGCTGGGAATTAGGAGAGGAATTGACTCCAGTAGACTTTGAAGGGAGTTCTTTAAGGTGATGGAACTCTGTGGAATATTGATTGTGGTGGTGTATGCATTTGTTGAAATTAAGAGAACTGTCCACTAGAAAGGGTGTGTTTTACGTATGAGATTTATCTCAATTAAAATGGCACTGACATCATTGATTCAAAATGGATAGTCTTAATTAATTAAGAAAATGTCTCCTTTTGACATTTTATTCAGTGTTATGGTCAAAGACCTGTGCTTATAAACATAGCCCTGCTTTAGTGAATCATCTCAGAATTTTCCATTCAGCTCCATCACCTTCATCTCCACTTTGCTAGCTTTGTTCCGGTTTTAATCATCTCTTCGGAAGCATCACAATCATCTCCTAACTAATTCTAACTTCTTTGATACAAAATCTATGTTGGTCTTCCTTTCATGGTAATACCACCATACTTTTCTGTCTCATCCCCATATACAGCTCTTTTTTCCCTAAAGTTCTAAGTCCTGAGCAATCCCACCCTGACCACAAATTCTGCCTCCTTCACTTCCTCGAATATCTCACAAATACATCAGCTTGCCTTTGGTCACACTTATTGTTTTCTCTGTGCACAATTCCTTTCTATTTCTATGTCTTATTTCCCTAGCTAATTCCTACTCATTCTTTAAAGTTCAGTGAAAGGCAGAGTACAGACACTTTCTATTCCTTCCATGGCATAGGCATGGAAAATTTAGTATGATTGTAACTTATGTATCTTAGGTTGTTCTGCTTCTAAAACTGTAATCAGTCATTTCTCCCTGATCTCACCCAAGGATCCATTCCATACATCACTCAATCATTCACTGTTTCCCTTCAGTGCATCACCTGTGGGAAAGGTGAACAGAGTGCCAGGTTACTAGGATGAAGTCCCTGCCCCTAAACAACTCACGGCCTAGTGGAGAGAAATAATAACAAATTAATGAGAATGCACCCGAGAAACATATAGAAAGAAGTAAATGCATGATTCAGATAGATCACAGGGGAGTTTTTAGTAGCTGAGTTTTATTGTTTAGAGCCCATTTTGTTCTTTGAATTGTCCTAGAATCATATGGAGAACAAGAGAGAGAATCCCTGTGCTCTTACATGACTGCTTTCTTACTAAAGAAAATGTGTATTCTTCCAATTATTTTAGCAACTTTGAAAAGTAGATAGGTTTTCAGCCTGTCATTTTTACTAATTTGGAAGCTGGTGATCAGAAAGGTTGACTTATGTAAACAGATCAATTAAATGGGGGAATGTTTGGGTTGAACTGTGATTCCCAAGTCTGCAGTCCTTCCCCTATCGGGTTCTCTGTATTTAGATCCTGGTACTTTGGTGCCTGTCCTCACTTTGCTTTTGGTTCTATCTTGTGTCTTTTTGGCTTCTCAACTCATTTTTCATTTTATTTCTAAACCTTTGGCTTTTCTTTAGATACTTTCCTAAGTTCAATTGATAACTTTTCCTATTCCAAGCGGACTTGGGTAAACAATGCCAGGCTAGACATTCAAAATGCATTAAAAACCATTGCAGGGACAACAACCATTTAAAAAAGACATAGATTTATCACACTGGTGCCCACTGGCTTTGGAACTTACCCTTTTGCACAAACTTCTGCTCAGAACTCATACTCTATGAGTGGTATTTGCTCATTTGATTAGAACCCTGCCAACCTCGTCCAGGTTCCTAGTGAAGGAGACTTGGAAAAAAGTGTCTCACTATCTAGAAGATTTGGTGTTTTTTTTTTTTTTTCTTTTCAGAAATTGCAAGACAATATGATAACATGTTCCAGTGGAGACTTGCATAAGGCATGATGAGGATGCAGAAGAAAGGGTGGCCAAGGCCAGTGAGAAAATTAGACAAGATTCACATGAGAATTGACCCTGGAGTGGCCTCAGGAATGAGCAGTTTCACTCCTGTTCTTAGGAGAGGTGAAGTGGTATTTATGCAGAAATGTGGGGTGGGAAGGAACACAGTGCAATGGAAAAGGATAACTAGTCACCACACTGTGCAGGACACCTGAGAACCTATGGTGGGCTGAGGGGCTGGATTTCTGGTTCAGAGGTGAAGCACATTTCTGTGTCATGCCATGAAGTTGGCAGGTTACCCGGATCCTAAAGGCCTAAAGACCACCAAGCGAGGGTTGTTCCATCAGAGCACTCTGACAGCACTGAGAAAAATTGCAGAGTCTCTCTGATGGCCTTGCCAGAGTGAGATCTTTTGGAGAATGGTGTGGCCTCTCCACTGAGCTCTACCGATTGTGTCTTCTGATGAGGAGTGTTATTAGTGCCTCCAAGGTGAGTAGACTGGTCTTGTATCTCAGTTCTTAGGATACAGCTTTAACAAACTGAATATCAACCAACAAAAAAATATGCATTGGAGCTGTAAAAAGAAAAGATTCTTTGCGTCCTATAACATACTTATGGGAAAAAAATCAATTATCAAAGTTAAGAGGTCTAGAAACTAGATGTTATCATGCCTTTGTACATTCTCCTAATTTAAACATTTCCATATCCAATATCTCCCTGACACTTCCCATCAATTCCCTGAGGGTAAGTAGGGCAAGCCAAAGCTGCAGATAAAGGCTGAGTTTCTATCCACTTAAATACTGAAAAAAGAGCAAAAGTTTCTGTGTTATCTTGAACTGAAAATCATCGGTGCTCAGCACATCCAATTCTAGCACACACTTTTGGTAGCAAATAATGTAGATCCCCTTAAGCCATTTATGCCCCATGGAGACTTAATTATTAGCATATGGCAATGTCTCACAAATCATAAGGACTGGATACTGCTGAGTCTCAGGAATGGGATGAACCTGGGAATATTTTTAGAATTCTATTTTTCATTTTTTATTAGATTGAGATACAAACTGTCATAAATCCATCCATTTGAAGTTTATAATTCAATAGTATTATTCACATTCACAGAGTTGTGCAACCATAACCAATATCTATTTGAGAACATTTTTATCATCCCCAAAAGAATCTCTATAGGCTCATTAGTGGTCATTTCTCCCCATTTACCTCCAAACTCCAACAGCTCTTGGCAATCCCTGGCCTGAGTTCTCTCTCTAAGGATTTGTCTATTCTGGAGACATATCATGCACATGGAATCATACAATTTGTGTCTGGCTTATTTCATGTGCCATAATGCTTTCGAGGCTCATCCGTGCTGCAATATCTAAAGTACTTTTTTTCCTTTTTATTGTCAAATAATGTTTCATTGCATGAATATGCTACTTGCTTATCCATTCATCAGTTGATGGATATTTGGGTTTTTCCACTTTTTGGTGATTACAAATGGGGCTGCTATGAACATTTGTGTGAGTTTTGACTTGACATACAATTTAATTTCTCTTGGACGTATAAGTAGGAGTTGAGTTGCTGAATCATACGGCAACTCCACACTTCTTAACATTTTGAAGAACTGCCAAACTGTTTTCCAGAGTGGCTGAATCATTTCTCATTTCCACCAAAAATGCACAAGGGTTCCAATTTCTCCATATCCTTGCCAATGCTCGTTATTTTTATTTATTTATTTATTTATTTATTTTGCCTTTTTGATTATAGCCATCCTAGTTAGTGTGATGCAATATCTCATTGTGGTTTTAACGACTCCTTGATAACTGACAATGTTGAGAATCTTTTCTCACCTTATTGGTCAATCATTATTAGTCTTTGGCCCTAGTTCCTGGGCTTCTTAATTTTGATAATTGATTTGTTTGCATAGGTATGTTAGAGCAGGCAAAGAATGCTTTCTATCCAGCTTCTTTAGGTATTTTTCAGTTGCTTTATCTTTTTATGGTTGAGTTATAAGAGGCCTTGATATATTCTGGATGCATTTCCCTTATCACATTCTGTGGATAGTGTTTTAACTTCCTGATGTTCTCTCAAGCACATCTTTAAGTTTGATAAAGCCCAATTTATTTATTTTTTTGTTATTTATGCTTTGCTGTCATATTCAAGATGATATCCTTGCCTACTCTAAGGTCACAAAAATTGATACCTATGTTTTCTTCTAAGAATTTTTAATCATTTTATCATTTGCATTTAAGTCTAAGATTTGCTTTTGAGCTGATTTTTGTGTATGTTGTGAGGAAGGTATCCATTGCATTCTATTTTTTTTTTTTTTTTTTTTTTTTGTCATCTGCTTCCTTATCCTGTTTCTGCAAACTAGTTTTTCTGTATCTTTCTTGTTTGTTTTGGTTTTGGTTTACATATTAGAAATACATGAAAACAAATAGCTCCCAACTTTACATGCGTTCCAGCTACCCAGGGAAAGGCTAAATCCTATTCATGGGCTCAATGTTAAAATCTCAGGGAACTATAATTGGTCCATCTGGGTTCAGGTATATGGCTCAGAACATAAACCTGACAGTTCTAAGTGAGTCCATCATGGCCACCAAGAGCTTCCTGGAGCTGAAAAGATACTCACTAGGTCTCCTATGCAGAACTGTGATTCCTTGCACATCAGGAAGAAGGGGGACATTGATGGCAAGGGTCATTTTCACCTATAATGGCCCTTACAAGACACAGGACATGGTGAATGTATAAATGAAGGATCATTAAATATACATTATTATTGAAATTGCTTGCACATTGATGAAGCATTTATAGCAGCTCTGGGTCCCCAGTTAAAATATTTGAAGGCAAACTGCTCTAGTGTGGGGGTAAGGGCAGGGGTGACACATGAAGTCAAGAGTCTGTCCAGGTGGAAGGCCTGACAAAGGCACTTGTGGGCCATGTGATTTCAAGTCCCTGACTAGCAAACTATTTATCTGTTTCACAGGGCTGTTGTGAGGATAATATTACAAAACTCAGGTGAGAGCATGCCAAACACAAATGCCAGGTATTCTTATGGAAGTTTAAGGGCATGAAGCCAAGAACTTAAGAGAGGGCGTTGTGTTGTGGAAGTGGTGAAATTCTAGTGCAGGAAGTTAAAGGGCCAGGGCAGAAGACAAACCATCAGAAAAATTTGATAAGAAATAAGCTGACATAAATTATTATATTCCATTTCTTAAATTTTAAAAGGAATATAATTTTTTAAAAAAATCATTATAAAATGGTGCCTGTAATGTGTGGTTTCTTTGTAGGTAAGATGTTTCTACTATGTGTTGCTAGCATCTTTTTTTTTTTTTAAATTTAAAAGTAGTTTTATTTATAATGTTTCAGAACAAAAAAAACAAGATAATAAATTATTTTACAAGAAAGTGGCTTGGTCATGTGGCTTTTTCTATTTTCTTATTTTTTTAAAAAATTTAATTAATTAAATATATTTTTAAATTTAATTAATTAATTAAATATACCAAATTTTAATTAGGTATATATGAGAGCAGAATATATTTTGATTCATTGTACACAATTGCAGCACAATTTTCATTGCAAGTCCTGCTGACACTTGGACTGGATAATTCTGTTGTGGGATGTCCTGTGCATGGTAGTTGTTCAGCAGCATCCCTGGCCTTTGCCTCCTATATGCCTGTAGCTCCCTCCCACTTCAACATGGTTGCCCTGTCCCACCTTGGTTGAGGAACACTGGTGTAGGGCAAGGATGAGAGAGCACTCCCTACTTGGCAATGATATGTAAACTATGATACTCTGGAAAACCTTATTATTGTTAGGTCTTGGTGGACAATGTGCTTGTTTCCCTGGTGGTCCTCGGGTTTCTCCTAGGTTGATTGCATTACCTACCTAGAGACCTGATTATCAGTTCCTCTCACTCACGTCCATGAGGGCTGGATGGGTATTGTGAGTTTCTCAAATGCTTTAGCTGTTTGGGCATTACTTGTTTCTTTTCTTACCTTCTCTTCCCACATATGCCTTTGCCTGAGTGACAATGGATTTCTAAGTCTTCCCTGGAAATGCTATGCCCAGATATGGTTCTGCATTTATATGCACACAGTCCTCCAAGCCAGGGATGATTTTCTTCATGTCTCTGCCTAGAAAACTCCTATAAATCCCTTTTAAGACCTAACCATTTCCTCTAGGAGTCTTTTCCTGACAACTTCAGACAGATTTGGTGGCTTCTTCCCCTGTACTTATTAGGCACTCAACTAATATTTTTATGGCAGAACTTTTTGTACTGCATTTTAATGATCTGTCTTAGTTATTTATCTTTCTTCCTCATCATAGATTGGATTTCATTAGAGTAGGGACTGTGCCTCCTTCACTTGTCAGGTCCTCAGTTCCTAACACTTTGCCTGGAACATAATAGAAGCTTAGTGTTGACCCATGTGTGAAGAATAAATAAAATGAACTGACGCAAAGGCTGCCCCGTGGAGGCATTTATTACCACAACTGGCCAGTCAGTTTGTATATTAATTTAGAGGTTTCTGTTTTCCAGCTACTGATCTAGTTCTTTGATTAGGAATATTGAAAAACAAGAAAGGCATTTGAGTTGAGCAGAACCAAATAATCCTATGGGCAAGGTATATACAAATCTATCTCCTAATTAATTTAAACATGCACATAGCTAATTACAATATGCAGAATGCAGGTAAGATCTTGTTTAATCACTAATCCCTACTGGTTAATCACAGTGCCTAGAGGCCACGTCTCTGTTGGAATCCTGGTGTGGGATTCAGCCCCACCCTCAGTGCCTGACTCATATAGTCTGCTCTAGAGTCTCATGCTGCTCTGCATTTTGTCAGCGCAGTTCCTTGTCCCCCTCCCACAGTATGGTCCCTGCTGCTTGGGCCACTGCAAGTTTGGCATTATTTTGCCTTGCACGCAGGCAGAGGATTGGCAGCTGTCTTCACAGGTCAGAATTCTGCTCCTGGTTTGCTGTCAGCCTGGCTGTGCTAGTTGCTAGTTACTTTCTCACCCATGTGGCTTCAGATGGACCATCCTTCATCCTGCTGCTGTCTAGTTCTCTCATGCCTGTGCTGTGCCCCTCTGGATGTGCTCAGGTCACTGCTGTACATCTGCTGTTTGCTTTTCTCAGCACTTTGGGAGGGGCTGTTTATCCAATCCTGTGGTTTCTGGTGGGAAGAAATAGCTTCAGGGCAGAGTCTTATGAAAAACATGTCTTAGAAACAACCTCTTTCTCCTGGGTTTCTCCTCCTGCAATCTGCACTGAAGCCTCCCTTGCTGTATCTAGTTGGTAACAATTATTGTGCCTATCAGGTCTCTACTTGATCAGCTGGAACTGCAGAAAGCCTCAAAAGTCTTTGAAAATTTTTGGCATGATAAAGGAGAATGTTCATGGTGAGCTACCATTTGGGGAGGAAAAAGGGAGACAAATAGTTCATACACAAATTTTCATAAGGAGATGTTTACATGCTTATGCATAGATCATTGTAGAAGAATGTGTAGAACTGGTTGCTTATGAGACAGGGACATTGTTATAGTGGAATAGGATATGGGAGAGAAATATTACCTGTCTTATTTGGAACTTTTGACCTCTGAATCAAGAACATGCATTATCTATTCCAAATATAAATGGGCAATGTCTATAAATAAATAATCCACAAAGAAATAGCAACATTTACAAAGATATGTAAAGATGCACAAAGTATTAACAAAAGAAATGTAAATTTAAATTAGAGGAGAATTTTTACATATTAATTGACAAAGATCAAAATATTACTTAATAATAGAGTATTGACGAGAATGCTGAGAAATAAGTTTTCTCATACACTGTTGGTAGGAGGCAAATAAACCCATTTCTTGTGAGAGCATCATTAGCTATCAATGTGCCCTATGATCTAGCAGTGTCTCTCCCAGAAACTGACTTATATCATAGATTCTCATTTATCAGTGCAACTTATAAAGATTGTCATTTGCAATATTATTTGTATTGGCAAATGACTGAAAGCAATCTAAATCTCTACCTTAATGAAGAAGAAATTATGGTACACTTATAGAGGTATAATACTGCCATTAAAAAGAACATGATATATTTATATGTGCTTGTATGGAAAAGCTTCCACGACCTTCAGTCTAATGAAAAAAGTCTGATACAGAACCATGTGAATACAATGTTTCTTTTTGTATAGCATGTTTCTCTTTAGAACTTCTCTCTTCCTCTTCTTATCTCCTTCTTTCCTGCCTTCCATCTTGCCTGAATTTCTCCTTACTTTTTCCCCCTCTCTCCCTTGCTTTCTTCCTTCCACTCATTGTCTGTCCAACCATCCATCTATCCATTTATCAATCCATCTATCCATCTACCCACTGTCTTCTCTCCATCATATCTATCTGTCTGTATCTGTCTATCTATCTATCTGTCTATCTATCTATCTATCTATCTATCTATCTATCTATCTATCTATCTATATCTGTTTATTCATGGAAACACTTTGAAGGATGAACAGGAAATGTTACCTGTGGTATTCATCATGTACTCTTTTTGTACTATTTAAACTTTATTGAATCAAAAGCATATATAATTTTTATTGTAGCACTTTATTATAAAATCAATTGCTAACCTTGCCCATTGACTTTTGTTTTCCCAGTCTCACTTGCACAAAACAGAAAAGACACAGGTCAGTGATATATTCCACAGTGTGCACGGTGGATGTATCACACAACCACCACTCTGGGGAAAGAACAGAACCTGTCTGCTCTCTGGAAACGCCTCTGAGCACCTGCTTAATTGCCCTTCATTTCTCCAGAAGTAATCAGGATCTCTTCTCCTGTGACAATCTGCTTTTCTTTCTCATTAAAGCACTGCAACTTAGTTTTACATAAATTTAGAACCTTACCTAAGTAGATTAATATTGTACCTTGTATGTGGCTTCTGTTGCTCAATCTCATGTTTGTGAAATTGATCAATGTTGCTCCCTGTGTTTGTCCTTTTTTCCCTTGCATGACTGTACAGAATGCCAGTGCACAGATGTCACATTTTTAACACCTACCGTTAAAGAGTAATTAAGTTTACAGTTTGGGACCATTATAAATAATACTGCTAGAAACATTCTTGTACATTTCTTTTTGGAGCAACATTTCTGTTGAATGTTAAGATTGAAATGTTGCTCCAAAAAGAATGTATTTTTAATTTTTAGTAGTGACACAGAGTTTTAACAACTGTAATGATTTTGAAGTGGGGATGAGTGTAAGTGATAAAGAAATCTGCAACACCTGTAGAGTGTTATGAAGATACCTTTGATTGCTCTTGGTACCCATTGGATGGGTACTGCTGATAATACTGTGGTTAGTTATCTATGTTCATAATGGAAGGGAATAATGCATTTTGGTTATAAGTTAATAAAAAGTTAACATAGTTCTTTTCCCATCAAATTTATGAACTTTCTGAGTTCTAGACGTGAACTTTTTGGGGCCTGTAGACATTAAGCTAAATGCTCTTGTTCTGGAAGCTCCATTGTTTTAGTTTAGGCATGCAGTTGCATAATCCATTTGGAACTGGTATTAGTTATGGTGTGAAATAGGGATTAAATTTCATTTTTTTTCCACATAGATTTCCAAGTTCTCTTAGCACTACTGACTGAAAAGAACCTTTGTCTGCTTTTAGTTTTCAGGGCTTCCTTTTCAGACAAGCAAGTATACATATAGAAGTCTGTTTATAGATGCTATTTCATTCCATTGATCTATTTGTTTTGACCAAAATTCCATACTGTCTTAATTACTACAGATTTAAAACAAGACTTGATATATGATAGAGCAAGTCTAATTTGCCCTCCAACCATCTTAGCTACTTTTGGCTCTTAGCATTTTAACCCCAATTTTAGAACCAGATTGTGAAGTACCACCAGAATCAAATCAAATTAAACAAAAACAAAATAAAACAAAACAACCCCCAACCCAATTCTGCCAGAACAATAGCAACTTGGTTGGTATTATATTTAATCTATAATTTAGTCTTAATTCATAAGTATTTACTTAGCTCACTTTTCTTTCTCCATAATTCTTTTTATTTTTCTTTCCCCTCCCCTCCCATCACTTCTCTCTACCCAATCTAAGGTGACACACTTTTTTTTCTTTTTCCTCCCATTGTCATACATGTATTCTGTATAACAATGAGGGTCTCCTTCCATCTTCCTAGTAATTCCCCTTTTTCCTCCCTTTCCCTCCCACCTTTCTTCCTATTTAGTGATAATCTTCTTCTCATGCTCTTCCTCCCTACCCCATTTTGAGTCACCCCCCTTATATCAGAGAAGACATTTGGCACTTTTTTGTAGGGATTGGCTAACTTCACTTAGCATAATCTGCTCTAATGCCATCCATTTCCCTGCAAATGTCATGATCTTGTTATTTTTTAGTGCTGAGTAATATTCTGTTGTGTATATTAGCCACATTTTTTTTTTATCCATTCATCCATTGAAGGGCATCTAGGTTGGTTCCACAGTCTAGCTACTGTGAATTGTGCTACTATAAACATTGATGTGGCTGTGTCCCTGTAGTATGCTGTTTTTAGGTCTTCTGGGTATAGTCCGAGAAGAGGAATAGCTGGGTCAAATGGTGGTTCCATTCCCAGATTTCCAAGGAATCTCCATACTGCTTTCCAAATTGGCGGCACCAATTAGCAGTCCCACCAGCAATGCATGAGTGTACCTTTTTCCCCGCATCCCATAATTGTTTTTAAATTAATAGATTTTATTTTTTCAATAATTTCAGATTTACAGGAAAATTGAGCAGTTGTAGAGAATTATCATATTATTTTCCCCAATATACAGGTGTCCAATATACCCTACCATTAACATCTTGTATTAGTGTGGTGTGCTTGTTATGATTAGTGAACTATGATTGATACATTATTATTAGCTAAAGCTCAGTGTGTCCATAAGCTTCACTATTTCTTTTTTTAAAAAATTTTTTGATATAGTTGTAGATGGACAGCATGCCTTTATTTTATTTATTTGTCTTTTATGTGGTGCTGAGGATCGAACCCAGTGCCTCACACATGTGAGGCAAGTGCTCTGCCACTGAGCTACAGCCCCGGCCCCACTCTTTCTTTTGTTCAGTTCTATGGATTTTTAAAAAATCATAATGTCTTGTATTCACCATTCACTATTGTACAGAATAGGTTCTCACCTGCTTCACCTGCTCTTCATCCTTCTCTTCTCCTATATCCAGGCAATCCTGGCATTCTTCCTTTCTCTGTAGTTTTGCCTTTTTCTGATGTCGTGCCATTGGAATCATGAATTACCCTTTCAGACTGGTTTCTTCTGCAAAGCAATATGCACGTAAGAATTTTCCAAGTCCTTTAATGGCTTGATAGTTCCTTGTTAACTACTAAATAATACTCTTTTGTCTAAGTGTCATGTAGTTTGCTTTTTTTATGCACCTATTGAAATGCATCTTATTTGCTTCTAGATTTTGGTGGTTATGAATAAAACTTCAGAGAACATTCCTGTCTACATTTATGGGTGAACACAAATGTTCAACTCATTCAGGAGTACAGTTACTGAGTCATATGGTAAGACTATGGTTAACTTTGTAAGAAACTGTGTCCCAAAGTGGCTGCACCAGCAATGAATCAGTTCCTTTTATTTCCTATTCTTTTTAACATTTGGTTTGGCTTTCTGGATTTTCTGCCATTTTAATAAGTGTGTGCTGCTATCTTACTGTTGTCTTAATTTGCAATTCCATGATGACTTGTGATATGACTTTCATGCGTTTATTTGCCACTTTACATACTATCTTTTTGGTGAGGTGTCTGTACAGATCTTTTTTTTTTTTGGTACTGGGGAGTGAATCCAGGGATTCCTAACCGCTGAGCCACATCCCTAGCCCTTTTTTTGTTTTTTATTTAGAGACAGGCACTGAGTTCCTAAGGCCCTCACTAAGTTGCTGAGGCTGGCTTTAACTTCAAGATCCTCTTGCCTCAGCATCCTGAGCCACTGGGATTACAGGTGTGCATCACCATGCCCAGCTGTCTGTCAGACCTTTTGCCTACTGTTTAATTGGGTTGTTTGTTTTCTTATTATTGAGCTTAACAGCTCTTTATGTATTTTGGATACATGTCCTTTGTCAGTTGCTTGTGTCACGAAGTTTTCCACCAATATGTGGTGTGTCTTTTCATTATTCTTAGTTTTGATTATTTTTAATATTTTTTTTTGCTTAAAATTTTGTGAATTCTTTGATATATTCTTAGCTGTTTGATCATTTTGATGTTATTGCATGATATTACAACAAATTATTTCAAAGTGAAGTCATTACAAGCAATGTTACTAGAAATTTGTTGTTGGTTGCTGACATATAGAAATGTATACATTTTAGACACTTACCTAAAGTATTATTTCTAATAATTAATCTGTAGATTTTTTTAGTTTATTTTACCTGTGCCCTATGTATATAATGACAATTATTTTATCTTCAAAAACTACATCTTTTTAGAAAGATTCTTTCTGGTCTTACAAAACTGGCTAGAATCTCCAGTATAGTACTAAAGTAAAAGAATGATAGTGGGTATCCTTCTCTCATTCTTAAACTCAAAGGGAAAGTGTTTAACATTTTACCATTGATATGTTGTATCACATTAAAACATATGGTCTCTGGTTCCTGTCATTGCTTTTCCTGTCATTGCTGCTTTGTAATGTGACTTTTTTACTCTGTTCATCAAGGGGAGGGTCTATTGGTCCACACTTCAGAATCAGGGCTGGCCTTGTGACTTGCTTTGATTAATTAAGAGAATGTGGCATAAATGACCATGTGAGAAAGCCACAGCTCAGGCCTCGAAAAGCCATAGGCCTTCTGCTCTTGCTCTTGGGAATGCTTCCATTGCTGTGTCAAGAAGCTCGGGTTAAGCTGGGTGCATGGGTGTGTGCCTGTGATCCCTCACTGGCAGTGCTGAGGCAGGAAGATCGTGAGTTTGGGGTGAGGCCATGTCTCAAAAAAAAAAAAAAAAGAAAGAAAAAGAAAAGAAAAAAGAAAAAGAAAAAGAAAAGAAAGAAGAGCAAGAGAAACAGATCTATACCTATATAGATATATAGAAGACAGAGAAAGAAACAGAGATATCGATATAGCTCTATCTATATAGCTATATAGAAGAGAGAGAGAGAGAGAGAGAGAGAGAGAGAGAGAGAGAGAGAGAGAGAGGAGAAAAGAAGGAAGAAGAAAACAGGAAGGTCTGGGAGGTACTATGCAGAGAGAGAGGGCCACCTCTCCAGCTGTCACGGTCAGCACCAACTGCCCGACCTGTCAATGAGGCTGTTTTGGACCAACTTGACCTTGTCCAGCAAAAGATAGCCATAAGCAAAAGACAGCAGATGATGACCCAATCCATGTGGTTGAACTACAGAACCTTGAGCAAATAGACTGGTTTTATTCTAAACTAGTAAGCTTTGGGGTGGTTAATTATGTAGCAAAATGATGTACTGTAGGTTTTGTTTATGATACTCTTAAATTTAGGTATCTTCATAATTAAATTACTTTAATTATTTGATTATTATTATTAATTACTAAATTACTTTTAATTATTAAATTAAGGAAGTTTCCTCAATTATAAGTGTGCTTAAAAAATCGAGATAGATGCTATTTCTATCCAATGTTTTGTTTTTTTTTTTCACCTATTGAAATGAGCATATTTTTTTCCTTTTCCTTTTTGTATGGGAATTACATCAATTGATGTTTTAGCATCACTGGGGTTTGGATAAGAGTCCTTTAAAGACCATGTGATAAAGGTTTGGTCACCAGCCTGTGGCACTATTAGGATATGGCAGAACCTTTAGGAGGTGGGGTTTAGAGAAAGGAAGCTAGATTGCTGGGGGCATGGCCTTCAAAGGGGTATTAAAATCTTGGCCTCTGTCTGCTACTCTCTTTGCCTTCTGGCCATCATGAGGTCAACAGACCTCTTCCACCATGTTCTCCCATCGTGATGTACAGGGCCACCACAGGCCTAAAGCAATAGAGTCAAGCAACCATGGACTAAATCCTCAGAAACCCTGAGCCAAATGAAACTCTCATGTTTATAAGTTTATTTATCTCAACTGATTGTTACAGTAATGAAGAATTCACTAGCATGAATATTAAATTAACTGAGCATTTCTAGATCAAACTGAAATTAGTTGTGATGTATTATCCTTTCTATGTATCACTGGATTCCATATTTGATATTTTGTTGAGAATTTTTGCATCTGCATTTATAAGTGAAGTTGATACATAGTTTTGTTTTCTGTAATGTGTCAGGTTTTGATATTGATACTATGCTAGTTTCATAAAATAAACATCAGTATTCCCTATTTTTCTATTTGCTTGATGAATTTTTTAAAAAAATTGGAATTATTTCTTCTTGCAATGTTTGGAAGAGTTCACCAGTGATATCATCTTAGCCAGAAACCTTTTAAAAATATTTTATTGGTGTACTATTATCATATATAATAATGGGATTTATTGTGGTACATTCATACATGTACAGTATACAATCTGGGCTGCAGAAACTTCTGATGAGATTTGAAATCTCTGATTATAAACTCAATTTCTCTTCTAATTTTAATAAAAACTAAACCAATTTATATTCTTGTGTCAATTTTGGTAGGATATATATAATATAAATATACATATATGTTATATGTATACTATATATTTATTTATTTATTTTGGTACTGGGGATTGAACCCAGGAGTACTTAATCAGTAAGCCATCGTCATTTCTTTTTATTTTTTATTTTGAGATAGGGTCTTTCTAAGTTGCTTAGGGCCTTGCTAAGTTGCTGAGCCTGGCTTTGAACTTCTGATTTTCCTGACTTGGCTTCCTGAGCTGCTGGGACTACAGGTATGCACCACCACACCCAGCATTATTTTTTTAGGAACTTAAAAAAATTTGACTAAAATTTCCAATTTATTGTAAAACAAAAAGTTCGTAATATGTTTTCATTAGCTTCCCCTACTTCCCTGATTTATTGAGGTATTATTGGCAAACAAAAATTATATATATTTCAGGAATACAACATGATGCTTTGATAGTCCTGTATATTTCTCTTATTATGCTTTTGATGTTTACAGAATTGGTAAAGATGTGCCCCTGACCCCATTTTCTTTTATTCATGACATGGTTTTTTGCTTCTTTTTATTTTTCTTGAAAAGTCTTGTTAGACAGTAATAAATTTTATTAGTCACTTCTATGCTTTGTTTTTGATCCTCTTTCTTCTGTTTTTTTTTGTTTTCTATTATTAATTTATGCTCTTATCTACTTTATTTTAGTTTAATTTGATATGTTCTTTCTATTCTTTACTTCATTGACTCTCAGTTTTTGTTTTTCTGAGATATGCATTGTAGACCATAAATATTCTTCTAAGCTCAGTTGCATCCTATAAGTTTCCATTTTCATTGCCATACAATTCAGAGTATTTACTTACTCCATTATAATTTCTTAGGATTTCTGTCATTTAAAGGTATAGTGCTACATTTCCAAATATGTGGTCTTTCCTTATTGATTTCTTGCTTAAGGCATTGCAATCAGAAAACATTCTCTTTATTTTTTAGTCTTTTGGAATTGGTTGTAACTTGCTTTATTTCCCCAACTGTTATCAGTCTTAATAATATAGCAACAGCAACAGTTTATTCATACATGATCTTTTTACTTCCAATCTTTCTGTATTCTTCGTGTTTTAGATGACTGTCTGGTAACCAGATATATCCCCCTCCTAAATCCAACCTGACAATCTATCTAAATTGCAACATTTTGTTAATTTACACTTATTGCAACTGGTTATCTGATATATTTGAGTTTAAATTGCCATCTTACTATTTTCTACTTGCCTTGTTCCTCAATATTCCATTTTTCTTTCTTTCCTCCTTTTTTGATATATTGAATATTTTTATAATATTTTTTCCTTCTATTAACCTAGGACTAATGTGTGTTTTACTATTTTCCTGATTAATTTAGAGATTGCAGTGTGCATTCTTGACTTATCATAGTTATTCTGATGTTGTGGTTTGACATGTGACGTCTCCTGAAAAGTTCATTTCGCAATGTAGGAATTTTCAGAGATGAAATGATTAGATTATGAAAGCTGTGACTTTAGCAGTGGATTAAACAATTTTATAAATTAATAATTTGAATGAATTATTGGGGTATTAATAAGAAGTTGGTGGGTTATATCAGGTGATCATTTGAGACCATATAAATATTCCCTTTAATAATGTGTTCACCAAATCAATTTAGCAGACACTGATGACTTAAATCAATTTTACCATTGAGATTGCCAAAGTTTAATTTTATTCTATTGTTAACTTCTGTATTTATTAGCAAACACTGTTTCTTTTGTTATATCTATAAACTTATTGATGATACTCTTCTTATTTATCATGTTATGGATCATTGCCATTATTATTATTATTATTATATGCACCAAGCATTTCCTATTTGGCTCGGTGGAACTCCTTTAAACTTGTGTCCATTTGACATGCCATCTTCATTCTTTCACATCTTCTTTCTTTGTCTTCTGACTTAATAAACTGTCCCTGTCCCAGCCTGGGAATCAGACATTTCGCCAGTTAGCTGTGACACCTATTGGTATATAATGGTAGATGGTATTAGCTTCCCATTGCTGCTGTAACAAATTATTGTTTATTTAGTGGCTTAAGAAACTTTAAAAAAATATATTACTGTTATGAAGGTCAGGAGTCTGAAATAGATTTCACTAGAATGATGTGAAAATATTATCAGGGCTGCATTCCCTAATGAAGGCACTACAGAAGAATCTGTTTTCTCACCTTTCTCAGCATCTAGAGGCTTCCCATACTTTTGGTTTGTTGCTGCTTCTATTTTAAAGTCCTAACACTGGCTGGTTAGGTCTTTCTCACATTGCCTCATTTTGGTACAACCTATTCTTCTGCCTGTTTCATCTTTTAAGTTTCCTTATGATAATTCTATACGCAAAGGATAATTCAAAATAAGCAGCATTATTTCCCTCTTGACTTATAACATGTCCATTGTTCTGGGAATTTTAATGTGAACTTTTTGAGGGTAAGTAGGTGATTGATAGTTTATTCTGCTTACCATGCAAGCCAAGATCTGGCTCTAGTAGTGCCCACTGTAACTATAACATTATTGATTTGTGGATCTAACAGAAGATAGCTAGAAAATACATTTTTATAAATCATGAATTCATACTGACTCTTCCCATTTAAATGTAAACCCACAGGTTCTTTCTTTTTTTAAAAAAATTTAGTTTTTAGTTATAGGTGGGCACATTACCTTTATTTTATTTTTATGTGGTGCTCAGGATCGAACCTAGTGGCTCACACATGCTAGGTGAGTATTCTACCTCTGAGCCACAACCCCAGCCCCCAGCCCCTGCAGGTTCTCTCTCTCTCTCTCTCTCTCTCTCTCTCTCTCTCATATCTCATCTCATCTCATCACTATTTCTATTCTTATCTCATCTATTCTGTTTCTATATGCCGTTAAGTCTGATCCTGAATCTTGAACCAGATCTATAGCAATATGACAGTGTTCTGATTCCCTCTGTTTGGCAAGAGTAGTCTTCAATAGTTTTCTTTCTTTTATTATTTTTCTTTTTTTGTTGTTCCAGAAGTTCCTAGCATCTCCCGAATTTTTAATTCTCCATGTGAACTTCAGAATCAACCTACCTAGCTTCAGAAAGAAAGCTGTTAACATTTTGTATTGGGGTCATTTAAACCTATGTATTATCTAGGGGAGAACTGACATACTTACAGTTTTGATTTATACTATCCAATACCAGGGGTGTCCCTCTATTTACTTATGTATATTTTTGTGTTTAACAAATATTTTCAAATTTTCCTTACAGAGACTTTACAAATGTCTTATTTATTTTTCCTTCTTCCTAAGAAGTTTATCTTTTTCAGTTATTACATAACATTTAGTTTGTTACTAACTTTTAATGCTAATTTTATAACATATCCTATTGACTTTTGTTTGTTTTACTGTATTTTTTCATTTATTCTCTTGGGTTTTCAGGTAGACAATTTTATTTTGTGCAAACAAAATTTTACTCTTTTTGTTTCTAACTTTTAATGCCTTCAATTGTTTTAATCATGCCTATCCCTTTATTAAGCACCTAATTGAATGTATACTACTAATAAACATAATATATACTTCCTTATTTCCTACCTATAGTATAAATGCCTCTAGTGTTTTCCTATCAAGTAATATAATGGCTTTGAATTGAATGTGTTACTCAGTAATTTTATTTATTTATTTTGTTTTGTTGATTCTTATCAGTTCTTAAACAAGTATTTTTTATATGTCATTAGTACTTACTTCAGTGAATAATTATAGAATATTGTATATCATAGACTTTCTCAAAGTACATATAGATAATATATGTTTAAATTTAAGTAAAATATGTGAGTAAATTTCCTGATATTGAGTCAGTCTTATATTCTTGGAATAAATATTCCAGGATGTTCATGATACATTGATATTTTAATAGGTTGTGAACTAGTTAGTAATATTTTAGTTTGAATTTTTCGTCACTGTTTCTATGATGGGTGCACAGCCTTTGTTTATGCTGTCTTTATCAGTTGTAGGTATCATTTTTGTATCAGCTTCATAAAAATATTTGAGGTTCTCATTTTTGCCCTTGTATTTTATGGAACAATATGTGTAGGATTTTAATTATCTGTTCTTTAGTCATTTGATAGAATTCTTCTGGGAAGTTGTCTGACCTGGATCAATTTTTATGGGGCAATTGTTTGATACCTTCAAGTATCTTTTGAAGAAATTGGTTGGTTATACTTTCTATTTCTACTGGGGTCAATTTTTTAAATCATGTTCTCCTAGGAAATTATGCATTTCATCCATATTGTTTTTCAAATTTATTTGCACATTGTACAGAATAATCCCTATGACTTTGAAATTTTAATTTCTTTTAATGGTTATTTTTCCTTAGTCATTTATTATTTTGTATACTTTTCCTTTTTTTCTATTTTTTCTTAAATAAATTTCCTAGTAGTTTTTTTTTATTGGTAATTTTCATCCTTCAATGAAATAGTATTTTGGTTTATTCATTAGTCATATTATTTCCCTATTTTCCACATCCATTCTGTTTATTATTTTTTTCCATCCATAATAGTTTCCATTTTTTTCCAGTTTTGTAAAGGTTATAATCTACTTGTTGCAATTTTATTCTTCAGTTTTAATTGTTATAAAGTTATTATTAAGTTCCATTAGTTTTTCTCTAATCATGTTATTTATAACTTATAACACCTACATACTATCTTTTTCTTTTCCCCTCCCTTATTCTCAGATTTTAAATATATTTAGTTGTGGGCTGGGGATATAGCTTATAGCTCAGTGATAGAGCACTTGCTTAGCATGTGCAAGGCCCTGGGTTCAATCCCTAGCATTGCAAAAAAAAAAAAAAAAAAAAGTCTACAAGTATATTTTGTTTTTACAAATAATACTTTGATAAAATTTTTATGGCTATTTTTTTGATAATGAGGCTGACTCTCTAATAGCATGCTTAGGAATGGGTTTTGAATCCAATTTTTTTTAAAGAGAGAGAGAGAGAGAGAGAGAGAGAGAGAGAGAGAGAGAATTTTTTTTTTAATATTTACTTTTTAGTTTTCAGCGGACACAACATCTTTGTATGTGGTGCTGAGGATCGAACCCAGGCGAGCATGCTACCGCTTGAGCCACATCCCCAGCCCTGAATCCAATTTTTCTTGAGATTGTTCACATAATAAGGAGAGCTTGGCTGGATATAAAATGCTTTATTGATATTTCCATTCTTCCTTTTATGAAAACATTGAGCTACTGATTCTTTGTCTTGCATTTATCTGATGAACCTATTTGCCTAACTTATATGTCCTTTTGTAAACAACTTGGTCTTTTGCCTACAGGTGCAGAATCACTTTTCTCTTTTGACTCTGCTAATTTATTATGACATACCTTAACATTCTGGGTTAATTTTTGTCCAAGTACATGGTTGGTTCTTTCAAAATCTTTTTTTCCTGAAACTTTTTAAAAATAGTTTTAAATGTTTTTCAGTTCCATTTTAAAAATTGTCTCCACCCCCAGAAGTCAAATTACATGTATGTTGGATGTTCTTTGCTTGCCCTTTATAGCTAGTTCTTTCACTCTGATTCCATTTATCCTTGACTTATTTTATTATTTTCACTTTGTTGTTTTCATTCTTCTCCTCAGTTCCCCTTATATTTTTTGTTGAATCTATTCCCCATTTGACATAGTCCAATTTTATTTTAATGTTTCAGATAATTTTGTCTATTTTGAAAGATTCCTGCTGAGGTCTCTAAATTCTTGGTTCATGTGATTCTGTATTCATGTCCTTCCTGATTTCAGTTTTAAATTCCCTACTAGCACTTTTTTAAAAAATCTGAAAATGCTTGCCTAATGATATGTATTTAGTTTGAGGTGTTGTATTTGATGATTGTCTTAATGGTGAGAATTTTTTTCAGCTGAAATATTAATTTTTCCCCCATGTTCTCTCATACTACCTGTGGGAATATTGTCTGCACATTTCGAGTTGATCACTCTTCAGTGAACAAACAATAATAGGAAGCTACGATGAGTTTGAGTGGCTTACTGTTTCTTAAGAACTCTTTTCTTTTGAATAATAAAGTGCAACTTTAAAAAATGATGGTTCCCTATTTGGGGGGAGAGTAAGTTTATATATCTTTTGAATTTGATGGTTTTTCTGTGGGCCCTTGATTTTCACTGCTTGTGATTCCTTCTTTCTCCCGACCACCAGACCACCAAAGTACTTCCACCAGTTTCAAATCATTCCCTCTGACCCTAAAACGGTACCTAAGAATCCAACCTCTGATCCTGCACTTTTTCTTTTCTTTTTATCAGCTCCATGTATGGGAAATCTGCCAGGTCTCAGACCTATTCTAACTATTTCTTCATTCAGAGGTGAACTCATGTTTGGAGGGTCGGGTGGTTTAATTCTTACCCAGCACTGTTAATATCATTATGCACTTTCTGATTTTTCTTTTTTTTTTTTTTTGAACTTTCTTTGGTGCTGCTTCACCATGTGCACTGGAGCTAACTTTGCTGGTTTTGAAGTATATGTTTTTCGATTCACATGGAACTTGATGTTAGTAGATAGCTCTTTATTATTCATGCTCTGGGCATAGTTGGAGATGGTTTAATTTGCTGTCTTTATTATTCTGTTTAATTTTAAAGAATTTATTAAGAGTTTCAGATTTAGGTGACTGATCTTAGCCTATAGTTGTCCTGGAGATCATTCTCTTTGGTTTCTTCAGGGATGTATTTCTATTGTTTTGGGATCTTATCATTTCTGTTTAGAAGTTAGATGTCAATCAAAGTGTCACGCTAGTGACAGCAAGTCATCTCTCACTTTCCTTGACAATTTCAAAGTTTTATGTTTTTTTTCTCCATTTTAATCATGTTTACTATGATGTGCCTACAATTTCCTCCTGATCATGGTTCATAGTGCTTTTAGAATTGATGGTTAGATGACTTTAATCAGTTTTGAAATATTATCAGCCATTAAATTTAAAAAAAATATTTATTCTTTTTAGATATACATGACAGTAGAGTATATTTTGGCATATTCTCCATACATGGAAATTAACTTATTTTAATTAGGATCCCATTCTTGTGATTGTACATGAGTGGAGTCTCACTTGTGCTGTATTCAGATATGTACATAGGACAGTTATGTCTGATTCATTCCACTGTCTTTCCTGTTTCTATCCCTTCTTTTCATCCTTTTTTTCTACTCTACTGAACTTCTATTCTCTCCACTACCAGTGTTGTGTGTTAGCATTTCAGTCATTAAAGTTTGAAATATTAATACCAACCACCTTTATCTTTCTCATTTTGGAACTCAAATGATGTGTATTTTAGGCCTCTTTTCTACTTCTCTTACTTTTTTTCCTTTCTGTTTCCTTTCCTTTTTTCTTTATTTTGGATATTTCCTTCTTTCTCTGGCTGTGTTCTTATGCCCAATTTTTATTTTACTTTCTCTCTTCAGTATATCTAATGTGCTGTTAAGCACATTTATTGGGTTGGAAATTTGTTATTGTATTTTTCATTTGTAGAATTTACATATTCTTGTAGTTTCTAGTTCTTCACTTAAATTCTCAATTTTGTCTTTTCTAAGGTGACTGACACATTTGGTTTGCCAAGAATGAGGGGCTTCCTAGATATACCACTTAGAATAGCCAAAGTGTTTTTTCAAGGCAGATTGGGATGGACTGATTATCCTATCTTTTAGCTCCTTGTGCATAGTAAGGGTATTATTTTAGAGACTGGTTTGCATGATCCCAACGTATAGACTATTCCTATCATCTTATTTTTCTTGCTGCCTTTTTTTGTAAATTTATTTATTTGTATTAGAGTTTATAGTTATACATAATAGTTGGGTTCATCCTGACCAACTCACATGCATGAAATTCTATTTTGGTTCATGATTCCCCCCATTTTCTTTGTCCTCTCTCCCCTCTCCCATTCTTCTTTCTTTACTAGACTTCCTTTCATTTGTCTATTAATTTATAATTTATTGGTTCTTTCCACCTATGCATAAAGATGAAGTACCCTATTGTATATTTATATATGCACATAATAGGATTTTTAAAGGCTACATTCTGCATTGTCTCCCCTTATCCATTCCACCATTCTGCCTCTTGATCTTCCCTTTATGTTATCCTATCCTGACCGCCACCTTCCCTTTACTTTACTCTAGCTTCCACATATGAGAGAAAACATTCAATCATTCAGTTTCTGAGATTGGCTTATTTCACTTAGCATGATATTCTTCATTTCCTTCCACTTACCTGCTAATGTCAGAATTTCATTCTTCATTTTTCATCACTGAGTAGAAGTTATACACACACACACACACACATACACACACACAACTTCTTAATCCATTCATCTATTTATGGGCATCTGGGTTGATTCCATAATTTAGCTATGGTGAGTTATGCTGCTATAAACATTGAGATGGCTATGTCACTATAGTATGCTGATTTTAGATCTTTGGGGAAAATACCAAGGCATGAAATCGCTGGGTCATATGTGGTTCCATTTCTAGTTTTTTGAGGAACCTCCATGCTGTTTTCCAGAGTGGTTGTGCTTGTCTGTAGTCCTACCAACAATGTACAAGTATAACTTTTCCCCGTGTCCTCACCAGCATTTATTATTGTTCATATTCCTGATCATTGTCATTCTGACTGGAGAGAGATGAAATCTTAGTGTGGTTTTGATTTGCATTTCCCTGATTGCTAAAGATGTTGAACATTTTTTGTCATATATTTGTTTACCATTTGTGTTTCTTCTTTTAAGAAGTTCCTGTTTAGTTCTTTTGCCCATTCATTGATTGGGTGGTGGTTGTTCTTGTTGTTGTTATTATTATTATTATTATTATTATCATTAACTTTTTTGAGTTTTTGTCAATCCCCTAGTGGAGAAGTAGTGGAGCAAGATTTTTCTCTCATTTGGTAGGCTCTTTCTTCATATTCTGAATTGTTTCCTTTGCTGGGCAGAAGATTTTTAGTTTAATAGCATCCCACTTATTGATTTTATTTTTTGCACTTTGGGCGTCTTGTTAAGGAAGTTGGTGCCAGCATCTATGTGATGGAGTGTTGATCCTATGTTTTCTTCTAGCAATTGTAAAATTTCCGGTCTAATTCATAAGTCTTTGTTCTATTTCAATTTAAGTTTTGTTCAGGGTGAGAGATAGGAATCTAGTTCCATTTTTGTACACATACCTATCCAGTTTTCCTAGCACCATTTGTTTAAAAAGCTGCAATAAATAAATATGCCTTTGTCAAATACTAGATGACTATATGTATGTGAATTTGTTTCTGTGTCTTCTGTTCCATTGGTCTTTATTTCTATTTTGATGTCAACACCATGCTGTTTTTCTTGTCTTATTCTTTCTTTTAGAGGAAATGCTTTTTTTTTCTCCTTTCAATATGATGTTGGCTTTGGGTTTGTCATAAATGACCTTTACAGTGTTAAGTTCTTTCAATTCCTAGCTTCTCTAGTGTTTTTAACATGACTAGATGCTATATTTTATCAAAGGCCTTTTATGCATCTATTGAGATGTTCATGTGATTCTTTTCCTTAACGCCATTTAAGTGGTATATTACTTTTACTGATTCATATATGTTGAACCAAACTTGTATCCTGGGATGAAACCCACTTGATCATGGTGTATTATCTTTTTGATGTGTTCCCTTCATTGAAATTTTATGGAATACTTTGAGAGAGACAGGTGTTAGTTCTTCTGTAAAGGTCTAATAGAACTCAGCTGAGAACCCATTTGGCCTTGAGCTTTTCTGTTTGGGAAGGCTTTTGATTGCTGTTTCAATTTCATTACTTGATATTGGCCTGTTTAGGTTTTCTATATCTTCCTGATTCAATTTGGGCAGGTCATATATGTTTAGAAATTTGTCAGTGTCTCCACATTTTATAGTTTATTGGAATATAAATTTTCAAAATAGGTTCTAAGAATCCTCTGGGTTTCAGAAGGGTCTGCAGTAATAATCTCTTTTTTCATCTCTGATCTTGTTATTTGGGTCTTCTCACTCTTTTTGTTAGTTTGCCTAAGGATTTGTCAATTTTATTTATCTTTTCAAAGAATCAATTGCATTGATCCTGTGTATTGTTTTCTTTTTCTCAATTTCATTGATTTCAGCTCTGATTTTTTTTGTATTTATTTCTTAGTTATAGTTGGACACAACACCTTTGTTTTGTCTGTTTATTTATTTTTATATGGTGCTGAGTATCGAACCCAGGGCCTCACATATGCTAGGCAAGCACTCTACTGCTGAGTCACAATGGCAGCCCTCAGCTCTGATCTTAATTATTTCCTGTTTTCTAATGATTATGGAGTTAGTTTGCTATTCTTTTTTTAAGCCTTGAGATGGAGCATAAGTGTATTTATTTGGGATTTCTCTATTTTTTTTTTTAATGGAGACACTCTAAACTTTCCTTTTAGAACTGCTTTCATACTGCCCCAGAGATTTTGATATATGATAGCTCTGTTCTTGTTTTTGATTTTATTCTCATTCTTTGATCTAGTCTTCATTTAGGAGAGTATTGTTTAATCTTCATGTGTTTGTACAGTTTCTATAATTTTTTTCTAACTGCTGATTTCTAATTTCATTCCATTATGATCTGATAGGACACATGTGAGTATATTTATTTTTTAAAATTTTCTAATATTTGCTTTGTGGCCTAGAATATGATTCATTTTGGAAAAAGTTTCATGCACAGCTGGGAAGAAAGTAAATTCAACTGTTTTGGGGTGAAGTATTCTGTAGATATCTGTTTGGTCCATTTGCTTTATAGTGTTATTTAGGTTGCAGTTACCTTTGTGGATTTTATGTTTTGATGGCCTGTTTACTGGTGAGATCGGTGATTTGAAACCACTCAATATCATGGAATATTTTTGTTTTTTTTTAAATGTTTTGGGTGCATTGACATTTGGGGCATAAATCTTTACTATCATTATATCTTCTTGTTGGATTTTCCCATTTACCCGGTTGTGGTGGCCTTCTTTGTCTCTTCTGATTAATTTTTCCTTGAAATCTGTTTTTCCAGATATTAGAATAGCTTCTTTTGCTTGTTTTCATGGTTTGTATGTTTGGAATATTTTTTCCATCCTTTTACCTTCAGTCTGTGAACGCCTTTGCCTATAAGATGAATCTTTTGTAAACAGCATATATTTGGATCTTGTTTTTTGACCAATTCTTCTAATCTGTGTCTTTTAATTGGTAGTTGAGACCATTAACATTCAGCATTAGTATGCATATATGTTTGTGGTTTCCTGACATTTTGTTTTTTCGTGATACTGTATCCTATCTTGATTCTCACTTACCAGATTATTCTTCTATTGAAATATCTGTTTGGGAGCTTAGGAATTGTTTTTTTAGCTCCTCTGTGTGCAATTTTATTTTGAGTATTCTTTCTGGCTAGGTGCTCACAAAGTCTTTTAGTTTATTCTTATCATGGAAAGTTTTTATTTCTTCCTCAAATTTGAACTGAGCTTTTATAGGTATAGTAAACTTGGCTGGCAATTTTTCTTTTTTTTAATGGCTTGGAATATCTCAATACAGGCCCTCCTTGGTTTTAGGATCTGAACTTAGAAGTCTGAGTCAGTCTAATTAGTTCACATCTAGAGGTATCTAGATGTGACCTGATATTTCTCTCTTGCATCTTTTAATATTCTTTCTTTATTTTCTATGCTAGGCATTTTGATTATATGTCTTGGTGAGCTTCCCATTGGAGCTGGTGTATTTGGGGATATGTAAATCTCCTGTATGTGAATGTCCATCTCATTTCTGATAAGGAATATGTTTTCTGTAACTATCTAATTGAAACCGTTCTTTTTGCCTTTAGTTTATATCTCCATGTTCTCGTCTATACCATTGTTTCACAGGTTTGGTCTTTTAATGTTGTTCCAGAGTTCTTATATATTTTAGTCATGGTCTATAATTTTTTACCCTTCATTGCATTCGGAATCCTCTGTCCTGTCTTTAAGGCCTGAAGTTCTGTCTTCAAGGGATGAGATTCTATTTTCTATGTATTCTAATCTGTTATTAATGTTGTCAAGTGAATTTTTACTTGTATTGATTGTATATTTCATTTCTAGGAGTTTTACTTGGTTCTTTTCACTATTTATATTTCTTTATTAAAGTGGTCTCTTATCTCCTGTAATTGCTCTCTTAATTCTTTCCCTAGATCTTTTTTTTTTTTTTTTACCTCACTGAACATTTTAGTAATTTTTAAAAATAATATTACTCTGGGATTTTGTCCACTTTACTATCAGTGGGATTCTTTGTTGGAGGATTGTGGATTCTGGGTAGAGGGTTTTTTGTTTCTTTTTCCTGTTTCCTCATTTTTCAGAGGTCTTGGACTTGTACATCAACTGAGGTGAATTTCCCCTACTTCTTTTTAATGTGTGTCATTTATTGTGTAATTATCTTATTTGTTCTGGGACTTCTCTCTGTTTTTGATATATGAATAGATGCCAAGGAGTGGGACCTGGGGTTCCTCTTTGATTGTTCCTTCTTTGGTCCTTGTTGTTGATTTAGGGACTTTTGTCTCCTTACTTCTTTGAGTTGGAGTCATGTCAGGTGGAGTAGATTGTGTGTGAAGTGAGATTCACTACTGCTTGGTTGAAGTGTGGTATTTTTCAGCCACAGGATCTCTACTCTGTGAGCCTAAAATGTCTAATCTCTCCTTGGTTCTTCTTGGAGGGAGGGGGAGCCAGGAGTGGCAGTAATGTCAGCAACAGAAGCACAGCTTTATGATAAGTATCCTGTGTTCACTTTGACCTCTGTAATACTATTTGCCACCTATTTAGGAATGGTGGGTCAGCATTTAATAACAGTATCAACAATAAAAGTACCAAGAGCTAGGTCAGAAATTCAACATAAGTAGTCTACTATATTGTCTAGCATATTAATGATTACCCTAACTTGAAAGGGTGAATGGGGGAGGGATGTAATGGTTAGTGTTGGTTTTTGTCTCTTCTATGCTTTGTATAAAGTGTAGCTGAAGATTGAGTGTCATTAATTCATGTGTGGATCAAGTGTGCTATCTTTTGGTTCAGTTTAATTCAGCAGCAGAGTCTCTAACCTGTGAACTTTCAGTGTCCCTTTAGGTTCCCAGCACTCACAGAATAGAGATACACAATAGTAATAACTGTTGCAAACAGTACACTCCATTAAAGTAAATACCCAGTTCCTACTATGACATCTTTAACATTAATTATCATCAAAAAACAGGAATGGTGGGTTCAGCAATGGTGAATAGTAAAAACAATAACCATGAACTAGATCTGGCTTTAAAGCAAATAGCAGATGTCAACTATATCATCCACAGCAGTAATGACTGCATCAGTATTAATAGTTGGGGCAGGAGTTATATATGCCAATTAATTCTGAAAGATGGTACAAATGCAGTTAATTAGGGAAAAAGTAAATGTGTCAGGAAGTTTGAAAAGAGTTTAGAATTTCAAAAAGCAAACAGAGAGAATGCAGAAAAGATGTAGCAAGTGATATTTATATGGAGGAGGGGAAAAATAGAAGATGCAAAGTATTGAGAGAGAGGGAGAGAGACAATAGAATTTGGCCATTAGCAAGAGAAGAGAGAAAGAAAAACAAGAGAAATAAACAAATGAAAATAATACAAAACCAAACCAAAATATGCAATCCCAAAACCCAAACCTTCACAAGAAAAGGCAAGGAAAAAATAACTATATTAAAAAATGCTAAAAATGAGAGATAAAGAAACATAAGTGTATGTATATATGTCCCTGAACCAACCAGCACAAAAGAATTCACACATTCACACAGAAAAAGAAAAAAAAATCTTAATGAAGAATGAAGGCATCATCTCTGCTGAGGTGGTCAAAATAGTTGACCAGATTGGGTGGTCTCTATGTCCAATAGTCTTTCCACTTCTTCTTGAGTTATGTACAAATAGAGAGCAAGGGGTATTAACCCCTTCTTATTTTCATGACACTCTCTGAGCTGCCAGTTGAATATTGAAGTTGTTTGATATATTTTCCCCCTCCAGCAATTAATTTTATTTTCGTATCAGAGCAATATTGAGTGTTCTGAGTACTCATCTGCACATGTTGGTAACTTAGGAATTCGTCTTGATAGTATTATGTATCACAAAACTTATAACATATTAGTTTCATTTAATTCGTTATGAAGCATGTTGCCAGTATCTTATGGAAATTTTTACTGGTTTTCTTGTTATGGAACTCCAGGGAGTAGAGGCTGCCTTTCTGGTTATCTAGTATGTCCCTTAAAATGTTTATAAAAGACACGTCTAAAAGTACAGACATGGAAGCCCAATCCCTATTTAATATATTTTGTTTTCTTGTATATTTGGTTACTTTTAATTGTGTTGAACAATCTATTTTCAGTGTACTTTACAAAAAAAATTGGAAGTCTAATATGAAATTATTCTTCCCCACAGAGAATTTACATTCTTCTTTGCCAGATATGTGAACTACCATCATATATGGGGTTACCCTAATTCAGTGATGATTCCAAGCTGACCTGAACCCCCTGAAAGAAGCTGACTCTATCAATTCATTCTTACTTCTAGGATCAAACCTTTGAGTTCCCAAGGAATGCATTGGGAGTTAGCTGGGGCCATCTCATTTTGTAAAGCCCTAGATTCCAGTCTTTGTTCTGCAATTCGGTGAGGCTCTTAACAATGGTACTTAACTTCTAATGCTTCCAAATGCTGAGCTTTTCTTTCTTGGTCTTCATCCTTCCTTAGATCCTGGTGTGGTAGTTCACTATTTTAGTTTTGTGAAGCTTTCAAATATATTTGAACTGTCTAATTATTTTCAGTAAGAAATTTAGGTCACATAACACAATCCTTTATTATTTGTGTATTACTTAAAATATATATATAAAATATGTAAGTTAATTAAAAAAATCATACCAGGCATGATGGTGCATGACTGCAGAAGGCTGAGACAAGAGGATCTTAAGTTCAAGGCCAGCCTCAGCAACTTATCAAGGCCCTAAGCAACTTAGTGAGACCCTGATTCAAAATTAAAAAAAAAAAAAAAGAAGAAGAAGAAGGGGCTGGGGACACAGCTCAGTGGTAAAACATCCTGGGTTAAATCCCCAATTAAAAAAAAAATTCCTTAGCTCCCCTTCACTTTTTTTACTGTTACATAAGTAAAACAGAAACGTGGATGAAGAGTGAGAAGGGAACCAAGTCTACATTTCTACAAATAAATCACTCATAATTTCCTCTGTTCTTTAAACCCTGATTTTCTGTTGTCAGAAAAACCTGTGCCTTTCAGAGGCACCATGTTTTGCTCTAGCCAATTATCAAAATTGGAAAGAGAAGAAATCTAACATTGTATTTTCCTGGACCAATACTTGTTTTTCCTTTAACCTCTTGTTGCTAGAGGGATTGGGGAAATCATGAACATCTTAGCCCAATCCTTGGAATCTCTTTACCTCTCAGCTTCAGATTGGTCACATGTCTTGTTTATCCCCTACTATCTGATTTCTGAAAGTTATTTTTTTTTTTAAGGTAAAAGTAGTAGATTGTGGTAATAGATTTTTAGGATTCGTACTATCATCCTTGGTTAAAGAAACCCATAAGTGAACAAAGATGGAGTGAGCAAAGATTAATCCAATAATTAGAACATGTTGGAGAAGATTTGCCTTTTGGCCAGAACTTTAGAAGGAGCTGAGACTTTGGCAAGATTAGGATAATAGACATCCCTTGAGGCAGCCACGAATTTCTAAAGTATGTAAGAAAATCTCTCCCCCCATCAGAGTGTTCCAGTGATCTTCCTATGCCCTCTTTGCAGAAGGGAGCAGAGGTGCATTTCATGTGGCAGAAGATACTTCAAAGGAGTTTGTTTAGACTCAGAAGAATGTGGGTTTGTTTTTTTAACCTCCTGGGTTCTAGTTATGTGTTAGTCAGGAAGCACGCATTGTTTTTAGGCTTTCTGTAAGAAACCACCACAACTCCTAAGCAGCATCCCACGTGGGTATGCGATCATCTTTTCCATTTATATATTCATTGGGTGCCACCTTCATAATCTGATTAGTTAAATTGGAAGAAAAAACTGTTGTTTTTTTGCATCAACATTCTTCCCAGATTTCCCTTGTTGGATGTTGCCTTAATTAAAATAAAAACTTGGTTTGAAGTTTTTTTTTTTTTCTTTTTCTTAGCGATCTTTGGTTTTTGTTTTATGTTGGGTTTAGTTTCATTTCCCCCTCTCCCTCTGCTGTTTAAAAATTAAGTTTATTTAAATGCAAAGAATGTACTGTTTATTCAACTAAATGATATCTTTATGTGGAAAAGGGGGAAAATATCCAGACTGCTTTCATTGCTACTCCACTGTCTCAGCTTAACAGTTCTGTGGTTTGTTTTTTTCTCTTTTGTGAGCATTTTTACTCCCAGCTGTGCTGCACACATAAAACTGCTCTGTGGTGAGACAATTTGGTAAACTATGCTACTTCAATGTTCATTGGAGAAACAATTGCTCATCATCTCCCAACCTTAATAAAATAATATTACAGTGACTTCTTGGAGAAAATAAAAACTTCAACAATTGATTTTCCATCCACAAGAAATTTTTCTCAGATGTATGTTTGTGGGAGTTTTGTTCTAGTTGGGGGTAAAGAGCGTAAGCAATGTGGAGAAAACATTTCCTTTGTACTGTATGCATTGAGGTAGTTTCCATTTTGCTGCAAAATCTGCAGGTAAATGCTCTTAGAGTTCTTAGGCTTTTGCTAATATTTTCTGCCATTCTTTGGCTAGTCTTGGCTAGTCTTTTTATTTTTTGATAGTCATTTGCAGAGAATAAATTTTTGATTTTCATAAAGTCCAGTTCATCAATTCTTTCTTTCATGGGTCATCCTTCATTTTTTAAAACATTTTTTAAAAACCTTTATTTTATCCATTATTTTTTTTAAATGTGGTGCTGAGGATCGAACCCAAGGCCCCACATGTGCCAGGCAAGCACTCTACCGCTGAGCCACAACCCCAGCCCCCATAGGTCATCTTTCTAATACTGTATCTAAGTCAATGCCAAACCCAAGGTCATGAGGTTTCTCTCCTATATTATCTTCTAGCTGTTTTAAAGTGTTGTGTTTTACTTTATGTCTATGACTCATTTTGAATTCATTCACAAGAAAGCTGTAAAGATTGCATCTAGATTAACTTTATTTAAAATGACAAATATATGTATTCAGGGTATACAACTTGATATTCTGATATATGTATACATTGTGAAATGGTTAATTTGAGCTAATTAACATTTGTATTATCTCACATAATTTTCTTTGTGGCAAGAGTGCTTATAACCTAGTCTCTTAGCAATCTCCAAGTTTATAATACATTGTTATTAACTATAGTCACCACGTGATTTATTTAGAAGTAAATGATTCATAAATTTCTCTGTTCTTTGACCCTGGTTTTCTGTTGCCAGAAAAATCTACACCTCTGAGGGGCATCACTTTTTGCTCTAGCCAATTATTAAAGTTGCAAAGAGAAAAAAGTCTGATCATTGCTTTCCCTTTGGCATCTCATTGCTAGAAGGACTGGGGCAACCATGAAAATCTTGGCGCACTCTTTGGAAGCCTTCCATCTCCCAGAGTGAAGTTGGTCTTTTGAACTTATTTCTTCTATCTAACTGAAATGTTCCCTTTTGCCAACACATTCCTAGTATACCTCCTAATTAAAGCCCCTGATCACCATCCTTCTATTATTTGCTTCTATGAGTTTGTTGTTTTTAAATTCTACATATGAATGAGATCATATGATATTTGTCTTTCTATGCTTGACTTAGTTCACCATGCTGTCACAAATTGCAAGATTTTCTTTTTATTTAAGGCTGAATAGTATTCCATTGTCTTTTTTGGTTTTTTTTTGATAGTGAGTATTGAATTCTGTGGCACTTGGCCACCAAGCCACATCCCTAGCCCTATTTTGTATTTTATTCAGAGACAGGGTCTCACTGAGTTGCTAGCACCTTGCTTTTGCTGAGGCTGGCTTTGAACTTGTGATCCTCCTGTCTCAGCCTCCTGAGCCACTGGGATTATAGGTGTGTGCCATGGCGCCCAGCTTCCATTGTCTTAATATATCATATTTTCATTATCCATTTGCCAATGACATGCACTTAGGTTGATTCTGTATCTTGGGCTATTGTGAAAAGATTCATTTTGAAGCATGTGGTTGTTCAGTTGTCCCAGCCCATTTTTCAAAATGCTAGCTTTGCTCTGTTGTATTACTGCTGTTCTTTTGTCAAAGATCACTTGACTCTATTTATGGACTCTCTATTCTGTGCTATGGCTCTGTTTATCTATTCTTTCACCTACATCCTACTTTCTTGATTACTGTAGCTTTATAGGAAGTCTTGAAGTCCATAGTTTAAGTCTCCCAACTTTGTTCTTTTTCAATGTGTTTGTTTTTCAGGGCGTTTTGCCTTTCCATATAAAATTGAGAATCAGTTGGCTAAAATCCACACAATAAGTCATTGGGATTTGGATTGAAATTGCATTGATTCTATAGATCAAATTGGGAAGAACTGCCAACCTTACATTATGGAGTGTTTCTATTCTTGGATATGGAATCTGTCCATTTATTTTGTAGTTCTTTGATTGGTTTTATTAGAATTCTATAACTTCCCTTATAAACATCTTGTAAATATTTTGTCAGATTTATTCCTAAGCATTTTATTTTTGGGACATGCTCATGTAAATGATATTTTCCCCCACATTTTTATTAGTGCATTATAATTACACATGATGATGGGATTTGTTGTTACATATTCTTACATTGTGGTTTTAATTTCAAATTTTACTTGTTTATTGCTGGTATATAGGAAAGTAATTGAGTTTTTTTATATTAACCTTGTATCCTGCAAACTTTCTATGATTTCTTATTATCTCCAAGAGTTTTGTTAATTCTTTTGGCTTATCTACCTACATGATCATGTCATCTGAGTAAAGGCATTTATTTCTTCCCAATGTATACAGCTTTAATTTCTTTTTCTTGTTTAATTGCTTTAGCTGAGATTTCCAGGTATAATGCTGACAATCAGTGTTGAAAGGAGATATCCTTGCCCTTTTCTGATGATAGTGAAAAAGCTTCTAAGTTTCTCCCCATTAAGTATATGCTAGCTTTAGGCATACATACAGGTATACATATTGCTGGTCAAGTTGAAGTCCAATTTGCTGAAAGTTTTTATAACAAGAGAGAATTGGTTCTTCCTTAATTTTTCTAGAAAATAGCCTTATGAGATATAACTCACCTACTCTAAAGTTCACATATGAAAGTATACAATTCAGTGTTTCTGAGAACAAAGAAGTGTGTACAATCTTATTTTTGAACATTTTATCACTCAAAAGAAGCCCTGTACTCATTAGCTGTCTTTTCCATTTCCTCCTGCTCCAGCCTGAGAGAATCTCCAATCTACTTTCCTTCTCTGTGAATTTGTCTATTCTGGAGATTGCATATAAATGCAGTCATACAGTGTGTTTCCACTTGTGACTGGTGTCTTTGCCTTAGCATAATGCTTTCAAGGTTCATACATGTACCAGTAGTTTATTTTATTTTTTTTTGTCAAATAATATTTCATTCTATTGGTATACCACACTTGCTTATTCATTCATCAGTGGATGGATTCTCTGGGTTCCTTTCATTTTTTTTGGCTATTATGAATAATGTACCTATAAACATTCACATGTAGGTTTCTTACAGGATCTATTTCATTTCATTTGGATGTATTTGTTCAGCTGAAACTGGAAGAGCTGCATTATATGGTAACTTATGTTCATATTTTGGAGGAACTGTGTTCCCATTTTACATTCCTACCAGTAATGCACGAGTGTCTGTATTTCTGTAGATCCTCACCAATACTTGTTATTGTCTATCTTTTTATTATAATCATACTATTGGAGGTGAAGTGGTATCTCATTTTAACTTGTATTAGCATTTCCCTAACAGTGAATGGTATTGAACACATTTTCATGTACTTACTGGCAATTTGTGTGTCTTTGTGGAAATATTTAAAACATTTGTTCATTTTAAATAAAATTGGCTTGTTTTTCTTCCTTTACTTTTTCTAAATTTTCCTTTTTGGAAGTCTTATTGAGATTTTTGTGTGTGTGATCTAGAGAATATTCTTGTTTATAGCCTTCATATGTATGTGTGGTGTGTGTGTGTGTGTGTATTTTTTGTATTGGGGATTGAACTCAGAGGTACTTTACCATTGACTACACCTCCAGCCCATTTTTAAAAATTTTTGAGAGACGGTCTCACAACTTGTTTAGGGCCTCGCTAAGTTGCTGAGGCTAGCCTTGAACTTGCAAAACTTTTAGTCTATCTCTATATAATTGCCCCTTGGTCATTTGAATTGCTTTTTCCTGGAACTTCTCTGATTTTATGAAGTTTTTCTTGAGAAGCATAGACAAGAATTGAAGATGGCATTTTATTGCTGTGTTCAAAGGAAGGAAATATTCCTTTTCCCTGAGGAAAAAGTCATATTTGAACAAATTTGGATTTCAGATCTTTAAAGAACAATTGAGATGCTTCTTACATCTTCTCAGTCCTAACTGAAGACTCCACAGTGACATGTTAGAGTTGTGTATTCCTTATGCAGGTGGAAGGGAGGAGAGAAAGCTCATAATTTTTAATAAAAAAAAACAAGCCTGTTTGGGAAGGCTGATTCTGCTACTTACAGGTTAGTGACCTGGGGCAAGTTATTTAATCTTTTCATAAGTAAAATTGGGATCATCATAAGCACCTTATAATACTATAGTGAGGATTAAACTGATAATGACTGAAAAATAGCACACAAGATGACTAAAAATAAACCCTAAGTATTTAATAAATATTCACTATTTGCTGTGTTGCCTACATGGAAATTCTTTCTGGCTTTTGCTCCTGCTTGCTTCTGAGCGCTATCACGCTAGTTCATGTTCTGAGCACTTTAAATCCGTCTTCAGACCTGCAGGTTTACACTCTTTACAGGACATCCTAAAATTTTCAGATTAATCTAATCCTAGCACTGATGCTTGAGAACTGTTTTGTCCATTCTCTTGCTTTTCTGAGATGCACATGAAGAGATTCTTTCTTTCCTGAAGACAAGGCAGTCCTTCTGGGTGAATGTTTACTTGTTAAGATAAACTTTTGTCACATCACTTTGATCTCTCAGCTTCTTAATCTCTTCCCTCTTGAAGTGACTACCAGGCCCCTAAATCTTCTATTCCAGTTTCGACCAATTAAACAGCCAGTACCCTGAGATTTCTTTCCATTTCTCTTCTAGCATGATTCCATGCTGTCCTGGATCCCAGAACTTTTCTTTATTAGATTCTAGTCTCATCTTTATACAAAACAAACAAACAAACAAACAAACAAACAAACAAACAAATAAAAAGTGCAATAGCACTTTTCAGTAAGGGCATAGAGAGAAAAGAACTGACTGTGGTGGGGCTGGCCATAGAATCTTAAGTTTGAAATTCATATCCCTTAGAATTTTTTTCTTTTCTTTTCTTTCTTTTTTTTTTTTTTTAGGTACCAGGGATTGAATTCAAGGGCACTTGGCCACTGAGCCACATCCCCAGCCCTATTTTGCATTTTATTTAGAGACAGGGTCTTACTGAGTTGCTTAGAGCCTTGCTGTTGATGAGGCTGGCTTTGAACTGCAGTCCTCCTCCCTAAGCCTCCCTGGCTGCTGGGATTATAGGCATGTGCCACCATGCCAGGCTTGGTTTGTTTTTATCTAACATTCTTCTAAGGATTTTGCTATTCTAATTCCTCTTCGTTGGTAAATAAACATTGACACTCCTCCCACTTCTGAGGCTTTTAGGATAGCTTTTCTTTGTTCTTCTTCTAAATCTAAGATGTATCAAAAAGTGGGACTTATTTCATTTTGAAGATAGCATCTTTCTACTTTTAAATTATTTTTTAACTTTCTGGAGATTTAATTCTTGTATACATTTAAGCTGTACCATGTGGTGTTTTAATAGACCTATACATTATGAAATGATTACCATAATTAAGCATACCCACATCTATCATCTCACACAATACCATTTGTTTTGTGATGGGCACCCTTAAGATCCAGGTTCTTAATGCAATCTGTATACGGGGTAAAAATGGGAGTTCATAACCCACTTGAATCAAAGTGTGAAATATGATATGTCAAGAACTATGTAATGTTTTGAACAACCAACAATAAAAAATTAAAAATAAATAAATAAATAAATAAAAAATAAATAAATAAATTTAGATATCCAAAATTATTGGCCCTTGTCACCAAGCTGTACTAAATCATCAGAATATCTTCATCTAGTATAAATGAAACTTTGTACACTTTAACCAACTCCTCATTTCCTTCACAGCCTCCCCAGCTCTGGGCAACCCACCTTCTTATTCTCTCCTTCTATGAGTTTGATTCTTTTACATTCTGTTTTAGAAGTGAGATCACGCTTTGTCTCTCTGTATCTGACTTACTTAACATAGCAGAATGTTCTCTTGATCCACCCATGATTTTGCAAATGGTGGGATTTCCTTCCTTAAAAGGCTGAATACTATTCCATTGTGTGTATAAACCAAGGTTTTTTTTTTTTTTTTTTTTTTTTTACCATTCGTCCACTGATGGACATGTAGGTTGTTTCCCATGTCTTGCTTATTGTGAATAATGTTGCACTGAACATAGGAGTATGGGTACCTGAGTTCTGATTTTTTTTTCTTTTGAATAAATACCCATGTGTGGGGATACTAGGTCATATGGCAGTTCTATTTTTAATATTTTCAGAGTCCTCCCTACTATTTTCTGTGCTGTCTGAACCCACAGACTGTAATGACAACAACTATCTCCATTCCCAACAAAAAAATAAAGGTTTCTTTTCTACACATTCTTGCTAACATTTACCTTTTATTCTAAAAGGTATGAGTTGTTATTTAATTCTGGTTTTAATTTGTATTTTCCAGATGATTAGTGATGTTGAGCACCTTGTCAGACATCTATTAAACATGCATGTGCATCTCAGAAAATATATCTTCTTTTGAGAAATGACAATCCAGGAGCTTTCCCCAATTTTCATAGGTTTATTTGTGGGGCTTTGTTATTGTTTTTTTTATTTATTTTTTGTCCTCCTATTGAGCTGTAGTAGTTCTTTATGTATTTTGGATACTATCAGTTATATAGTTTATAAACATTTTCTCCCATGCTATAAGTTCTTTTTTCCCTTTGGTTGTACTTAAACTTTTAAGTGTAATGAGTCTTATTTGTGTGTTTTTGGTTTTGTTGCTTGTGTTTTCGTGCTCATAGGAAAAAAACAGTTGACTTGTGTATACATGTGTTCATTGCTGGGATCTATTCAGTTCCATTGTTTTACCTGTCTGTTTTTTGTTGATATGATAGCTTTGTAATACAATTTTGAATCAGGAGGTGTAAGGCTGTACATTTGCACTTTTTTCTTCAAGATTGCTTTGGATATTTGAAGTCTTTGTAGTTCTATTTAAGATTATCTTTTCTATATCTGTGAAAAATGGCAGAATTTTGATAGAGATTACATAGAATCTGTAGATTTCTTACCGTTCAGCCTATTTTTAAAATTTTTTTGCATCATGAATATAGATGTTTAATTCTCTTCTTTTTCAGATTTAGAAAGTTTCCTATCATTATTTATTTAAATAAACTTTCTGTCTCTTTTTCTTTCTCTGTTTCTTCCAGAACTCCCCAAATGCATGCATTTGTCCACTTGATGGTCCCATACAATTTATTTCAGTCTTTTCAAAAAAATGTTTTTTTTGTTCCTATTATCAGATAATTTCAAATGACTTTTTTTTTTAGTTCAATCATTCTTTCTTCTATATGACTGAGACTGATGATCAAGCTTTTTATTGAAGTTTTTAGGTCAGACTTTGTATTCTCAGCTCCAGGTTTTTGTTTGTTCTTTTTTACGTTTTTTTTAAAAAGTATTATTTCTTTATCAGACGTCTTATTTTGCTCCTATTCTTTTTCTCTTGTCACTGAGCTGCCTATTCATGTTCTTTTGAGATCATAGAGCTTCTTTAAGACAATTATTTTAAATTTTTTGGTCAAGCAGTTTGTGGATGTCTATTCCTTTAGGGTCAGTTGTTAGAGTGTCATTAGTTTCCTTTGCCTGGATCTTTGTGATTCCTGTAGAGTGGGACAGTGGTCAAGTCATAGGACTGCTTTAGGGACCACAGTCAATTCTCAGGTCAGTGTGTCTGTTACCAGGGGTTTTGAGAGGCTCAGGTACTGGGTCCCTTGGCCAGATTCCTGTGACATACCTTGATAGAGTAGGGCTAGAGCCAGCTCATGGGACTGTTTCATATTTCCTTGGTTGGTAGGATTTGTTGCCACAGATGGGCATACATTTCTCCATGTCCCATGCCAGAGGGATCTGGTGGCAGGACCTTGGACAAGCAGGACTGGCGAGAATGGGACCACTAGTTCCTTTATTCTTTAATTACCTGTCCACTGTATTTCTGTCCTATAACTCACTTTTTCTTTCTGTCCTTACTGAGTTTGAACTTGGAACTTCTTTAGAAACATTCCTGGCTTCTCTCTATACCCCTCAGTTCTATCTTGATGTCAATTTTCTAAAAGAAAATGTGCTGACTTTTTTTTTCTTTCACTTTCAGATCTTCCTGTTTATAAGAAGCATGCATTCTGGCCAGTTTTCTGCTACATAATAACGGACCTGACTTCCATGGCCTGAATTATATGAACATGCCTGTAACTGAATAGGAAAGTTTGTCTAATTTAGAAAGAAAATATTAGCCAGGCTTATTGAGCCATAGAAACAAAGACATGGTCTTTAATCAGCGCTGTCATAAACATAGTGCAATATGATTGACTTCTATTTCAGTCTCTCAATTGACTTTGAACTTTAAAGAAGAGAAGACTCTTCTTAGTTTGCTAGGGCTGCCATAACAAAGTGATACAGACTGGGTAGTTTCAACACCTGATTTTTTTTTTGTTGTTGTTCTCAGAAGTTTAGAGGCTG
Organism: Marmota marmota marmota; assembly: GCF_001458135.2. Taxonomy (NCBI): domain Eukaryota; kingdom Metazoa; phylum Chordata; class Mammalia; order Rodentia; family Sciuridae; genus Marmota; species Marmota marmota. Next base: position 17,886,025 of record NW_026000153.1, read on the forward strand.
AATGTGGGAGATCAAGGTGTCAGCAGGGTTGGTTAATAGGTGGCTGTTATCTCCCTGTGTCTTCACCATGTCTGTCTGTTTCTTAATCATCTTTTCTTATAAGAACACAAATTGGATTGGATTAGTAGTTACCTTAATAACCTCATTTTAATTTAATGACCTCTTTAAAGCCCATATCTCCAAATGTAGTCATATGCTGAAGTATAGGGGATTAGAAGGTTGACGTAAGAATTTGGGAGAGACAATTCATCTCATATCAGGTACTGTTGTTTGAAACCCTCAGCACTCCAGGTGCATGGATGCATTTGTAGGTGCATCAAGATATTGTGCTCCTTTGCTTCCTTATCATCTGGTACAGAATCATATGCTACAGCATAGCATAGATTCTTAATAGACCTGTTAGTTTTGAAATCTTATCATAAATTTTAACCATTTACTTTTACTTACCAAAATGGGTCTCCTACATAAAGTTAGTTAGATAAACAAGTATGATAGAGGAAGTAGACCATTAGATCCTGAAATAAAATGGGACTGCAAACATTTCAACCATGATTATACATTGTCAAAATGGTGTCAGTCACAAGTGAGTACTTTGTCAGTTACTCCTAATAACCTATTCACTTTTATGGGCTCACAGTGACAAAGAGCCTAGAGTTCTCAAGTCATAGAATGCTAGCCTAAGTCCTTGAAAAGGGTCAATAGAAGAGTGGAGAGGATTGAATCTGTATTTGAATCCTGTATTAAGGAAGTGTGTGAATTGAATCAAAGTGTTCAGAGCGTGCTACGTGAGTGGCACAGAGAATGTCCTGTGTCCTCAGAGGTTGAGGTTTTGAAACAAACGAACGGGACCTATTTGCTAAGACTTCTGGATGAAGATGTTATTGGATTGGGCTCTGAGGAGCTTGTGGGATAAGGCCAGAACAAAGACACAATGTAGGAGGGACAAGGCATTTTCATAGCTTGGGAAGCAGAGGGTTCATGGAGAGAAACATGAGCGGACATACACACGAGTCAACTGAAACACTAAACATTCTAAATTTGTGTTTAAAAGCTGTGGTTTAAAACTGCTATGACTGGCTTGGAGAACCATAGGAGGAGATGGAAAAAGTGTATGCCTGGGTGGTCTAAATGAAGCCAAAGACGTGGGCAGGGGCAGCTTTGACAGTCCTTGTCTCTGACCCTCTGTTGGTTTCTTCCCCTTCCTATTCTGTATTCACTATCCTGACTTATGTTTTTACTTATTGAAAATCACCACTTCTCCAAAACCAGTTGTTTTAAATTAAATTCTAACATCATCCTTTGGATTGATCTTTATAGGTAAATCAAGTGACTGTGCTTTTTTTATGCTCTGGAGATTAGGGGAAGGGGCTGTTGGCAGGTAAGTGGTAATTACCAAAACGTTTGTAAAACTGCTCTTCATTGACTTTGACCCACTCATTAACAAGTCTGAGAAGGTGCTGCTAACACAGCAGAGCACTGGTTTTAGATACACTTTAATTAAATAGTCAAGGAGTGTTATTTGCTTTCTTCCTCAACATTTAACGAATGGCCCATCAATGAAGAACCCTATAAAATATTGTGCCTTTTTATTTACCTTTATTTCTTCAGTGCCAGGAAAATAAAATTCCTTTGATCCAAAAGAGTTGTGAGGAGAACTTTTGAAGTTCTCTTCCCACCTTTCCTGAAATCTTTAATCTTTTGACATCATGAAAGTAGAAAGATTATTGTGAAATCATCAGTTGAATTTAGGACTAATAAGAGAGTGGGTTTTTTGGAGGCTCTGGAGGTGGAAGGAAAGCCTGGACTTTGCCTGACATGTTCTCTGTCTTTACCTTGTAGGGTTTTCCATACTGGTATCCTGGCTTATTGATCTGGGCACATACTCTTATCTTGCTTGTCCTTATCTCCTTTCCCTACCAAAGCAAGGATCTGATTCTTTCAGGGTCTGGTTCTCAAACAGGCAAAGGGGGAAAAAAAAAGAAAAGAAAAGAAAGGAAGAAAGAAAAAAAGAGAGAATAAGAATTAGCTATGTGGCTCTATGCTTATGTATCATCTGAGGAGGCAGACACTATAACAGACAATCTATCTATGTTAATACCAATTTCTCCTACTTTCATTATTTCTTTATGAAATAATTATTGATCATCATTTATGTGCCTGGCATTTTCTAAAAGTATGATTTTATCAAATTATTTAACTTCTCTATATTTCTGGTTCCTTACAATGTCATTGAAAAGATAAAATGAGATAACACACGTCAATTGCTGACTAATATGTTTCACTATGGAACTTCAACCAGTGTAGATACTTCTTTCTCTTCTTCATTGCCTTTTGCAGATTAATGGTTACCCAGGTGTGATGTCCTAGAAGACTATGAAGTAAAGAGACGTTCCTGGTTCTTTTCTTGTACCTACCATTTACTGAACTTGTGCAATTTTACTTCTTTCAAGAACAGTGTCCCGATTTAAACATGGGAGCATTCATACCAATCCAGACTGTAAGGAATTAGAGAGTCAATGTGCATATAGGTCTGGCACAAGGCCTGGCCTGCAGGAAACAGGAGATGCTGTTTCTCTTTTCTTCCCAGGGTGGTTTACCCCTCCATCAATCAGCAGGCCTTAACTATGGCGACTCTAAACTTCCACATGAATGGAAAATCAAGCCCTGAAGATTAGAATAAGAGAGCCTTTTAGATAAGAAGGTCTTAAACTATGGGCCTCACCTACATCTTTTTAAAGAAGTTATAATGCTCCTTTGCAAGATGTTTTTTTGCAGCTGACTTAGTACTATAATATAAAATTATTATTTTACCAAGTAAATCTTACTCATTAGTGTTCAGCATAGGTAAAAGTGTGAAATATGTTTTCATAAAATGAAAATTTAAGCATCTTAGAGAAGTTCGTGTGGGTAAGAAAGATGCCAAATTAATAACATAAACCAGTATTAGTGTTATAAAGTAAGGAACTTGATTAAAATCCAGGATCAAATTTTAAAGTACATATCTTTACACAGCAGATTTGATACAATTAAGAAAAGAAAGACAATCACGAAAGTCCACTGGAACCTGAATGTTAGATATGGCAAATAAAATAGTCTGAATTTAATCTAATTTACAAAGGGAATAAACACCTCAGTTATCAGACCTTACTCATTTTTAAAAAGTTGGTATTTAAATCCTAATAATTAATCAATTTTGAGAGTAGATTTCAAGACCTATGAGAGATGACTGTTATTTTATATTTGCCTTTGTTCATTTATTACCATTGATCCTACAAAATATTTGAGGAGTTGTAATAAATAAAATTCACTTTAGGAATACAGAATTTTGCTCTTAAAATGCAAAGCAGACCTGGAATATAAAGTCCATTTAAAATCATTTTTTAGTTATTAGACAGACATGATAGTGTGATTATATAGTCAAAGCTAAATATTTCACAAATTTGTGAAAAATATTCCATTATTAACACAAATATGTACAGAAGATTTCATGATTTAAAATGACCTGGAGGATATTATCAAAAATGGCGAGGACTTCTGAAAATTTTCTTTTCCATAAAAATATTGCAAATATTTCAAAAAAAATTTTTAAATCCACTTTTTCAGAACAGTGGAAATTGAGCAGCCTAGCAGATACTGCAGGGGTCAGAAAAGTGTTAAGACATCTTTGAAGTTGCCCCTCTCAGAGCATTGTCATTACTTGACTATATATAGGATTGTGCTGTGGTTTAGATGAATGTCCTCCATTGGCCCATATGTTGAAGAGATGGTGTCCAGAGTAGTGGTAGTGGGATAGGTACTGTAGACATGGTAGAACAGAGGTTCTTAGGTTACAGAACGCATATCCTTGAAGGAGACTGTGAGGCCCTGCCTCTCAGTTTCTCTCTGCATCCTGGTTCATGATGTTAGCAATTGCTCCAACACACACTCCTGCCATGATTTGCCACCTTCACTAGACACCCAAATAAATGGGGTTGCCTGAACTTTGACTTAAACCTCCGAAACCACAAGCCCAAATAAATCTCTCTTTATTTCGTAAGTAGTCTGTGTTGAGTATTTTGCTGTAGTAACATGAAACTGACTGACACAGATAATTCCCAGAAACCCCCACATGCAAATATTGTCTTCATTAGATCTAACCAAGGGATAACCTAATACAACAACCTTCTCCATGGAGACATTTGTCAAAAATGATGAGCAGTAATTATTTAACATCACAGTTGCCACAGGTGAAGACACTTGGGGGCAAACAGAAAGCTCACTAGAAAAGTTTAAATGGGAAACATGGATAGTGAGTTCTATAAAGAATATCTGGAAATGCTCTGACATATTCTTGGGGATTTAGGAAGCCACGTGCATATGTAGAGTTGTATGCATGCTCAGAAATACTTGAGAAGGTCCTAAACTCTCCATTCTGGCTAACACTGAGGACTTACCCAAGTAGAAAATAAGGGCACAATTTTAAATTGCCTGACTAAATATTGAAGGTACCCCCCTCAATATCTATACAGAGGCCCTTAGCAAAGTCTGGAAGACTTACTAGTTCCAGGCATTTAAGGAAATGTCTTTCCAGCTTACCAATAAACTAAGTAGGCAGAGATTTTAGTGTCATACATGACAAAGAATGCCGGATTTACAGATAATTCAGAGAAGTCACCACAAAACAGCAGAGCAAGACCAACAACAACATACAACAAGAATAAAAAACTCTTTCCAGAGTTGCCATATGAGATATATGTATTTTTAAATGTCCAACTTTCCAATAACAACAATAAAAATGTGATATGGAATGAAAGAAGAATGGTTCATACTTAGGGAAAAAAAACAGCTAATAGAAACTGTCCCTGAGGAACACCAGATATTGAATTTACTAGACAAAGATGTAAGTCATTATTTCAAATATGTTCAAATAACTAAAGTAAACCATGTCTAAACAACTAAAGGAAAGTATGAGAATGATATCTAATCAAATATAGATTATCAATGAAAAGACAGAAATGATATAAAAGAAAATCTGAAGTTGAAAAGTAAAATAAATTAAAAATTCACAAGAGGGGCCCAACAGCGATATTTGAATAGGCAGAGAAAAGAGTCAATACATTTGAAGAGAAGCCAATTGATATTATACCATATGAAGAACAAAAAGAAAAAGAATGTAGAATATCATGAAGAGTATAATACATGTTTAAGGTGAGTCTCAAAAGGAGAGGAAAGAGGGAAAGGGGGAAAAGACTGAAGAAATAATGGCCAAAAGTTTACCAAACTTCATAAAATATTTCTGTATCCAAGAAACACAGTGAAATCCAGGAAGAAAAAATTCAAAGATGTTCAGAGCTAAATATATCATAATCAAATTGTCAAAAGCCAGAAACAGAATTTTGAAAGCAAGAGAAGAGAAATAAGACTGAGAGTTCATTTTTCATCAAAAATCATGGAGGTCCGAAGGCAGTAGGATTATGTAGTTAAAAGGTTTAAAGAAAGTCTGTCAAGAATTCTAAATCCAGAAAAATTCTTCATCAAAGTGAAGAAGAATGAAATGACAAAAACGCGTGCTTTCATCATTCTTATTCAATATTTTACTGGAGCTTCTAACCAGAGCATGCAAACAAGCAGAAAAAGACATTCAGATTGGAAAAAAAATAGTAAAAACTATCTCTTTTTTCCAATGGTGTCATCTGTTACATAGAAAATACTAAGGAATCCAGAAAAAAAGAAAAAAAAAAAGAACACTTTAGGACCAATAAACAAGATCAGCAATATGGTGGTATGCAAAATCTGAATATTAAATTAAATTATGTTTCTATGCACTATTAATTAGACAATCTAAAATAAAGTTTTAAAAAATCCACTTTAAGTAACATCAAAAATAATTAGATATTTAGGAATAATTTTTATTAAAAAAAAGAAATGCAAGTCTTATACACTATAAACTATAAAATATCGATGAAGCAAATGAAAGAAGGCCTAATGGAAAATCATTCCATGTCCATTGATTGGAAGACTTAATATTATTAAGATGGTGATGTTCTTTGAATTTATCTATAAAGTCGCCAAAATTCTTACAAAAATCCCAGCTGCCATATTATTTTTATTTTTGCAGAAGACAATAAGCTGATTCTAAAATTCAGAGGGAGATGTGAGGAGCTAGAATATCTAAAATAATCCTGAAAATGTACAGTTGGAGAACTGATACTTTCTGATTTGAAATTTTTCTATGAAACAGTGGTAGTCAGAAAGTGTGGTACTAACATACAGATCAATGGAATAGACATACAGATCAATGGATTAGAATTCTGAAATACCCAATTTCTTATATCTCCATTCTTCATTTTTCCTTATAGCTCTTTTATGCTGATTTACTTTAATTTCCATTCCTTTTCTGGACACCTGTACTGTATTCATTTTCTTCAGAATCACCTCAAAGGTTGTCCATGACAGTTTACAAAAATTCCATCATTCCAGAAGCACTTTTTCATTTGTTAATATTAATGGTCCTTTTGGAAGCATCACTGTTTACCATTTCACTGATCCTGAAAACACTTTTGATTTGCCCACGTGGAGTACACAGAGATGAGGACATAAATGCCAGTCCTTACATAAAGTCTTACTCTATTCTTCTACCCATATGACATCTTTTCAAATGTCTGGCTTCCACTTCTGCGATTACTCTACACCTCCAAGTACCACTCCCTCCAGCAGTGTGCTGGAAAGTGTTTAGTAACAATGCCTCCTGGGGTGGGGGGAAGCCCTGATTTATAGTGCTTGACTATTTCATTGTTTACACCCTGGCCAATCTCAAACTACCAATGTTGTCACTGGACATGGAGTGATGAAGAGAATGTGGTGGTGGAGCATTCTATGGCATTTCCATCGTACATGTACAATAGATATAAATAATCTCAAGAGCATGAGTGATGGTAATTAGGAAGTGATGAGTTTTGAGGACTTACTTGCTTTTAATATAGCTGATTTAAACTGTAACTTTATATAATTGAACTCTAAGTAATCACTGCACTTAACTATCTCACAAGGTTCCTGAAAATGAAAACACTTGGCTCTTGTAAGCTGCCAGTAACTGGAAGTAATAAAGATGCAAGAGCTATTTTCCTGCATGTCAAGGAACAGAGTGAAGCAGAGATGGCAAATTGGTTTAACGTGGGTGCCAACACTTATCAATTGTAACTCAGATGGCTGTATTGAAAATAATTGGGGCCCGACCCCACAGTATGTAGATCGTAGCCAACTTTTTCTTCTATCAGACGGCGTGTCTCTGATTTGATATCAAGCTCCTTNGGGAGGGGAGGGGAGGGGAGGGGGGATAGTAGAGGATAGGAAAGGCAGCAGAACACAACAGACACTAGTATGGCAATATGTAAATCAATGGATGTGTAACTGATGTGATTCTGCAATCTGTATATGGGGTAAAAATGGGAGCTCATAACCCACTTGAATCAAAGTGTGAAATATGATATATCAAGAACTATGTAATGTTTTGAACAGCCAACAAAAAAAAAAAAGAAAATAATTGGGAAGCTTTGTTATGCAGACAGTCCTATAGACTATGAGCAATTTGACTACAGGTTAAGAAGGAGGGAATATTAGATTTCATTCCAATATTTTTGTCCCTTTTATAAACATATTTTTCCAACTAAGCAGTCGAGGAGTCTGCTGGAATAGGGAGTCTACTAGACTCTCTTTCACAGCTATGCATCATCTTCCCATGCTACAAATATAGTTCTGTGGTCCAGGTACCAGAGATACCTCCCTACCCCTGCCTTTCAGTATTCGCTGCTGCCTTTTGGACTCCACCTCCATATCTTTTCTTATTCCTCTGTCCAAGTGGTCAGGGTGGTAGATTCAAGAGGACCCTGAGTGACCCTCCCAATAGCACTGCAGACTGGGGACCAAGCCCTTAACACATGGGCCTTTGAGGGACATATAAGATCCAAACTGTAGAACAGTATCTGTACAGAGTTTGTGATCAACTGTTAGCTCCGTTATCTTCTATTTAACTTAGAGAGTCTATATAGGGGGTTAAAACCAGAGTGCAGAAAAATCAATCAATTATACTCACAGAGGACCCTGGTTTACACTCGGGGGAGCTATGGTATGGAACTCCATGATCTTGTCTCCTTGGCCTTCTTGGTTCATACCTATGATATCTGCTCAGTCTTTGGTTCATACCTATGGTATCTACTCAGCCTTCTCAATTTCATGGCTAAATTATAAACCTTTCTCTGCCTCAACAATATCAACCTCTCATCCGTTCAACCTGTCACAGGAAGAGACATTCTCTTACCTAACCTGAAGCTCAAGAATCCCTTTCCAAGCAGATGCAGCTTCTGTTGCCTCTCCCTTCTTTCAGAAATCCCTCCCTGATTCCACTGTAGGGGAGAGATTGGGTGGTAATTCACAATTCCAATTAGATATTCTCACTGAGATTATCTACACTGTATGTGTTAGTCAGCTTCTGTTACTATACCAAATACCTGAGAAAAATCAACTTGAGAAAGAGAAAAGGTTTATTTTGGCTTTCAGTTTTGGATGTTCCAGTCCCTGTTATTTTGACCCTGTTACTTTTGGGCTGGTGGTGAGGCAGCACATCATGGCAAGTAGCCTGTGGTGGAGCAGAGTTACTCACCTCCTGGCCAGGAAACAACAAAATGCTGGAAGAGACCTGGATCCTACACTCCTCTTCTAGGGCACAACCCCTCTGGCTGGAAGTCCACCTACTAGGCCCCACCTCCTAAAGATGCCTCCAACTCCCAATAGCACCACAGACCGGGGACCAAGCCCTTAACACATGGGCCTTTGAGGGACATATAAGAACCAAACTGTAGAACAGTATCTGTACAGAGTTTGTGATCAACTGCAATAGCTCTGTTATCTTCTACTTAACCCAGAGAGTCTATATAGGGGGGCAGAACCAGAGGGCAGAAAAATCAATCAATTATACTTTATGTAATTCTTCCAACCCTCAGAAAATATAATGTTTTTTATTGCTAGAAAACAATGACCAAGAATATTAGAAGCGCAGTTGACCTACTGATGGCTTTTCAAGGTTAAATACATTTGAGAAAAACTTGCTGGCATTTTCATAACAAGTAGAAGCTCAGTGGTCCCCCTGTATTTTGCTAACCCTTGGCTTTAAAAAGCAACTGGAAGTTGTCTTGTATTCACTTGGATGGCAAACTGTCCTTCACCCTGAACTGAGCTCAAATGTGGTTAACATGTTTCTAAAGGGAGGGTTCTTAGACTCTCAAGATGATGGAAAACAATCACAGGGACTAAAAGAAAAGGCAGATGCTAGAACCACTGCCTCTGGATGAAGGGAAAGAGTTGCACATTTTTGTTTTCTATTTTTAAAACATCATTGAATTGATCAGATTTTTAGTTTATGAACACTAATCCTTAGGTCCTAGGCCCATCACGGTTAGTGTTCAGGTCGAACTGGCATTTTGATTGCAGAGGTAAGAATAGGTGAAGAGACAGCAGAAGTCATAAAAAGTGATACTTTAAAAACAACCTACAAATACAGTGAGGAAGGGAGTCTTTCAAATGCAAATTTTGTGAGCACCAAACACTGAAATGTTCTGGAGGAAGTCTGTGGAAAGCAGGGATGGTGAGTTGAGCAGTTATAGTCACAAGCTTACTTTTAAATAAGATCTAAGTTCTTAGCCTTTGGATGCTGGGGGTGGGGAGGTGGGGGAACAGGAGATATAAAGTTTCTTAAAGAAAATGAGAACAAAGGTGAAGAAGATGGAATGTGACTGCTTTACAAACATGGCATGCCGGAAATGCCCGGAACCAGACAGAATGGAAGGAACTTCTGCTTCTTATATGCTATTTACTTGAAGCGTGTTTTATCTTAAACATATCCTTCTGTGTGCTGTTTTCATTATCCTCATTAGGAGATTATGAGAACACTTACTTAGTTTTAAATTCTTGCCTTTCATTCCCCCAAGACTCATCAAATGTTGGATTCATGTAGAAGGGTAAATAATATTGCAAAAAGATTTTTTTTCTTTACTGAATCACAGGGAACATTACTTTAAAAAAATGTTCCTAGGAGAGAAAAGGTCTTTTCACAGGGGTAACGCTTCATATTTTAGGAGAAAATGTGCATTTAATTAAAATTCCATATGACAATCATAGTATATTATTTAAATACCAAATGATTATTAAAATCACATTTAATTGTGATCTAAAAAATATAACAGATATGTACCCATGAAACAGCTGTTAAAAATCACCAGAATTTCCTTGATCAGCTTTTTCTTTTTCATCTCTCAAGCATTTCCCAGTTAAAATCATTCTGGTTTTAAGACATATTTCTTACACACACACACACACACACACACACACACACACACACAAATCCAATAAATGTTATGACAAGACTTTTGTAGAAACCAAATGACAATTTTGTGAGGTTTATCAATGATGGGAAAATAATGGTAAAATATTCCCTGAATTTTCCATGTCTGTGTGGGTGTCTTTGCTATGATGTGCCAGATTGAACCAAAGACCATCTAGTGAAGATCAAATATTTGCTACATCAAAGATGGGAAGAGATTTGTAGACTTTCAACGGGCATTATATACAATTGCTGTAACTCTGTAGTTTAGTATATTCTGAGAGGTTTTGGGATGCCAGCTCTATCCCTGAAAAATTATGGTTGTATTCTGTCAAATCTATTCATTACTTCAAAGCCACTGGCCTAATATTCACATTTAAAGTAGCCAGTTGAATTAAACATTCTATGTGGAAATGGATTTTGTGTAGCCAAAGGTCCCAAAGCAATTCAGCAGGGTGAACCTTTTATTCATAGATTGCAGATGAGCCAGTTGCTGCCACAGGGTTTGTGGACAAAATTCCAGAGAGGACAAATTAGACTTTTCCATTCTTCCTTCCACTTTTTGATACACTTCCCCTCACTTCATACTTTGTTTGGATGCCAGTGATCTTGACTCTAGATTCAAGAAGTCCTGCCTGAATGGCAAACCAGCCTCATCCAGGGGCCTGGAGTATTACAGGTTATCTGTTCTTCCACCAGAAGTCTGCCACCCATGGTTATTTCCCTTTCTGCTCCTAATCTCCTAATCCCCTCTTCCAACAACAAGAAAAAAAATTCCTGTCCATTAACATCTTAGGCAAATGGCAAACTGCTTAAAATAATTCACATTAATAAGTAAACTTGCAGAGAGTTATCTAAATTATGAAGGGAGGTTACACAAATGGATATACCCCTCTGTCCCTGGCTCTCCTCCTCCTCCCTCCTCCTTTCCGCCTTGACTTTCTCTGCCTTTGATTTTCTTTTGTTTTAGAAAAACAACCCAGGACTTCTGGGTAAGAATGTGATGTCAGCACAAGTGTCTAATTCCTCTCCTTCCAGATTCCCATTAAAATGACTGATAGACATAAAAATAAGAGAAAAAAAAAGCTGCACCAGTGCTGACGCTTGGGAAGGCAGAAATGTATACACCAGATCTCCAAGAATTTCTGTTAGATGAGAATGAATTGAGAGAAAAGGCGAACTCATGACTCACCCTAAGCGGAAGAAGAGCAGTGTNAATGGGTTTTGGACATCTGCATGAATTTCTTTTTTGAATGCCGTTGTCCTCTCCTATCTTCTTATTTTCTTCCATTTGGGGTTCATATATTTCATCTTGATTTGTGAGATTTCTCCCTACTACAGACGGAACAGCTTTGAGAAATATGTGATTCCAGTTCTTTACTTCCATTTTTAAGGCAGAGAAAACCTGACTTCTAGGGACTCAACAATAGAAATGCACCCAAGTCAGCAAACCCAGTGATGCAAATTTACCATTATTATTTGCTGCCTTCCTTCTTATCCTTTCTGTGGATCTAATTGTTTTAGAAGATCTACAATTTTATAAAGTTTTGTGTTTGGCTATTTTTGTTGTTGCTTTTATTTTATTTTATTTTTTTGGTATGGGGATCTGAATGCATATATAGTGACCCAATTTTACAAATCTCAAACCAGATGACCTTTTCTGTTAAATGGGGACATTTATACAACAAGGTCATCTGGACATTATTCTTTTAGGGAATATCTCAGAAAGAGTAATATGACATTGGTGGTATGTACAGTTCTTATTTTTCTAAGAATGTTAACAAAGGCTGTTATGTGCTTCATCTTTGTTGCAAGATGGGTGTTCAGTACGTAAGAGATTGATGGGCAAATTTTAAGAGACTGAGGAGCATGACCTTAAGCAAAGAGGACAAATGAGCAGGGAGTATAGGTCCCCCCAAAAGGAGAGTATTCTGGCAGTGAGAAAGCAAAGGTAAACATTGTCCATTTTATAGTGTCTCTCCAGGAGACTTAAATTCCAGGGCAGGCAGAGCTAATTCCACACTTAAGCAAATATATCCTATAGGGTTCCCAAAGAGCATTCACAGACATCTACAGCAGTTCCTATCAATAGCCACACTCCACAGGGCATGTAGCTCACTCCTGCAACCTGTGATTTTAAGATGCCCGATGCTGGTTGAGCAAACACTCTGGAATCCACCTCCAGTGGGATTCTTATGGCTCTTAAAGTTTGAATGGCTTTTAAAATGTGTGCTGATTTTTTTTCCCCCTGTGATTTCATTTGGAGAAATGAAATGAAAAACAAATCACTTGTGCAGGCTACCTGCATATTGTTCTTCACTTACTATTGCTGCAAATGCTTTACAGGTCTTCCACCAGAGGCTGCAGAGAGGGGGCAAAATGCACGCCCCAGAGGCATTTCTCTCATCCCATTTGAAGACCCTAATGAAACAAGCTAGTTTCAGAGCTGTAGCAGCTTGCAGTTCTCTGCGATTGAATTCCACTTTCTAATGAGTTCCCCTAAATCTGCCATCAGATAACTTTATTGACTTTCAGATCATAATTAACCAACACTCACATTTTGCAGTTATTTTCCTCCCCCCCCCCGTCTGTGTTTAAATGTCTGGACCCAACCTAAGTCCTAGATTCTGACAAGAATTTAATGACCAGACACAAATCCAGCAATTCTGTTTCTTCTTGTAAATTTTAAAAAGAAATATTATGGGAGTAGAGAAATGGGGAAGGAGCTTAGAGTATTTTCTGAAACCACCTGATGTCTTAAAAGGTAAATAAGAGCAAAGCAGCCCTTCAATGGCTAATTGACGCTGTTTGTGACGTTTTTATTACTTTTCAATTAGGGGAGGTGATAGAACATTCAGTTAGCAGAAAGTCTTGGCTTCATTAGAAGCACATGCTGGTTAAACTTGCAGATCAACAGGGCTCACCCAGTTGCCACCTTTTCCTTTTCACTTGTTGGCAGACTGAGATAAAAATCTGTGATAAATGAGCAATTAGACAAAGACCTCATTGTTTTTCCTAAAGAGATGTGTTCTCTTCAGCTTCCCCCATCATCATTTAAATTTGCTTTGCAGACAGTCCCACGCTCTGCCTGAGTTGGTGAACGCTCATTAAAGAGATATTGCATTTTAACCCATGTGAGCTCCTGCATGCACTCCACACAGCCTGCCGCGCCTTTTGTAAAGCGTTCTTTGTAACATGGAGCAGATAGATGTAAGTGCTTTACCTTGCACCTATGGGATATAGATGAGTCAATTAATTAGTGAGGCGGTCTTTATTGGGCAGAGTCCTGAGTCCCATTTTCCTGAGTGGAGATTTGTGGCCCAGAGGAAATTAAGATCCGTTCAACATGAGGGCTAATTGCCCAGATGTCACTTGCAGGCAATTAACATCTTTTCCTTTAAACACAGGTTTCTGCTCTCCAGTCCTTATTTCCTAATAATCAAAACATGTTCTAGTAATCCCTGCCCCACCTTGCATTGCTGCAATTTATTTTCTCCAAGGCTCAGTTTTGGAATCTGTATAGTGACCAGTGATGGTACAGGTTGAGTATCCATTATTGGAAATGCTTGGGACAATAAATATTTTGAGTTTTGGATTTAAAAAGTTTTAATTTTTGGCATATCTGCATATATGTAGTGAGATATCTGGGGGGTATGACTCAAGTCTAACATCAAGATTCATTTATATTTCATAGACACCTTATATACAATTTGAATGTAATTTTTTTTTTTTTCTGTTGGTACTGGGGATTGAACTCAGGGTTGCTTTCATTTTGAGCCACATCCCCAGCCTTTGTTTATTTTTTATCTACAGACAGGATCTCACTAAGTTGTACTGGATTTTGCTAAATTGCTGAGGCTGCCTTTGAACTCGATATCCTCCTCTCAGCCTCCTGAGCTGCTGGGATTACAGGCTTGTGCCACTGTGCCCAGCTGAATGTAATTCTGTAGAATATTTTTAGTAAACCCTGTGTTTTGACTGTGATCTGTCACATGAGATCAGGTGTGGAATTTTCCCCATTTGGCATCATGTTGGTCCTTCAAATTTGGGGGCATTTCAGAGTTCCAATTTTTGGACCACTGATGCTTAACCTATACCTTCCTTGTAAGGTTTTTTGACAACCATTAAATGTGGTATTAATGGTAAAGTGTTTAGTATGATGCTTGGTGGTTCTGAGTATTTTTTAGTACTAAATATTAAGTAATAATATAAGAAAGATAACTAGAATGTCATGCTTGCAGAAGAGAAACTCACAAATTTTGGTGTCCCCAGAAACATGTTGGTTCCAATAGGGACCTGGGGGGAGTGCCCACTTGGTTCTTACACTGTACACTAACAGAGTTACAGGGCAAACCTCAGCATAGAAAGGACTGCCTCAGATTCATGCCCCTGTCCATGCATAATGTCTGTGTTAGCCAGACAGGGCTTGGGGTCTGGCCGACACACACATGCAACCCTGGCCACTGCCACTCTGGTTTGGATTATCTCAGACAGCTTCTCTCGGCGACTTCCACTCTAAATTGTAAGCACACCTTGGGGGGACTCATGTCAAAGTTCAAAGGAGTCTGGTAACTGATTAAAAATGTCTTTCCCAGTTTGTGGCTCTCTCTGTTCCCTCTCTAATCAAGAAACTGGCCAAAAGTGGAGGGCTTCTGGGAGGGAATGGGGCTGGGCATTGAAGAAATGGAGGAGGAGTGGAGTGGGCAGGGTGTACTTGAGACTCAGAGTGTTGTAGACTGTATGGCCCCACAGGCTCTCAGCTCCGTGGTGTGGCCATACCTGACCTGGGATATTGCCTTCAGTGGGAAGTAGGGGTCTAAAGATGTGCCTACTATTGAATGGAGAAACAGCATGCAGCTGTCATTCAAATGATTATTATTTAAATTATTCCATGATCACAATGTAAGTGCCTGCAGTTAGATCTGTGGTCCTTCTCCTGGAGTCATCTTGCAGTTACTGGAAGCCCCTGCAGGCTGGAAGGGTGTGCAGAAATCTGCCCAGGCTTGCTGAAGGGGGAGGACTGGGGCCCTATTAAAATCAGGCTTTTTAGAATTTGGAAAAGGATAAAGCTGTGTAGACACATTACAGAGAGAAACTGTGTGCCATTCTTAACAAGATGGTGAATGCTAATTCTTTGTTCAATTATTTGCCAAAACTTTTCTGAAAAGTGGATAGGCAGCCATATCACACAGACACTTATTCCCTTGGAGAAGAATGGAGGAGAGAGGTTAACAGACAGGCTTTGCAGTTTTGCCACCCTGGTCAAATTCTGAGCTTCCATGAGAGTGTGGGATCCCAAGGAAAGTTACTCCACCTTTTCAAGCCTTAACTTCCCTTGTACCAAATGGGAAAACAGTGCTTATTTCAGAATTTTGTTAGGTGGATGGAAACCGGTACTGTAAATATCCCTGGCTAGGGACAAATCCCTAGGGTAAGGGTTCAGAATAAGGCAGTTTAGTGATGATGTTGATATTAGCAATTTATTAATGATGATAAAATTGAGATAAAGATAATAGGTATTATAGGGCATCAGGGCCAGCAGTGTGTGTGTGTCTTACCTCATCTGATCCTCATTCCATCTTACCAGTTGTTTAATCATTAGACATTTTGTTCAGGGAGAAAGGAGGCCCAAATAATTTGGGTGTGTTACGTATTTAACTAGCTGGGAAGCAGAATTCAGACCTGGGACTGTCTGTTGAGTTGAATTGTGGCCCTTCTTCTGAAATCCTCTCCATGAACAGAACAGTGTGCAACCCTTTCTCAATAGCATAAGCCTCTTAGCCAAAGTTTGGCTTGTTCCACTGGGACCCTTGGGGATCTGCAAAACCTCCCTTCTAGTTTAAGTCCCTGCCTTTGTTATGTTATTTTTCCAAGAAAGTGTCCTCTCCCTGAATTCCTTCTTTACTTAATTAATATGTTCTCATCCTTTTCTAGTGATGATATTTCCAACCTGGAGGGCTGGGCTAATTGATCAAATTGAATTCCCAAATCACTGGCTGAATCTTCTTCTTATACCTAGCTCTCTGGTTTGGGATAATCTATTTGTAGACTTGCATCCTACTACACTATAAATTCTTGAGGGTCACATTCATTCTTTTACTCTAACACGGGCTTGACCCTATTAGAAACTCAATAACTGTTTGTTAAATTAAGCTAAATTTCAGTCAGCAAATGTTATTTTCAAAAGTAATGTTCCTCCATTCCTTTATCTATAGAGTGGAAATGAAAAATTAAAAATAAAAACAGGGAGAATGATTTTTCTTTGTTCATGAGCCAGTGCTCCCATGAACATATTCCATATCTACTTAATATGAACGTTGTTCCTAAATGTACATAAAGAAAAAGGACACATTGACCAAATGTGGTCCCTAAACATATTTAATTTAAAATTAGATTTCCAGCCAACACTTCAAATTTTCCATGATGTTTGTCTTAAAAAAGTACATCACACTCTGGATTAGTCAGCTTATTGTCACTGTGACCAAAATACCTAACAAGAACAAGTAGTAGGAGGAAAGGTTTATTTCAGCTCATGGTTTTAGAGGTTCAGTCCATGGTCAGCAGACTACAAAGCAGAAACATCGTAATGGAAGGTTATGGCAGGGGAAATCTGCTCTGTTCATGGCAACCAGGAAGCAAAGAGAGAGAAAGGGCCAGGGAGAAGACTAACCCTTTCAGGGCATGCCCCCTGTGATCCTTCAAATAGGTTCCATCTCAGTAGGCCATTTAGTTATCAATGAATTACTTCACTGATGAGATTTAAGCCTTCATAATACAAATACAATCATTGCATAAAAACCCCACCTCTGGACTTTGCTATATTGGGAACCATGCTTTCAACACATGAGCTCTTTGGAAGATATTCCAGATTCAAATCATAGCACATTCGGGGGTGGGGGGGGGAAGAGGGAGGAGGGTGGAGAATATGAACCAAAAAAGCATATAAATGAAAAAAAAAAGAAAAAAGCAAAAATTCTTTCTACTATCCTCCAATCTCAATTTCTAGAGGTAGCTGTTGCAGTTAATTTGATGTGTATACTTTTAGGCCATTTTTTCCACTAGAACCTTCTGCAATGATGGAAATGTTCTCAGACTGTGCTGTTTAGTATAGGACACCTCCTAGCCGTTCATAACTACTAAACACTTAAAATATGAAGGATGTGATTGAAGAATTAAAATGTTCTTATAATTTAATTTTAATGATTTCAGACTTATATGTGAATAACTTGGGCAAAACAGTTCTATAACTTTTCTCTAAATGTGTCCAGTATAAACATAAAGAGTTTTAAAAAACACATTTTATTTATCCTGGTCAAAAAGGAATGCCTGGAAACTATTAGTACCAGGAACTTGCTGGCTTCACTCCCCAGGGTTTGTTTGTGGTACTGAGTAGTGGTTTTGTCATTTTGTTCTAGGACCACAGGGAATATGCTGTGAAAGATGTGCATGAACAGGTGTGTCCTTGAAAGTGGAATTCATGGTAGTTGGGTTGTGACCTTTTGTTTCCTTTTTTCTTTTACAAATCTTAGCACAAAGAAATAGTCAGGTGGCCGAAGAATTTCCTTACTGCAAATGCTTTTAACTATAAGTGACATTCTTTAGGAAGGTTATGGAATTCTTTTCTTTAATGCTTATTAAAAATAGCATAAGAAGTCTTAATAATCTGGTTTAAGTATTAGTCATGCCTATAGTGGGGGGGGGGATGAGCTACTTGGTGGATTCTATTAGCTTGATTCTGGTAAATCCTATATTCCATCCGTAAATAACAGCAAGCTTTTTTTGAAAAAAGCATTTTTCCACTTTATGACAACAATGAAAAAGTATTCAATTTTGACTGCTAAAAAAATGTCATGGTAAGGGGATAATATATTCTGAATTGTTGTAGCAGGAGAAGGGAAATGTTTATCTAGGAGACATGGTTGCACCCTTGAGGAAATGGACTAAGCAATTATATGTCACCATGATTTTAGCCCTAGGATTTGAGGCCTATTCTTATCCAAGTAGGCAATCCCCTTTAGCCACATTCATTGGTTGGTTGTTCCTATGCTTTCCCATGGCTGTTCTGATGGGTTCCAGGCCCAGGCTCCATCCTCATATAGGTCTGTAAGCACAGCCAGCAGTCCTAGCCTGAGCTCAAAAATATATACCATTCATCTCAAGGAAATCTGAGGGCAGAATATGGCAGAGGCACAGAGCTGAACGTGTATCAATTCCCGCCAGAATCCGACTATTCATTCCTCTGTCAAAAGGGTAGCTGTGACAATGTTGTTGAAGCCAAACTTTCCCCCCCCCCTCACTCCCTGCCATCCCACAAGCCAATAAATTGAGGGAGCATGAATTAAACATTTCCTAAGAAACAGGCATGATTTTTTAATTCCACATTTGAAATCATCCTAGCATCACCTTCTCTTAATCACAATTGCAAAACACTCTGAATCTACATAACAGGTTCTCTAGAGTTCTCATCAGATAAAAAGGGAAAGAGAGGAGGTAAATTTATTTTGCATCTCAAGGGATAAAGAGGTCCATGTCCCCTGGATGACCTGATGAGGATCAAGTTCTTTTTTGGCCTTCAAGTCCCCATGGCCTCTGGGGCACTGACCCTCCAGAGTTGATTTATCTGTGGAACTCAGTTCTGAGGACTGGGGCAGCACAGGGCCTTGCTATCCAAAAAAATAATAAGAGAGAGAGAGAGAGAGAGAGAGAGAGAGAGAGAGAGAGAGAGAGAGAGAGAGAGAAAGAGAGAGAGAGAGAGAGAGAGAGAGAGAGAGAGAGAGAGAGAGAGAGAGAGAGAGAGAGAGNAAGAAAGAAAGAAAGAAAGAAAGAAAGAAAGAAAGAAAGAAAGAAAGAAAGAAAGAAAGAAAGAAAGAAAGAAAGAAAGAAAGAAAGAAAGAAAGAAAGAAAGAAAGAAAGAAAGAAAGAAAGAAAGAAAGAAAGAAAGAAAGAAAGAAAGAAAGAAAGAAAGAAAGAAAGAAAGAAAGAAAGAAAGAAAGAAAGAAAGAAAGAAAGAAAGAAAGAAAGAAAGAAAGAAAGAAAGAAAGAAAGAAAGAAAGAAAGAAAGAAAGAAAGAAAGAAAGAAAGAAAGAAAGAAAGAAAGAAAGAAAGAAAGAAAGAAAGAAAGAAAGAAAGAAAGAAAGAAAGAAAGAAAGAAAGAAAGAAAGAAAGAAAGAAAGAAAGAAAGAGAGAGAGAGAGAAAGAAAGAAAGAAAGAAAGAAAGAAAGAAAGAAAGAAAGAAAGAAAGAAAGAAAGAAAGAAAGAAAGAAAGAAAGGAAGGTAGGTCTTTGGAATGGCAACATCGGCACTATCTGGGGTACTTTTAGAAATGCAAGATCCACCACTAAATCAGAATATGTGTTTTAACAAGACCGCAGGTGGTTTGTATGCATGCTAAAATCTGAGGAACTCTATCTCAGAGGGTCTGAGTTTTATTTCCTGAGGGGATCCTGAAGCACAAATCCTGTTTGGTCTCTAAGGTCCTTGATTACAGAATGTATCTTTCAATCTCTCCAATCTAAATCTATTTTTCTTTCTATGTACCTACAATGACTGGCACTTACAAAGCATTCCATTTCTCTGCCTTTCTCAAACTTTTCTGCCCAGAGATTGGCTGAAATGCTGTGGGTTTTGCTCTGGGAGGCCAGGTGGCTGTGTCTGAGACAAAGATTTGCTGTAAGTTGATTACCATCTATGACTCTGAAAAATTAAGTGGAAACATCTGTTCTAAGGTCAAGATGAATTTAGTTGACACTCAGGATAGATCCCTGAAATCCTCACAACACGGGGCCAGAGCCTTCTTGTTTAGAGCTGCCTTTACGGAGTGCCTCTGCCAATCTGGCAAGGGATATTTATCACATCCCTGATGCTAGATTTTCAAACACTATGGGGAAAAGCTCAAAGAGCATGTCATGGTGTGGAAGGCTGCACAGTCTCACATATAGAACATGGTACAGTGGGAGAGATGAGGTCTCTGGATTTGAATTCTCTTTATTGTGTTTCATGGAGAAAAACGCATTTTGTTGAACTTTCAAATTATTTTTATTTCTAAATGTCTGTCATCTGCAATTTGATGGGTTGCATTCGTGTCTTTGGTTCATAAGAATTACCTTACAATGCCAATATATTGCATGGGAAGTGTCCTCAATGCATTATTCTGCTTAAGTATAATTTCAGACATTTATTGATCACTTACGGTAGTCATAGCCCTGTGGTCTTGTGGTATACATGATATAGTGTCCTTGCGAATGCTGAGATACTAATTCTATTGTACATGTGGGTGCAGAGGACTATTCAGGAGTGAACTTCAGAAATATAAGGAGTGATTTAGGATGGGACTTTTAGGCACCACCCAGTGCTTGGCTGAGTTAACTGAGCTGACCTATGTACCACAGTCTTGCTGCCTGCTTATCCACTCTAATTTTGCACTTCAATTCTGATGTCTAGTTTGGATTCACTGTTAGTGCATGAGGTAGCCCATGTGTGCATGCCTCTGTGTGTGTGTGTGTGTGTATGTATGTGTGTGTGTGTGTGTGTGTGTGTGAGAGAGAGAGAGAGAGAGAGAGAGAGACAGAGAGAGAGAGAGAGGAGGGAGGCTCTAATCCATTTTCTTCCACAGTTATTACATTTCTTTTTCTTTTCAACATTGGGGACTGAACCCAGGGGTGCTTAACCACTGAGCCACATTCCCCAGCCCTTTTTAATATTTTATTTAGAGACAGGGTCTCACTAAGTTGCTTAGGGCCTCACTAATTTGCTGAGGCTGGCTTTGAACTTTTGATCCTCCTGCCTCAGCCTCTCCAACCTCTAGGATTATAGGTATGCACCACTGCGCCTGGTGATTATTACATTTTTAATATGGGAAACTATTATTTTATGAACCTTATGTAAAGTTCTAGGTGAAGACAGTTTCAAACCTGTCCTTCCAACCAGAATGCCTTTCCCAAATACACTCTATCTAGACATTTTGGACTATTGCTGGTTTAGGCCTATTCCTTAGGTGACTTTCTCTATGGACTTCCTATCTCTTATCCCAGTCTGTGGTTTGCCACGGTTAGTCTTCCTTCTGTAGTGTAAAACCAGAGCCTGAGTCCCTTGTTGGCAGCCACAGTCCTTGCTGAACAATATCCGAGGCGACTCTTGTCTGGTTTGGAGTCCATGCGTCTGCCTTTCCCATGTTCCTGGTTGAACTGTTCTACCCCATGAAGACACTTCTTGTTAGACCCTCTGAAATCAACTATTGGCTTGTCTCCTTGCATCTCTCTTGGATGCTAAACTCTGCCTGCTGGGCTGGATTTATTCCAAGCATCAGCAGCTGGGTCAAGCTGCCTACCACCTGTCCCACCCCAGGAGGGAAGAACTGGTTTTAAGGTTCTGGCCCCTCCTCAGTCCCACTCTGGAAGATCCTCAGTCCCCTCAATTAATTGAGTCATGCCTGGCTGTGTTCCAAGATGCAACCTGGAGACAGGGAGAAGTTGCATTGAGTTTCCAGGAGGATAGCTCTTGCATTACAAGGACCCTTACAACCATGTAACCACAATTCCAAGAAGCTTATCTGACACCTCAAAAGAAGACCTCATAAACTAATTCACACACGTTATTGCCATTACACCCTTTTCTGATCTTGATGATGTAATAATCATAGATACTCCCATCTTGTAGGTAGGGGAATTATCTAAAATTTTTCTACTTCTAATAACTGCTTGCAATTTATTTTACTGCCCTTCAGTTCTCAGATTAATCTTGTCTGTGCAAAGAAGTAGTCATTTTTACTAGGTGGGAGACACCCAAATGGAGCTCTTTTTTTTCCAACTCTGGGCATACATTGTGTAATTAATAACAAACTCTTTGGGTATGCACAGTTCTTTTCATTCCAATGATTCCCCAAGCACTTTTACAAGCTTAACTTGGGCTAAATATCCCCATTACCTCATCCCACTCTGAAATGTAGCAACCTCTGGGGGAAACTGTGGCAGCTGCTTAACAATACACAGACATACTATACCCCAGCGTGAACACGGGAGGCTGCTGGGCTCAGAGCTCTTTTATTGTGCATGGCAAGAGATGCAGATCAGAAAAAAAAAAAAAAAAAAAAAAAAGAGATGCAGATCAGAAGACCAGAATCAGGACATTGCCTGGGAGCATACTGCTCTCAGATGAATGTGGACTTCATAGGGTCTTAGAGGAATAAAGATTTTACCCAAGGCGTACATCCCAGCCAAGCAGCCCTTTGGGAGCTCGTAGGCCAGGCCAGGGAAAGGATTGGATAAAAAGATGTTTCTGGGAAATGGCCTAGAAAGGTCGCACTTTGTAAAATTTTCTGACTATTGAGAATTTTAACTCATACAGTTGGTTTGTGTGTTCTGGGAGCTGGACCCTTTCCCTCTTCGCCTCTGGAACTATCCTCTGCCCTGCCAGTCTGTTTGTCTTGAGAGGCTGGCTTTGATGGAGTGCCTTGCTGGGGTTCCCCTGCAGCCTGTATCCTGGGCTCAGCCCATGGTTGGACAGCAGTGATGTGGGGAAGTTTATGTCCCTTCTGGCAGTGATCCCCACTTCAAAGCCTGCAGTTCTCACAAGGGGGCAATCTCCTACAGCCACAGCTGCATTCCTTATTTCTCAGACCTAACAGTGACAAGGGTTCTGTAATGTCACTAGCCCCAAGGGCACCATCTTCCCTTGTCAGTTTCCCTTAATCCCTTTCCCACTCCAAGTCACCTTTTGTGAAGAATCCATTCCTTACTCTCTTCAAATACTCTGAGTGTACCATCTCCTGGGACCTGATGATTCATGACTGCAGCATGTCTGTGAAAGCAAAATGAATCAATATTTATATAAACAGTTAAGTTTAATTAACATCTACTTTGGGCCGGATAAGTTTACAGGTTCAATGTCACTTAGGATATTCTTCATTAAGCGTATACTTGGATGATAACTCTATCTCGGGCATAATTCTCGGCTTTGAAAAGCTAGTGCCAAAAGCAGAAGACAACTTTGAACTCTCAGAGCTTACGTTTCAGATGCTCCTCGACTTATAGTAAAAGATGCTCCTCAACTTATAGTAAAAGTCCCTAATAAACTCACAGTAAATTGAAAATTTCATGAGTCAACAATGTATTCACTCGGGTGCAGTGGCACATGTCTGTAATTCCAGTGACTCAGAAGGATTAAAAGTTCAAGGCCAGCTTCAGCAACTTGGTGAGACCCTATCTCAAAATAAAAAATAAAAAGGACTGAGGATATGGCTCAGTGGTAAAGTACCCCTGAGTTCAATCCCCAGTACCGAAAAAAATGTCTTTAATATACCTAACATACTGAACATCATAACTTAGCAATACTGCACTGTAGAGTATTGATTGTCCACCCTTGTGACTGGGCCGCTGTAGAGGACCCTCAGTTGGCTGCTGCTCAGCACTGAAAAAGAGTATTGAGTCACATAATGCTATCCAGGGAAGATTTCAAAGTTCAAAATTCTAAGTTCAGTTACCACTAAACCTGTATTGATTTTCCATCATTGTGAAGCTAAAAATTTGTAAGTCAAGCCATTATAATGTAAATTGGGGGCTGTTTGCATATGGGAAGGGTCAGAAGTAGACTATGAATTCATAGTATGGCCAAGAGTTTGGGGTAAGATCCAGAGTTAGGAGGGCGGGGGCGGGGGGGGGCATAACTCCAAGGGGTGGTAAATGAAAGCTTCTGCAAGTTGGCGCCACGAGAATAGAACTTAAAGAAGTGAGGAAGTGAGCCCTGTGGGTATCTGGGAATATGAAAGTGTGATTATTGTTTCTGTTTGATGGATTAAAAAAAAGAGGCTTTGAAGAGTTAAATGACTTGCTGAAGGTCATGTAAGTAAAAACTAGTAGAGCCAAGATTATCTTATTAGAAAGCCAACCACAGATCTCCCTAGTCACCTAATTTAGGAGAATAGTAGACCTCAATAAATACTTGTTGAAGGAATGAATGAATGAACCTTGAAGCCTGTGTCATAGCTAATCATAACCAATAATAACTGATTATATATTCATAACTAATCTGAATGCTGTCTTCCTAGGAACCAAGGGTAGATTAAGCAAAGGCTGTCAATCTCTGATATACAAGTTTGTTTCAATATTAGAAAACCAAGTGTTATGATTCACTGTATTAGGAGATCTAAAAAATAAAAACCATATGACCATCTCAATAAATGCACAAAAGACAGAATTTAAGATCCATTCATGTAAAATCTCTCCGTAAATTTAGAAAAAAATAAGAATTTTCATAACCTGACAAGACATGTGGGACAAACTTATAGCTAAGCAAATATTTCTACTTCTTATGTCCTAATGAAAGATGGAGTGCTTTTATCCTAAGATTGTGAACAAAGTAAAGCTTTCTGCTCTCATCACTCCTATTCAGATTTTTAAATGGGTTTGTTATTCAAGACAATCAGAGAAGAAAAAGAGGGAGAAAAAGGCATATAGACTGGAAAGGAAGAAAGAAATCTGTCTTTATTTACAGATAATCTGTATTGAGGATCCCCAAGTGTCTACAAAAAAGCTCCTGGAAGTAATAGCTAAATTAAGTAAGTTCATATGATACAAAACTTAACAAAAATAAAAATTTTGAAAATAAAAAAAATTTATAAGTATCATAATAACATAATAACAAAGCATGAAATAATTAATTTCTAATACTTAATGGAAAATGTGAGATATGTATATCCTAAAAACTTAAAAAAAATGATAAGCGAAATCAAAGTCAAGGTGAGTAAAAGGGGGACTCTATCATGTTCATGGATCACAAATGTTTATTGTTTATATTGTTACTATGTCTGTTCATCCAGAATTGATCTGTAGATTCTGTTTGCCTAACCAATTACCCTCCCCACACACTTTTTTTAAAAAAATTTTAATTTACTCTTTGTTTTTTGGCATTTTCTCTCTTTTTTTTTTAACTTTTTTTTGAGTTGTCAATGGACCTTTATTTTTATTTATATTCGATGCTGAGAATTGAGCCCAGTGCCTCATGCTAGGCAAGTGCTCTACCACTGAGCCACAACCCTAGCTCCCCCGCCACCACCACCACTTTTTGGGGAAGAAATTGATAAGCTATATTCTACATGGAAAATCAAAGGATTTAATAAAGACAAAACAATATTGAAAAAGAAGAACAACACTGAAGAGTTCACACTAGTTGATTTCAAGATTTATATAAAATTACAATAATGAAGATAGTATGATAACAATGAATTAATAAACAAGTAGTTGGATGGAATAGAATGTAAATCCCAGAAATAGACTCACACAAATATAGGCAATTGATTTTTGATAAAGGACCTGAAAGAATTAAATGGAGAATAATCCTTTTAATAAATGATCATAGTACATTGGATAGCCATATGATACCTTATATTAACATTTGACATCATAAAAACAGATGGAAGTCAACATGATTTATAGAGGATTAAAGTAACAATGGATTGTCTTGTAAGAAACAAACTCTAAAGATATGTCAAGAACTATGTAATGTTTTGAACAACCAACAATAAAAATTTAAAAAACAAAAAAAAGAACTACAGAAAAAAAAAATGGATGTATACCAGCTATAAACAGCAGCCACTACCCCCAAGACTGAATCAGAGTATAAAAAAATAGGTCCCTGTCTCTGGGGTAAGTCATTAAACCTTGTTAGAGCATGCCGGTGGTCCCTTGGTTGGCAGACAGTGATGGTGAAATATTCTTGAAATCTATCTCAAGAACTTGTTCATGGGCCACTCTACTACACAACGGCTCAGGGGAGTGCCACGGGGTGCTGCTGGCTGCTGAGTGCTTCGACTGATGTGCTGAAGAAGTCTCTGTGTGTGTGTTGTGAGGGCCAATGGAGGAGGTCCTCTACAACCAGGAAGTGAATGTCATTTCCTCCTGTGAAGTCTCTCTAGTATAATCTACTGACAAGGCCTCAGTGCAGACAGGCAAAGGAAAAACGTCAAGGGGCCTAGATCCATTTTCAGAGAGCAAGCAAAGAGGATGAAGTCAAGAGGTAATAAATTGATAATGGACCCAGACTTCTAGCAGAAGATATAAGGGCCTGTTTATGAGATATATAAGATTTTTTACATATTATTATTTTTTTATAAATCAATCTAATAAATAAATATCTGAATAGTCACTTCACCAAAAAAGGCTGACAGATGGCAAATGAACAAGGAAATGATGTTAAATATCATTATTTTTAGGTAAAGTCAAATCAAAATTAAAGTAGTACTACATGTCACTTGGAATAGCTAGATTTTAAAAATAACAAAACAATATAAAAACAATAAAACAACAACAACAAAACAAGACAATACCAAGTGGTAGGCAGGGAGGCCTAGCCCCTGGAACTCTCACTCATCACTGTGGCAATGCAAAATGGTATAGCCACCTAGGAAAATTGTTTGGCAGTTTCTTAGAAAATTAAACATTCTTTTAACTTATGACCCATCAGTCTTACTCCTAGTTATTTATCCAAAAGAAATAATAACATATGTCCACACAAACATTGGTATGTAAATTTTTAATTATAATTATCTAACCTGGAAACAAATCCAATATCCATCAACTGCTGACTGATATACAGAGTATGCCAAAGCCGTACCAAGGACTACTACACAACCACAAAAAGGAATGCATTATGAATGTGATCTATGCAAGATGAATGAATCTGAAAACATCATCCCAAATAAACAAAGTCAGACACAAAAGTCTACAAAGAGTCATATGTATGGCAGGGATATTGAAATTATCCTAGCAGGAATATAAAATAATTATGACTAGTAGGCTAAAGATTAATGACACATGTAGGTAGCACACAAGAACAGAGGAGTAATGTTAAGCATAAGAAATGCTAGAGGTTCAAAAACTGTAATGTAAATAAAGAATGTTTTTCATTTCTTATTTTCATTTTATTTCCTTTTTCGTTTATTCTTTATTTGTTCTCACTTTATCTTCTTTTATTTAGCTTGTTATTATTGTTGATTAGCCTCATTAGCAGTAAATCCAGCATGCTATAGGGGGTCTTCTCTGCTGATGAGTATACCACATCAGCAACTACCAGTTTCTCAAGACCGTTGCCCAGGGAGCCTTCACCATGGGTGCCTCCGCCAAGGTGAAGTTAGCCCAGCACATAGGATGTGTCCCAGTTTTAGGACTGGGACAGGTTGTGGCAGTGAATATCATTAACAAGGCTCAGTAGATCTCCAGCCTCCTGGAGACTCTCCTGCAAAGTCCATATCATGAAGGCCTGACTCACCCCAACATTATAAACTTGATTGAGGTGACTGAGATTAAGGAAGCACTTTATATGGACATGGATTATGCTAGGGGGAGAGAGGTGTTTGAGTATCTAGTGGTTCATGGCAGCATGAAAGAGAAAAGTGACTGAAGCAGATTCCACCAGATAGTGTCTGCTATACTGTCTAGCATTAGAACATACTGGACTTCATGGCTGCTTTTGGATGCTGACTTGAGCATCGGGTTGAACCATTGAGCATCAACAATAAGTTCACCTTTGGGAAAAAGTTGTATACCTTCTGTGGCTATCCCAGAACTCTTCCAGGTCCAAAAGTATGATGGCTGGTCCCATGTTGGATGGGTGGAGCCTGGGAATCATCCATATGCTGGTCAGTCAGTTCCTACCTTTTAAATTTATTAATCTATCTGTCTATTTCTCTATTTATTTATTTTTATTTATTTAGTGCTGGGGATTAAACTCAGGGTCTCATATATGTTAGTCAAGTGCTCCACCACTGAACTACCCACCCTGTCCCAGGCCCTGACTTTCAATGGACAGAACTTCAAGGAGTAGTTGGAGCAGGTGTGGAGTGGAATATTATAGCACTTCCTTTTACATGTCCACAGAGAGTGAAAAACTGTTCAATAAAGTCCTCATCCTCATCAACATCAAGAAAGGCTTTTTAGAGGAAATCTTGAAGGGTCTATGGATGAACATGACCATGAGGATAAACTAAAGCTTGATATCAAACCACTCCCTGACTACAAAGACTTTGAGCAGACTGAGTGGATGGTGTCCATGGGTTGGATGTGGAAAGGGATACAGGATTCACTGCAGGGCCAGAAGTACAATGATGGGTTAACTACATGACTGCTCCTGGATTACCAAAGATCTGAGCTGGAAGGTACCACATCATCCTGAAGCCCCATCAGCAGATGACCCCACCACCAGCAGTGCTCCTTCCTTATCCTGCAAGGTACAGCACAGGGTCTCTACCTAGCAGCAGAGTTTCAGTGAGATGGCCATTCCCATCTTCAGTTCCTACTTGGTAATACTCTAAAAAGCAGTGCAGAACCTAGGGGCTTTGGGAGGACCAGGACTCAAGATGGAAGGCCAGCAGACCAGCCAAAGTGCCTGCCAATTCCCTCCCAGCCTGGACATGGAGAGCACCCCAGTGTGAGTCCCTATGACGTCCCCCTCCACCTGCACACTGGTGGCAGTAGTGGAGCTCAGATGGAGTCATCTTCTCCCCGTGGGTATCCCGCAAAGAAAACTCCCTATATGTTGGGCAGCTTGGATAGGTGCAGGAGCAGCAGAACTTGCCCCCTAGCATGACCCCAGGCTCTCCCCTATGGCTAGTGGGGCAACTGGGAAGTTCCTCATTTTTCTCTGCAAATACCCATGTTTCAGGTCAGCCAGAAAGAGCTGGAATGAAGATGAAAGCAGAGTGGAGATGTGAAACCTCAGGTGATTGGTAGTGAGGCCATGATAAACATAAGAAAGTGTGTGGGGAGGCTGAGCTGCACTCTCTGCACTTTACACAGAGAAAAAAAGTCCTTACCTCTGTGAAGCTCCAGAGGTGCAGGCAATGGGCCTGTGCTGAATGGGGACAGCTGTGGGTGGGAATGAGCAGGAAGCACACAGTCTAGGCACACACAACCTACCTGAGATGTACAAACTGCTAGCAAGTGTATACCCTATACCTCCATGGCCTTCAAAAAGCATTGTCTGCAAGGTAAGCTCTGGTCTAAAAATCCTGCCCAGAACCACCTGGGGTATAAGAGGAGTATGAGATGTCCCTACCTGCAGGTCTGCCTCTATGCTCTCACATGGGAGAGATGGACTACTTCCTCAGAGAATGGACTCTTTCCTGGGGTCTATCCTCCTTTCCTCTGTAACTCTGGTTCTTGTCTTCTATGTTTACTGGGGAGGAGGAGAAGAGAGAGATCTATAAAAATAAATAAACACAATGAACATATGTAAGAATATACGTGCTGATTCATTATGATAGAATATAATAGTTCCAAAAAGGACTTTGTTTTATCACTTCAATTGTCAAAAGATACTATCCATAATTTCATACCAGGAAGGCCCTGAATCCTTCAAAATTCTTTGTTGACCCACTGAAACAAAACCCTAAAATACATCCATCATGGAAAACCAAAGCCTGGTAAGACTCCTATGAAGGTAAGAAAATGTCCATGAATGTAAACAGGTCCACATCAGAGCAGTGGATAATTTTTCTTACTGGAAAACAAGCCCGAGGACCACAGCTTTATTGCAAATATGGCTGTGAGAAGAACAATCTGCTGTATGTAAGTCTCAAATAATCCCATGTGCTCTCTCTTGTGTCCTATGACTGACTGGGTTCAGGCAAGGGCACCTCTGACCCTGTGGTTCTGTGCTGGACTCACTCCTATGGTACATCCAGTGGGTGCCTGGGCTGAGCTGCAAGATTCTAGAGGCTTTCCTCTCACTCTATGGCCTTGGAGCTGACCGAGGGCTAGGCTGCCATAGTTCTTCTCCATGAAACCTCTCTTACAGCAGATGAGCTGGACCTTTCCTGCAGCACTGCATCTGGGTTCCAGATGGTACTATTCTAGGAAAACTAGCCCCAAAGTGCTTTTCAAACCTCTGCTTGCCTCACTCTTGCAAATGATCAGGCCCAGAGTCAATGTGGGAAGGTAGTACACAGGGAGGAGAATTCTGGGAGGCCTGGCTCCCTAGGGCCACCAGTGTAACAGTCTGCACATACTGCTCAGTAATACAGCAATAGACTTATTCAGAGAAGTGAATAAACATGCTCCTGGTGGTGGGATTCATGGATGAGTCTGGACACAGGAGTAGAAGAGAAAGCAGAATTCCATGATACATGTGGAGGCTGAAGCTACATCCATTGCCACTGTCCACGTTGTCTCTCAGAGGTTGTTCTATGCCATTTTAGACTACATTCCCAGTGACAAAGTTTCTTATTTAGAGTTTTTAAGAGGCTACCAGAGCCTGGAATTTCATCAGTTTGGAAACACAGGGAACCTACTTTAGTAGAGAGGAACAAATCTCTGTTGAGGTTGTGAGAAACAGAAAGTCCAAGGGTCCATTTTTCAGAAGACAGTATTTATCTTAAATGTAAAATTGTGATGTAAGAAAGGCAGCTGGAGAGAAGAATGGAGAGTGACAGGCAGTTAACATTGGAGTGGAAAACTTTATAGCTACTCTACAAACAGGAAGTGAGAGGGAAAGGACCTACCTGACCAACAGAGAGAAACAGAGTAAGTGCCAAAATGTACCCACAACCAAAGAAGGCCCCATCCACAAAAGAACAAAGGGACATGGGGACAACTAAAGGTACATTTCTTTAAATAATCTAATGGGAGACAATAAAACCTAGGTGACATTCGGGAAAAGTGTGCATCCCATAGTTCTCAACCAAAGAGGATCCATGGGAGAGATCTTGTGCACTTGGAATAAAACGTTGGTTGTAAATGGGTGTGACTGCTCACCCAGACATCAGATCTTGCAAGACCATCGTTAAATTCTCAATTCCTCTGTACCTTTTTGTCTCTCAGTCCATTCTTTGGGTTTAGACAAGTGAACATATTTCTCACAAGGTCACACCAGTAGGAGACATTACTTTATCACACTGACAGCATCCAACTTGGCCAATGCACAAATGTTGGTGTCACAGTTGCTTTCTGTTGCCTGGATGTACCTCAAGGACTAGGGAAATGGGGGTTGCCTTACACAGACCCACAGTTAGGGGGTTAGGGTATCATTTCCTATGCACCTTTCAAATCTCATCTTAACCCTCATTTCCAATGTGCTTGTACCATCTAACGCTCCCACCAGCAATGAATGCGAATTTCAGTTGCCCTGCATCCTCACTAACACTTGATATGGTCAGTCATTTTAAACTTACCATCTTATTGTGGTCTTTATTATTTTTATTTTTTAAATGCATATTGACTTAGCTGTCTCTTAGCCTCATTTTTTTTTTTCAGAATAGGGGTCATATGCTTAGGTTTGTAGGAAACAATACTAGATTATGTTTGTCATCCCAATGAAGTTATTAATAGTGCCCCCTCTTATCCTCTAAGATCTCATCATTTGAATATTAAAGTATGTGATCTCTCTATTTCTGGATCAATTGCCTATGCCCCCAGGCTGCCCTTCCACAATCATAATGACCTGTCAGCAAACATATTTCTTTTCTCTTCAATGAATTTTTCTGCTTTTCTTTAATATCTATCTATCTAGCTATTTATCTATGTCACATCAAGATTGTAGGCAAAAAGGCCTGGCATAATGTAGCTTAGTGCTACCTTGGGGTCTATTCTTGCTATCAAGTTGGAAAAGCTGGCCTGAAAAGGAAACCAACAGAGGAAAGTAGAACCCAGAGGTAGAGGGAGTCAGACCTTATCCCTACAGCATCATTTGATCTCCCATATCTCTGTACTTTCCACTATTTTTCTGTGAAATTAAAACTGCTGTAAAGAATAAAATCTGCTCAAGCAATCAAGCAAACATTTGCACAAATGCAGTGGGTTGGTTCATCTATCCTGTGTGACCTTGCCTATTTTTGGATATATGTTCAAAATGGCATCAATGGAAATAGTCACCACTGATCCAGGCAAGTGTGAAAGTCTTAATTCTGATTGAGTGTGTGACATGAAACAGCTAAAAGAAGTCATGATAATTGACCTTCTATTGAGTTTGCTCCTTTTTCACGTCTGGTTACTTACTAATTCTACTAGCAACAATCCACATTTGGATCTGGAGTTGGCTGCAATCTTCCAATATTTAAAATTTGGGGTTTTGCTTTTGCTTGAATGCTCAGAAAATGTATGTCTGCCTACAGTTAATGCTAATATATTAATATAACGGTTCCTGTTTCACTTTTAGTGACTTAAATATTTATACTTCATCAGAAATGAACTAATAAAGCTACCAGGGCATATCATTCTTTCTGAGCATGGCTTCAGCAAATTTTGATGAGTAGCATTCTTGAACTGCATTTAAAAATTTTTTATACATGTAGTTTTTATTTCCTCTTCGACCCAGGAGTTATTTAGAAGACCATTGTAAAATTTCTAATTGCAGGCATTTTTTTACTTAAATTTTTACTGTTGCTTCTAATTTTATTTTATGGAAGGTAGAGAATGTGTTTTTCCAAATAAATTAAAATTTAATTCATGGCTTAAAATAAGAAAAATAAGATCATTTTTCTAAGAACTATTTATGGATGCTGCCAACAAAATGATGCTTTCTTCTCATAAGGTTAAAAGTTAAAATGATTATTATATTATTATAATTATTATTCATTACAATGATAAATTTCTTATAATTTTTTTTTGTTCTGTGTATAGAACCCAGAGACTCCCACATGCTAGGAACAAGGGCTCTATCGTAGAGCCACATTGTCAGCTCTCTTATAATCTTTAAAGATATTTGTCTATTTCCTTGACAAAAGCTGGGATCTATTTATTTCTTCCACTGTTATGTTTTTGTCATATCTCCTATTATTTTCCTCTAATTTAATTTAATTATCTTGACAGATTGTCATATTAATCTTTATGATTAATACATCTTTATTTTCAATTGAACTTTTAGCAGCATAAAATGCCCCTTATGTCTCATTACTACCTGTACCATGAATTATACATTGTCTGGAAGTAGTATTTTGGCCTCACATTTTTATGTTACCATTTGTGTATGTGCATAACTCATTTCTTTGGCTTATTTTATTTACTCATTTTAGAATATCCTGCAAACAGCCTAGAGTTGGGTTTTATTTTGCTTTGCTATAAATTCATCTAAGAGTGCTTATCTTTCAATGAGGAATCCAACTACTTATTTTTAGGGAGTATAGTCAGCTTCTATTACTTTTCTTTCTCTTTGTATTTGTTCCCCTTTTCTATAATGAAACTGTACTTATGTTATTCAGTGATTTGGAGCGTGTATATATGGTAGGTAATTTTTGGAATACCTTCTTAGGTCATGTTCCTTTGTCTAACACAGACCTCACATCCACATTGTGGGTGAACCCTTGGGAGCCATATTTGTAGGTCATGGACCTACAATACTGGCCCTGGTCAAGGGAACTTGGGTAAACATCTGACTAACTGAGCTAGTCAGTTTGGGTTATCTCTAGAAGTAAGAAAACCAACCAACCAAACAAACAAAACCCAAACAAAAACAACAACAAAAATTGGAGCTGTGCTCCAGTTTCTGCAGACTTCACGGTAGAAATTGAGGAAAAAGAAAAGAATTGAGCACAGCTGTAAATATATCCAAAAACTGAATACAGAGGAGAGTGGTTAAAGGAGAGAGAAAAGGATAAAAAGAGAGTCCCACCTGACCTTCTAGGTTAGGCTTGGCTCTTTCCTTTCTAAATCCAATCATTCAGGGGGTCTTTTGCACTTCCTGTTCTTAGATGCCATGAAATATCCAATTGTAACTCCAGGGCACCCCCAAAGTGGTGGTCAGATGCCTGGTTGACTCACACATGCCCAGCCCATATCTGGCCCTTAGGAAGCATGTACCTTTCACTCAGATACTTGGGAGTTTAGTTACGCTAAACCATAGCCCTCTACTCTCCTGTGCTGCTGGAGGAACACGTGAGCTCTCCCCGAGTTTTCACCTAGCTTCTTTCCCTAAGTCATGGGAGGGACAGAAATCACAGCACCTCTGACAACTTTCTGCATAGTAATACAGTAATCCTCTCTGAAGTTTCTAACCACAAATCTTTAAAACATCTGGAGAAGTTTCAGCTATGGGTCACAAAATTAGTTATTGGCTACGTGCTTTCCGAGTTATGCTTAGATGCCTTTTTTATTTTATAATGTGGGAGTAGAAGGCAAATGTCCTTTGGCTACAGACAAAACATATGTCCATTCCCATAAATATAATATACATATATGCATAATAATTTCTCAATCCCATGTTCTCATTCAGAATAAAGAACTATTATTTATTAAAAAATGCACTTACTAATATATTCGGTTGGAAACCCCCCAATACTCATAATAATCTGAATGGTTAAAAGATTGATTCATTCTTTGATATTTTTTCCCCTTCCACTTGACCTAATATTTCTTTCATGATTAAAATAATACTTAATACCAGCATCTTCTGTTTGCTTATTCTTTAGAATTTACGACATGGTTTCAGATAAATGATTTCATTTTTTATCTTTACAGCAACCCTTTAGTGTTACCCTCCTATTAAAAAGGATCACTGGCATAAAGAGATGTTAACCCAGATCTATTGGCTCCAAATTCAGTGTTCCTTATTTGACATTGCTGCTATAGCTTAAATAAATATATAAGTATAATTAAAATGGCATCAATAAAAAAAGAGTTCCCTGATTAAAAAAAAAGACTTTAATTACTGGTCCTTTTTGTTCTGAAGTGGGTTATTAGGGTTCAATCTCAGCCATAAATGTTGTGAAGTATGGCAGGGAGGCCGAAGCTGAATGGATTAAATGACCCTCTTTATGTCAACGGATCAGGTTTTCTAACGCAGTAGAAGTGGGGGTAGGGAGCATGTAAGAATTTTCTTTCCAGAGACCTTAAAGCAAAAACATCTATATTTATAAAGATGTCTGATTTCTAGTGCTCTGTAGGTCTGTGATGTTGTGCTCAGCTCAAAGTCATGTAAATCAGATATAAAACGTGAGCACCTTGACTTCTCTGAGCAGCAGATTCCCACCCAGGCCCAGCTTTGATCCCACAGTAATGGAAGTGCTTAAGAAAAGCAGTCAGCTTCTCCTTTGGCCCCATCACTTATGGCTGGTGTTTCCCACCCTGTTTTGAATTAAGATTAACAAATATATTTGAAATTGAAATCATCTTTTCCCCTTGGCCTTCCCCCTTGCTATAAATTTTCACTCCAGTCTCAAGGCATGATAAATGCATATATAATTCATGTCCTGAGTGAATTTATCTTCTCCTTTTGTTGTAGTTTTTCTGATTGCAACTTCTTAGTGTTTTTACTGTTGACATAGAATTTCCTGCTTTCTGCCACTCCCTTCTGAGTCTTTCAGTATGTTTTGTAAGTTCTTCCAAGTAAGCTGATAAATCTAACTTATTCTTTTTATTGATTGTGTAAGTTTGTATTTTGCTGATATTGCAAAATTTATTCAACTGTTCCCTGAAACAGCTTGTGCTGTTTCTGAGATTTTTGTCTTTATAGACACATCTGTAATCAGTATTTTTGTCTTATATTCAGATTCATCTTTATGTTTCTGTGGAATAAATCTGCAAGAGTCAAATGCTGTGTCAAAAGGTATGTATATTTCAAATTGCTTCCCAAAATAAACTAAATCAATTTATATTTACAACTGCAATTAATGAAAATTCTCTTTTTTTCTCACATTGTTCCCAATAGGTACTGGCAGTCACTAATTTTTTTTTTAACCAGTCTAATGGTTATAAATGATGTCTAGCTTGTAACTTAATGTGTTATTTCCTTGACTGTGAAGTTGGTGGAGAATATTTTCATTTGTTTATTGGATATATTATTTTGATTATTTACTTTATTTTTATATATTCTTCTGTGAAATTTCTATTCCTCCCCCCCCCCCC
>NW_026000153.1:17922225-17952850 GCF_001458135.2 Marmota marmota marmota
CCCCCCCCCCCCCCTCTCTCTCGCTCTCTCTCTCTCTCTCTCTCTCTCCTGGGAATCAAACCCAGCACTTTGTTCATGCTAGGTAAGGGCTCTATCATTAAGCTACAGCTACAGCTACATCCCTGTCCATTTTGAAGTTTTGCCGATTCATTATCAGTATTCAAAACCTCTTTTGCAATATGGAGATTAACCTTTAATCTGTCATCCACATCACAAATATCAATATTTAACATTAATTTGCATACTTAGCACATTGTTTCTATTAAAAATTTATTTTTCATTAAAACCTGTTTTTTTTTGTTTGAAGTGTGTTTGTGTGTGTGTGTGTGTATGTGTTATTTTTATAGAAGATATGATAATCAGGGACCATCAACATCTTTAGCCAGTGAAAATGAAGCTTATCTATTTACACAAGTCTGTATTTAGTCCTCAGTTATTTTTATTCAGTTTTTGTTTTTGTATAAGAGTTACTTTTATGTATTTTATAATTGTTTCCTTGGTGAATCAAAATTCCTCACTCTTTAATGTATGCTTCAATATACTTTAAATTTCAGAGAAAGTTTGAAGAAAAAGATTTCAGTGATTCCTATATTGAGGGGCTGAGGAAAGAAATATAATTCAGTAAGATCTGGAAAAAATTAAAAAATGAACATCCTTTGAAATCATAATAAATGATTCTAATGAAACCTCTTTTTGAATAGGGCAACTGGCTAGCAGTCTCTAGTGTATTCTCCCTTGATTCTCCCTAAAATATCTATGAAGACTCAGAAAAGGTTGAAAACATAAAATGAAACTTCAAATTAAGATAGGCAGCTGACCTAATGTTAGATTCTGAGAGGAACTGACATTAATTACATGTCAGATGACACAGGACTGAGAAAAAAAAAGCAATCAAGGCTTATCATATGGAGTATCTTGGCTTTTCCTAATGAAGCAGAAACCACTTGAGGAAAGAAAAGAAGGTGCTTTGCATCTCCCTGCCTCTGGATACTGGGAAGCAAGGATTTAGGCCTGGAATCAAAAAAACAAAAAACAGAAAACATTAGATTATTCTAAGTTGCAGATTGTGGATGCCCAGCATGCTGTTTGCTCTACTGAAAAGTGTTATCTGTTTCTCTTACCTTCATTTATCTATTTATCCAAAGACCTAGAGAAAGTTTGAATCGAATCATAAGGCCACACAAATTCTTGCTAATTTCACTTTGTGAAACAGGTAAAATGCTGATTTAGCATCCCTAAAACTTACTGCCGGCATGTTCTCTCTTAGGGCTATCTTTCTATGTTCCAGCAGAGATTGTTCTGTATGTGGTTTAGGATAACAGGGACTGAGGGTTGTGTTCATGGCATGTTCACATGGTTGTCCAAACAAACCCCCTTTCTTGTTTTGCTCATTTACTTATTTATCCATTGCTTTCCATTCCTCAGCCCCAATCCTACCCCTAGGAAATACTCTTGTTTTGAATGGAAATCCTGAAATTTAGATAATAAAATATATCAGATGTTTTTCTACTGTTTATGCTTTTGGCATTGTATCTTAGATGGCCCTTCCAGACACCTGTCTTGGGTAGACCTGCTGTCAACAATTACGTAAACATTAAAAAATAAAGCAACTGTTCGCAGGTGTTGGACAACAACCAACACACTGTTATAATCCTTGAAAAATGGAAAGCACATGCATGAGCTTTATATTTATCAGATTTTCTCCCTGAGGACACTCTCCAAATCATGGTACAGGAAAATGGAACCCAAGCATACAGTATCAATCTCACAGAATGGAAGACGCAGAAATGGGTGTTTGGGATTGCTCAAGTGGCTGGGACTTGAATAGCAGGATTCCAGAGACAATGAAGCTGCAGAAAGGAAGTTCAAAAAAATCTGTTTGAAAGTATTGCCTGTTTCCTTGGCTGGCTTCAAAGCCGTGCTTGGCCAAGATGAGACTGTAGAAGGCTGGACTTGGCACTGAGGACAGCCAATTGAACAGAGATGGTACAGATCTCAGGGTGGGGTAAATTACAGTTCTGACTCTGTCAAAGTGGAGGAACCTTGGTAAATACACCACATAGCCCAGAAATGCCATTTTCTAGGAGAAACGACTGTACTCTAGGAATAAAATAAGCTTCTGAGATGAGGGCAAGGTGAGCAAGATGCTCTGGGTGCAAATTTCATGACCCTGAGAGTAGAGGCTCCTTTGAAGTTGTGTTCTGGGTACCTCATTTACTGCACCCAGTGATGATTCTGCAAATGAGGACTTCCAGTAACTGAGTAATATGCTAAGGAAAAAACAGAAAAAGAGAAAGAAATTGGGTGAAAAGAAGCATATTTCAAAAAAGAAACAAAATCCCAAATTAAAATAGACATTTGCGAGTTGAATTGAAATATCTGAAAATTTAAAAACTGGAATAAGTTACAAGATAGAGGGATAGAGCAAAAGTCAGAATTAGTGTAATAGCCAACGGGAAGCAAAGAAGGAAAAAATGAAAAAACAACAACAAAAACCTAAAAAAGAGGCCAAAGACATCATGGGACAAGAGGCCTAACATAAGTGTAAGTGCCCCCCCCTCAGAGGGGAGGGACAGGAGATAAAGAAAAAGGAATCAAATTAGAACTCAAAAATAGGAAGATGAGTAGAAAATCTTTGAGAATTTTTTAAAAGTACACTTATAATTGATCCATGATCCATAGGCCAAGGTAGAATTATAATAGAATTTTATTATTATTATGAGCAGAAAGATCATGAAAATATATTTCAGAAATTGTAGGATGCAGTTGTTCAGAAGGAGTTTATAAATTCAAATGCATGTATTAAAAAATAAACTATTATGACTTAAATATTGCATTCAGAAACTCAAAAAAAAAAAAATCAAAACCCCAAATTAAAATAGACAAGAAGAGAAAATTAAAACTGAGAGAAAAAAAATTTAAGGGTAGAAATAAATGAAACAGAAAGCAGGCATATAATACAGAAAATCAATGGTGGCTCATGCCTGTAATCCCAGAGGCTCAAGAAGCCGAGGCAGGAGGATCGCAAATTCAAAACCAGCCTCAGCAAAAGTGAGGTGCTAAGCAACTCAGTGAGACCCTGTCTCTAAATAAAATACAAAATAGGACTGAGGATATAGCTCGGTGGTCGAGTGCCCCTGAATTCAATCCCTGGTACCCTCCACCCCCTCAAATAAAAACCCTGAAACTGTGGTAGGAGGGGGAGCTCCAATATTAATTGGAGAAAGGATAAACACTGTTATGGTTTAGGTGTCTCCCAAAAGCTCATGTGTGAGACAATGCAAGAAAGTTTAGAGTTGGAATGATTGGGTTATAAGAGGTTTAACCTAATTGGTGTATTAATCCCTTGATAGGGATTAACTTGGTGGTAACTGTAGGCAGGTGGGGTGTGGCTGGAGGAAGTGGGTCCAGGGAGACATGACTTTGGGGTTTATATTTTGTTGTTGCTGAGCAGAGCTTTCTTTCTCTCTCTGCTTCCTGGTGCTGTGTTCTAAGCTGCTTCCCTCTGCCACACTCTCCCTCCATTATGTTCTGCCTCATCTCAAACCCAAGGAATAAAGCTGGTTCTCTATGGACCAAGACCTCTGAAATCCTGAGCTCCAAATACATTTTCCTTCCTTTAAAATTATTCTTACCAGTTCTTTTTTTTATAAAGGAGAGAGAGAGAGAGAGAGAGAGAGAGAGAGAGAGAGAGAGAGAGAGAGAGAGAATTTTAATATTTATTTTTTAGTTTTCAGCGGACACAACATCTTTGTATGTGATGCTGAGGATCAAACCCGGGCCGCACGCATGCCAGGTGAGTGCGCTACCGCTTGAGCCACATCCCCAGCCCCAATTCTTGTCAGTTCTTCTGGTCATGGTAGCCAAAAACCTGACTAAAACAAACACTCTGTGTCATATTTATGTCCTGGAATACCAACAACAATACAAGAACAAACTCTGACTTATACAACAACACAGATGATTATCGAAAACATTTTCTTAAGCCATCAGATTCAAAAGAGAATATATTACCAATTTAGTCTGTAAATTCAGTAGTCAAAATTAACCCATGATATTTGACTTTGGAATAGTAATGGCTGGAATTGCTGATTCTTTTTCCTAGGAAACAGCACAAAGGAACTTTCTGGGTTTAGGCAAGTACCTAAATTTTTATTTTCATGGTGGCTACACAATTGTATACATGTGTAAAAATTCATTAAATTGTACACTTATGAGTTTTATATTTTATGTAAATTATATCCCAATTAAAAATAGAAAAACAATTAATTAAAAAATGTACCTAGAGTTCTCTAATTTTTTACTCTAAAGCAACTAATTGACAATGTTAGAAATAAGTGTTATTTATTTAAGCAAGCACATAGAACTCCACTCAGCAGAAATATATACAAAGGAAAAAAATATCCCGCAATTCTTCCTAAGATGTTCTAAATTAAGTACTAATTTGTTGTATTAGAAAAACAAACAATTTTTCCATCTTTAGTCATGGAAATATTTTTTTACAAGTTCTATCAACATTTCAGTTCCATCTTTCACCATCAGGTCTTTTATCTAGCTAGAAGATACATTTTTATATGATTTTAGGTTAGGATTCAATTTTGTGGGGTTTTTTTTTGTGTGTGTATGTGTGTGTGTAGAGATCACCTTCATCTTTGTTTCTGAATGAATTTTCTTCTCTTTAAGCCATTGATTTCCACTTACGCATGGATCTTTCTGAAGTTCCAAGTTCTATTTTATTTGTTTTTATGTCTGTATTATACTATTTTTTTTGTGACTCTGTGATATGTGTTAATATCAGGGAGAACAAGTTCTGCCTCTCAAAGTGGTCTTCTAGTTCTAAGTTAACTTAGCTATTCATAGATTTTTCATTCTTCAATGGACTTTTAGAGTAAGTCTATCAATTTCTTTATAAAATGTCTAGCTAGGATTTTGATTGGGATTGCATTGCCTTTCGTATATTATTTCAACACTTTTATTTTTCACATTTTATATTTAATTTGGTTCTTTTTATGACTTCTTCCTGCTTCATATTAATAATATGTCCCCTTATGCCTTAGAGTTATTATTATCCTTATTTTAAACTCTCTGCTCAATGATTTAATAATTCTCCCTTTGCAATATGTTTTCTGCATTTGCTGTTTTTTTAAAGTGGTTTTATTTTTTATTTTTTGTCTGTTTTCTTCTATGACTTTCAGTTTCCCTGGGATTATCAGTTACCTTATCCTGTGATGTGCACAGGGGAAAGAACAAAAGACACATTCTAGTTCCCATGATACTGTATCATTAGGTGGAGAGCAAAGGGTGAATTCACAGAACTCCATCGATCAGATCACCAACTGTTTGCTGTGGTCCACCAGCCAACCCCCAGGCCAGGAAGTCATCTATAAACTCATCCAAAGGAACAGCATCTCATCAGCTCTGGGATTGGGGAGGTGTAGAGAATGGGGGATGCCAAAGCCATGGTTGGTTATCACACCTGGATTTCTTGGCTCTGTAGGACTTTCATAAAGTTACTCTGTTTTCCTGTGAATATAGGATGTCCTAATGCTATATTCCAGTGGAATCCAAAAGAACAGCAGAACTTAAATCCCTCTTCTTGATGTTTTGTATCTTGATTGGTATGGGGTATACAAGGGATATACATTTGTCAAACTCATCAAACTGTACACTTGAGATCTCTGTTTCATTACATGAAGATTATACCTGAGAATGACAGGAATATTCTACTATTGCCTTTATTTTACTGTTATTGAACATTGATCTGGAAATGCCAACTATTAGGATAAGTTATAATCTTAAATTAGAATGATAAATACTAGATGATAAATACTAAATTATAAAATTAGAAAGAATATTATTATGTTTATTATATCATATTACATATTATTATGTTTGTTAGCTCTGATAACTTTTCCTCTGTATTCCCTGAAAATTCATTGAAATAAATAGAAATACTGAGAGTTTAGTAAGGTTGCCAGTTAATCAATAAATCCACACTGATCTATAACTGGGGGTCACAGTTCAAATACTTACAGCATTTTCACCTAATGAAAATGGATGAAAGAAAATAAACCATTAGAAAGGTTACAGAAAATTTTCATTTTATTAATTTTTGACTCTTTCTAGTGATAGTAGAGATTAATGTTAAATTTGAAGTAGAAAATACAAATTGATAAATCTGAACAGTTTTATTTTATAATTTTTTTTCACATAGGGATAATGATTTAAGCCTCAAAGAAATGACAAATTTTATATTAAGATATCAATATCAAGTTTTGTATTTCCATTGTAATGTGCAGAACAGAATTCAACCTTGAATTCTTTAACTGGGAGCAATATTTGGTTTTGTATAGTTTCATATTTCATAATTGAAAACAGCTGCTCACAAATTTTGGAAATTCCTAACAAAATCTTTGCACAAAGATTTTTTTCTATTCACTGCAATATAACCTGTATATTTGTAGAACTATGGAGTTCTTTTTTCTTTTTTGTTTATATATGACAGCAGAATACATTACAATTCTTATTACATATATAGAGCACAGTTTTTCATATCTCAGTTCTGACAAAATTATATAATACATGTATCATAGTATTGAACTGAGTTCAGAAACTTTCATTTGTAGCTTGTGGTTCATGTTTTTTTTTTTTTTTTTGTCTCTGATAAAGACCAAGTAAGCACTTTTGGTTGTTTTTCCTAAAATATGAAAATACGATTATTATATGATATAGAGGTTAAAAACTATGCCTCTGTAGCCAGACTGCTGGGTTTTATCCCAGCTCCAAAGCTTTGGAGTTGTGACTGTGGGCCAATTTCTCAACCTCTCTGGGCCTCACTTCCTCAACTACAAAGTGATGACAGTAGTCCCTCCATCAGAAGGAGGATCGAATTACCTCATCACTGTAAAGTTCTTAGAATGATGCCCAGTGCAGAGTAAGCACATTGTGTTAGTTATTAGGAAGAACCTGTTTTTGAATTCAGTCTGAAATTCTGCTATCTAGGGAATATAGTTCATGCTGGCATATTATCATCTTTGGAAGCAGATTGCAATGTAGAGAAGGGTGAGCCAGACCCAATTTTACCATGTCTGAGGGTGCCAAATCATAACTGGCTATTTGTCTATAGGCTTTCTTCCAGACAATTTTCAAAGTAGGTATGACTGTCAACGCAAAAGCCAAGTCTTTGATTGAGACTTTGTGAGCGAAGGTGGGGCATTTTCCTTGGATGACCTAACAAGTCAATTCATTTCCAATCCACTCCATTTAGAAGAGCAGATTACTATTAAGTGCACTGAAGCCATCAGGGATAGCACTGAACCTTTGACCAAGGGTTAGGTGACCTGAATGCATATGTGTCGTGGCATTAATCACTCCATATCTATGCTATATTCCATTTCTGCTTCTTTAGCTCCAAGTAGATGAGGCAACACCTGAAATTAAAAGTTGCTAGCTTAGATCTAGATTTTCTGATAAGGAGAGTGCTAACATCCAGAATGGAAGGAGTATCATTGGCAGGTAGCTCACTAATTTTGACCAGTTGTAATTAAAATTCCTGATATATTTCAACACAGAAATATCTCATTTCCTGATTTTGTGTAATGGAAACTGTGTCCATAATTTCTTATGATGCATAAAACCTTTCATTGAGTTCATAAATTAAAATTGTTGATGAGGTAGTATTAGCATTTGTGTGTGTGTGTGTGTGTGTGTGTTTTCTGCTATGATGACAAACACCAGAAGTAATTAAAAACTTTTATGCCGCTTGCCCTATAAGTTTTCAGCCATGTTTTTCAACTCACTGAGAATACTCAAGTAAAATTTAAGCTTCTGTAGCAGACAAGAAAAACAGGTGTAAAAGACTTTTGTTTTACCCTCGTGTGTGTAATATGTAAAATTCAAGGAGTGCAGGCTCAAGTTGACTGGATTGCTTCGTTTCATGCACTCAATTTGGAAACTCAAGTTCTATTTTGTTTTACCTTCTCTTGGAGGATGGTGTTGACTTGTTCACATATTTAAAGCAATGTTCTGGAAATCTGTTGAACTACAAGGTAGATATTACTTACAAAGCAATGCAGAATTGGTATCTACCTCTTTTGTTCATATTTCATAAGTCACATATTGAGTACATGTCAACCTGATTGCCACGAAGAGGGATGAGGAACTAGTCTTTAGTATGGTTTCCATGTAGGTTTTGGCAGAAAACTATTAACCTCTGTTAGAGTGGTGGTGTTTTGTAGTAGGTTTCCATTTGCAAATGCTTATTTGATCAAGATATACAGTTTTGTTGCATTGAATAGGCAGTTTTATATACACTCCTTGTCTAGAAAATGATCTGATGTCCATGCATTATTTTTCTGTTTAACATATGACTTCATTTTACTGCAACACAACTATTTCATTCAAATTTTAAAACTCTGGTATGTTAAATTCAATTTAAGACTTACATCACTTATTTTTTCAACTATAAGTATATATATTCAAATTCTTGTTGATTATAAAATGACACCTTAATTAAACTTGCATATTACACTTGAACTGACAT
This sequence comes from Marmota marmota marmota, assembly GCF_001458135.2. Lineage (NCBI taxonomy): Eukaryota > Metazoa > Chordata > Mammalia > Rodentia > Sciuridae > Marmota > Marmota marmota. Next base: position 17,930,768 of record NW_026000153.1, read on the forward strand.
TCTTCTCTTCCAAAAATAGCTGTTCTTTCCTTTAAAAATTTTATTTTCCCAGATTTTGATAGAGACATAAATCTGAGAAATAGTTAACTTTCACATAACTTTAAAATAAGAACAATGCTATTAAAAATAAAATGATAAGTGGCAACTGACATTCAGCTTCAGTGTCCAGGAAACTGTTCCACAGGAATAGCAGGCCTAGGCTTGTTGGGAGAGCATAGCTCTAACTACAACAGATAGCTGCTGTCTTGCCATTTTGGAATATTGCCACACGTATGGGCCTCTAATTTTCTTATTCTGATTTATAATTTTCTTATACATCAGCAATAACCCACAAGCACATTTAAGAAAATAAAAACAAGTTGTTTATCTCAGGCATGTTGTCACAGCAATGGAAAGCTAACACAGTGTATAATCTACCATTATGGGAATATGTAAATTTTAAAAAATGGTAAATGTGGTATTAATTAAATTTACATTAAAATTACAAATGTTGCAAATAACCCGACTTCACCAATACATGACTAAAAATTAAGGGTACACTTTCTTTTTATGCCCAAATAACAGTGTAGCAATTGTTCAAATCCCTACGAATACTTCAGTTACAGAAATTTCATTTCTTTCTGGGAGTCCCCCTGCTTGTGTTTCTGGGGACTCCTGGAGGTTGGCCTCAGCTAGTGATCTGTGTTCCCACACAATTCCTATGGCTCCTGGAGGCACAAATTGCTGTCTTATAGGTTGCCTCTATACCCTTAAGACCATCTGCCTCATGTTGACTGCTCTGTTCACTAGTAGGTCTTTGTTATGGGTATAGATGCTGATGGATTGCCTAGATCAATAGAAAGACTCAGACTATAATTTTTTTTATGAGACATTAGTTAAATTTTATGATTAAATATAACAGAGAGCAACTACTAAATATGGATGTGCAAAGAGCCCACCTACCAAGACTTAGTTTGAGGAACGCTTAAAGAGCATCATCCCCCTGGTCCACACTCTGGCCAAACTCCACATGGTGGGTACCACATTTGCACTGAGCACTGGGAGAGCTTTGAGGCTTCCTTTGTCTCAGATACTGGGCCTAAACCTCGGAAATCTCCTAGGGAAAGATGCCTCCCTCACCCTTTCCCATTATATATTCATGTTGAAGGATTTTTCAAAATTCATATTGTTCCTATTGAGAAATAATTCATGTACCAAAAAATTCACCACATTCGGTTGTACATTTCAGTATTATTTGCACATATTCAAAATTGGGCATCTAGCTGTCTAATCCCAGAACATTTTTCTCCATAATTCACTTTTTGTTTCTTACCTCGAAATATTTTGGGTCTGAGAGGGCCTGGTACATTATGCTTCTGTTTGTTACCTTAATTCTGAATGATTTTGGAGAAATGAGACAGGTGTCAACTAATGAAACCAAAATAACAATTTATTTTTACTGATAGTGAATTTTAAAGAATGTGGCTTATATCTGCAGTCAAGTGAGCTTCCAATATTGAGTCCAGACTGGAATTACCTCAATGATGCTAGCCCTGGCCCACATTGAGCTGAGAGGTAGGGCGGTGGGCAGGGCCCAGCAAGCCACGCTAATTGCTTCTTTTCCTCAGGAAGAAATGGCGACATTGGGAGCAAGCATACCTGGCCCTAGCCTCAATCTCCACACTGGGGTTCTCCTTCCCCCCATATGGGGGGAACATCTTTTCCTTTTGGGGGGCACACAACCTGTTCTGCAGGTAGAGTTTTGTCCTAAGCCTCTGGATAGATAATCAAGCTCTATTATTGTGACTCTTTAGTTATGAGTAACATGAGTGTAGGCAAGGACACTAGTCTAGGTCAGTTCTTTGCCTGGTCACCCTGCCATGAAAAAAGACATTCCATTTGCCCCAGGGTTTCAGTTCTGGAACTTCACAAACAAATGTTTAATATCCAAGTCTAGGTCCTAAATATGCAAAAAACAGCTCCTGAAGGCTATTTTAATATGCAGAAATATATTTTAGTTCATGTCACAGAATAGCTTCTATTACCAACCCTATTCCTGAAAAGAATCTTGACCTCATAGGAGCATGATTCAAGATTCCATTCAAATTACACACACACACACACACACACACACACACACACTCATGCACTCAGAGAGAGTGCTAAATTGGCAGCTAAACTAATTGCAGTTATCTATGCTGTCTCACACCCTAGAACCCTAACTAGGCTCCTTGCAGGACAGAACCACCTTTTATGTAGGTCTCTATTCCCAGAATTCAATTGCTGAGAGTAACCATTAGGCTACTCGTGAGTCATTTTTTGCAAATTATACTCTGATATCTACAGATGGCCACCCATTTGGAGTGATCCTGACTGCTTTGCATTTGCCCTTTCTCCTCTGCCCCCAGGGGACATTAAGCATGGATGAGTATCACATGGTGCATGTTCTACATACTGCAATGGGTTTTGGAAATCCTGCAAATATGATACTGTGTGAATCGTCCAGCCTTTTACATCTTCCTGAGGGAATGGGATTTTGAAGAGTAAGGAAGGAGGAGTGAGTTATGAGTTTGTAGTATATTGAGGGAATCAGTTCTTAGTCTTGGAAAAGGAGGCTGAGGGCCTTGGCCTTGACCTCTTGGTGAGAAACTAATTCTACTAATTGAACTAAGCTGGTACTCTGAAGCTACTGAGGAAAGTGTGGCTACACAGCACTGCACAGCTCCTGGCCACCAGCCTCACTGTCTGTTTGGTGACATCACTAATTGCTGCTGCCACACCACACAACCTAACAGAGTGAGTTACTGTCTCATCACACTAGGGCTTAATCTAGTTTAATCCTTGCTCAGGCCTAAGAGGGAGCAGCCCAGAGGCAGCCAAACAACCAGAACTCACCTCTCTGCTGGCCACAGTCCCTCCCTCCAAGATGTGGTCTCCTTCCTGAAGATTCCTTTCCCTAGATCGTTGGCAGCCTGGAGGGAAATCCACTATTCCAGAGGAAATCTCCATTCTTTGCCCATAGAATGGCCTCACTAGAGAATAGTATAGTCCAGTAGGTACAACTTCCACTCAAGAAACGTCCTAGGACAATCTGGATGTGGGAGGAGGTCAGAGGGAGTATAGAAGAGCACTTATGTGGGGTGAGAAGGCACCAAATTGGAGGGAACAGGAACTGAAAGGTGACGAGTTACAAAGTCACCTATACCCTGTCAGTCCTGGGGAGGAAATGCAGTTGTATTGATGACAAATTTTTCACTAGGAAGGTGAAAAACTCAGGTCAGTCTGGCCTAGTTGTTCTCAAACTTGTCTGCTCATTGGAGTACCTGTGATCCTAACATTTTCCAGAACCAGGGCCACACCCTTGGCAGATGAAATCACAGTCCCTGGGGCTGGGACGCAGGCATCATGAGAATTTGGAAGCGACCCAGGTGACTCCAGTGTGTGGACAAGTTTGAGAACCTCAAGTCTAGACTGGTGGTTCTCGAAGTTCAGCATCACCAGAGTTCCCTGGGGGCTTCAGGCACCGGCTCCCAGAGTTTCTGATTCAGGAAGTCTGGGGTGGGACCAAAGAATTTGCACTTCTAACAAGTTCTCAAGTGATGCCGATGTTGCTGAGCCAAGAACACATGTTGAGAACTCCTAGTCTTCATATTTATAAACTTAGATTTAGTTACTAAGTTAAATATACCCTTGAGAGTGAGTATACCCACCAGGAGAAACACTATTTAGGCTTTCAGATTCTTCTCTGGAATGAATGGGTTGAGGAGAGCCCCGCCCTTCTCAGGTCCTTGGAGGCTGTCTGGACCCATCCTTGATTATTTTTGCTGGCATCTGAGGCTTATGTCCAGAGGGGTTGAACTTGGGATTTGCTCTTCTGGGCTCACTCAGAGACTGGCAGTCCTTGCTTGGGAACTTGGTTTCCCTTCATCTCTCACTGTTCCTACACACCCTGTTGGACTCTGGGACTGCCTCTGTAAAGGCATCACTTGATTTCCACCAGTGGGAGTCCATAGCTGGACTGAAAGTTCTCAAATTGCCATGTAGAGGTTGAGAGACTTCAAGTCTGATCCTCTTTCTTCCTGATCAGGATACACTGCCCTTTTGGCTCTGCCTTGGCTCCTCCCCAGAAGACTCCTCCAAAAGCACAAATAGGGAGGAGGAGAAGGGCCTCTTTGCCTCCAGGTTCTGCTGGACTTTGATCCCTGGGACAGGGAAATGACAGACAGCGCCCCATCTGTAAGAACCTAGAACTGGATTGCCTTCAGAAGTCTCAGGGCTCTCAAAAGGAAGGGGTCAGCTGAAGCAGGGGCTGTGTGGGTGATGTCTTCAACATGACGCTGGCTTGTAGGTTCTATGATAAATTCCTGTTTCCTAGTCCCTGCAGTGCCTCTTGCAATCAAAATCTTCCTGACCATCCGACAGGTAGGTGGTCTTGGGGCAGTGTGTATCAGCAACACCTGGAGTGCTTATTCAGCATCAGGCTATCAAGCCAAACTCCAGGACTGCTCAGTCAGAAACCCTGGGATGAGACACACGAATCTGCCCTTTAAAAGACACCTCAGATAATTCTTACATACACTGAATTTGAGGACATCTGTACTAGACTATCAAGTTCTGAGGACAACGGTGTGTTGTTGACAAGAGTATCTTTGCCATCTGCCATGCAACACTTAGGATCACCATCCTGGGAAGGAGATTCCAGAGCAAGGAGGCAATCGCTGGTATGGGAATGTGGTGCTTACAATTTCCTAAGAAGACTCACTGGGTGTGTTTGTTTGTATGCGTTGTGTATGTGTATGTGTGTGTGTGTGTGTGTGTGTGTGAGAGAGAGAGAGAGAGAGAGAGAGAGAGAGAGAGAGAGAGAGCATGCACATGTACCTGTCTCCTTTCAACACAGCCTGAATTTTCTTCAGCTTTGGAACAAACAGACCCTTGTTTTTTGCTTAGACAGTCATCACCAGAGGCTTGTGCTTCAAACACTAGAGTCATAGCCTGTTGCTCTTGAGGAGATACCCACAGGGAGTGAGAACCCCTTAAGGGAAGAGCAGGTGTCTTTTCCTTTGTGATTTTCCAGTTTTCTCTGGGGCAATTACCTGTGAAGAGAACAGTGGAGGCTGTGTTTTTTCAATGGTTCTCTCTCTCACGTCTTATAGTTGCATTCTCATAAGTTAAAAGAGCACCATTATGTACCTCCACTGTAGATGCATGAATTTGCTGAATGAAGGAAGGAATAGCCTAGGCAGTAGTTCTGTAATAAATAATACTTGCTACCATGTATATAGTATTTTTCATGTGTCCAGCCTTCTTCTAAAAACTTTATCTGTGTTATTAATTTAAATTTCTGATTTAAAACATTCCAATTGTCCATAAGCACAGGCACAGAGATGAAGTGTCTCACCTCAGGTCAAAGAGCCAGGGGGCTGAAGCAGGGTCTGGGCTGCTCAAGATGGTAAAAATTCTAGTGTTTAGTCACCTTCTCCCCCTTTCTCTGAACATGAATTTCTAAAGACTCAAGAATCCAATCTGAAAGTCATCCTTAGCTTTGGCATTGCATGTGTTGCTGTTCCCTTGAATCCAGCCAAAGAGGAAGGCCAGGTGCAAACATTTCTAGAAGAGAAGCCACGATGGAGGTTGGGCAGGTTTTTTCAAGCATGCTTTGTGCCCGTGAGGCATTGATAGCTGGATAGATTGAGATAATATTCTTTTTTTTTGAAACCCACACAAAAACACAACTTCCGTTTAGTTTTCTTCTGTCTATACTTTATATTATGTGAAAGTCAGGAGGAGTTTTGATATTTTAAGTCATTGTAAATTTTATAGCTAAATAAACACTCAAATTGTATTCTTTATTCTGTAGTGAAAGTTGGGTATAAACATAGAAAGACTTACTGAAATTATTACAGTGTCTTACTGTTTGTATCTCAAGATGGTAAAAATTCTACTTCAATAAAGTAGTATAACCAATACAACATTAAATTATGTCACATAATAGTCATTTTGCAACAAGCACCAAATTGGGGGCATTCCACTGATCATGATGGATGGATAGTTTCTACAATTTGCACCTTTTCAAACAAAACTAGAGAGTCTGTTTTGCTTGTTAAAATGCATAGTGATTTACAATAGTCAAAACTACATTTGGCAGCAAGTTATGTTGAAGACAAGATAGGTAGGAAATATTTTCTTGATTAGATAATGGTTGGTTGAAATTCCTTCCAGCTTTTGTGAAACAAAAGTTAGCAATTGAAAGCATATCAGATGATGCATCAATTTTCCATAAACAGGAGACTGTGCAACCTACTTTATTGAAAAACCTTTATGCGGAGCTAGATTTAATCTCTCAATTTGAGAAGCAGTGCCATGAAATAAGATGTTTGCATGCAAAATCTCCAGATTTCCAATGGAAATGTAAAACAAAGAAGCACTGCATTCCCTTGGGGACGGCACCTATCTTGGATTCATTTTTTCTCTGATGTTCTTGCATGGTTTTATCAGTGGCTTCAGGGAAGTGAAACAGCAGTTTTCTGCCTCAGAACAAAGGCTTGCAGAATAAAAAAAAAGATAATAAATTAAAAGTACTTTGCCTACTGTTCTTTTCATTTGTTAGAGATTTCCTGAGGAGTAATCATTGTTTTTAATAATTTCTTTTAAATGATTTTAATATTTCATCAGGCAACTGAATATGACCGGAGTTTATGCTTTGTTTTCTGTTTTTTCCCCCTACATCATACATAAAAATGTTTCTTGAAGTGGGCAAGTTTTAATTATAAAACTGAAAAAAAGCACAGACTTAAAATATAGAAAGAGCAAATTATACGTTTCCCATAAGCAGAGCTAGTTACTTTGCAACAAATAATTTTTGGAACTTTATCAGTGTCATTCAATTTAGTTGGCAATAAAGTAAGTATTCAGTACATGGTATGCATTTGATAGATGAATTAATAACAAATAAGACGGTCTTGTGATCAAGGTTCTTAGATGTCATTCTGCATGACTGATGAGTGTGGCAGACATGGTACTGAGGATAAAAACGCATCCTATCCAGCATGTGCACCTTTGGGTTGATGTGGCAACTACATTAGCTTCTTTTTGTTTCTGTAACAAGACAGTCATTTCATATTCTATAAAACAGCTATTTACTGATTTCTATATTCTATTGCCAAGAGTGCAAAAGTCTTACCTGCTTATGTAAAACAATTTCTCACACATACCCGCCCCCCCCCCGCCACACACACAAAATCAAGATTCACAGTCTATTTGCATAAAACTATTTCTCTCTACATGTTTATGTGTTATTTATGTGTGCTTCAATATGCAATCTTAGGTAAAGTTAGTATAATTTCCCAAGGCAGTATGGCTAAAGAACAATTTAACTTTCTAAAAACACAAAATTATGATATGCCTAGATTTTTTTTTCACTCAATACTGTTTTTCACGTGCAATAACCAGGCACTTGGAGAGCTCACCTATTCCACATCTGACTCCAGTGTCTAGAAATTTACGTCTACGAATGTACAACATAATCCTGGATCATCTTGAGATGATGTCAAAAGGACACAGGGGATTTGAAAGAGACTTACCTAGCTAAAAGTGGGACAATTTCGGCATCAAAAATAATGACTGTAATAGCTTGAAACATCTTAAGTATGCAAAAATATGTGATTTTAAATGATATTAACAAAATTGGTTACCTTTGGAAGTTTCTAGGGCACTAAGTCATTATTCTTAATAAGTGGTAATTAAGGGTATATAGAATCAAGCATTAATTCTTTGGGGAAGGGTACACATTATGCTTCAGAGTGACATTTGTAGAAGACTTTCAGGTAATAAGTGCAGAAGGAATGACAGAATTAGATAATCATTTTGCAGTCTCCTTGAGAAACTGGCTATAGGCAACCATAAAAATTGCCTGCTAAAACCATTAAGTGCAGGTCGATGGGGACCTTTATAATGGCTCAGCCAGGCTGACCACATTGCAATCTTCAGATTCAATTCTAGCATCTAGCATCACCCAGAATGGGACACCTAGTATGTATTCTTAGCACAAAATTAAACCAGCATCTAATCAAAATTTTTCATCTATCAGTTTAGAGGAAATATAGGAAGTTAAAGAACATATTAAATGACACCACAAGGAAGAAATCAAACCCAACCAACTATAAAATGAAGGAAATGCAACAGGGCAAATGATTTGACCATTGTAACAAGTGGCACAGAAGAAGATGAGGGAAAGGAGACTTAGAAATCAAAAGGAATCTTAGAGACATATCAACCAAATGCCATATATGTGACTTATTTGGATTGTGATTTAAATAAATTAACCATATTTAGTTTAGGCAATCCTCCTGTCTCAGTCTCCCAAGTATATGGGACTACAGACCTGCATCATCACAATCAACTTAAATCACTGTTTTTTAAAGATATAAAATAATTCTTGCAAGATCCAATTCAATTGTAAGGTTGACAAGACGTGGTTTTAAAAAAATTAATTATTATTTTAATTGTATACATTCATGGAGTACATTCCATACATCATGAGAATGAAAATCCAAACCTAGTATCAGATGATATTAAGAAATTGTTCATTTTATTAAATGAGATTGCTGTACTGTGATTATATTAATAACAATACTTATTCTATTGAATAAGAATGATACAAAATGTTTATGGGTGAAATTATATAGAATATAGGATAACTTTAAACTACTCTAGTCATCCTCCTGATATAACACGAGAGTGAAAGATAGAAAAAGATTTTCAAAATGTTGGTAATTGTTTAACCTAGTTGACTAGGGTTTAAAAGCCTATTCTTTCTACTTTTGAATATATTTCCAAAGTCACCAGAATAAAATGCTTGTAAAATGTATAAGCATTACCTAATCAAAATTGAACATTTGTTGCATTTAATTTATTTGCTTAATTTCCCTTCTGGTGAGGGAAATATTTTAAATCCCCTTTCTCTCTCCAAGGACTGTTTTGGATTTCTGGGCTTCTTACTCCTGGATACCTTGATTTATCACCCAAAGTATATATAAGACACCTTAGTTTAAAACCACACTCCACACACCCAACCTGACCCAGACCACAGTCCTATCCTTATAATTGGCTCAAGGGTAAAGGTAGCATGAAAATTAGGGATGGATTCCAACAATAATGAAAGCATTTCTCTGTTCACTGCTATGGCTTCAAAGATTGTGAATTTTTCCATTTCTGGAAATCACATCAGTAAGAGCTATAAAGCCAAATGACTGAAAGCAGGAGCTCTGGATCCAGAGAGACTAAGTTTCTAGCTCTGGCTCTGCTACTGACAAACAAGTTTCTCTGTAAGAGTTGGAGAATCGTTGTGCCTAATGCAGAGGGTCATTTTAAAAATTACAAAAAAAAAAAAAATGCCCATTAAGCTTAGAGACTGACATGAAGTAACACAGAAAGGTATAGGACACATGATAATGTAATACAACCAGTGTTTTAATAATTTATAGTGCTTCTTAATTCTTTTCTACACTTTCCCCAAACTTATTTATTCCTTATGTTACATGTATCACTAGGCTTTGAAAATAAAATTTCTAAGTGAAGTCAATTTCTTTATTAAAAAAAAAAAAGAAGCTACCAGCTTAGACTGATTTTTTTCATCCAGTACTTTTGACTCATGAAAACATGATGGAAGCACACCGCATGAACTAATTTAAAATTAAACATTTATTTTGGATAATTTTAGATTTATAGAAAAGTTGCAAAGATAGTACAAAGAGTTCTTATGTAACTCTCAGCAACTTGTACTTTTAAAATGCAAGTGTGAAATCTTTGAGGAACAATAGTTCCTGATGTAGGCAGTAATTGGACTATTTTAAGAGAAACAAAACTGTATCTCAGATAGAAACCAATAAAATTATTCTGTTGCATGGATTCATTTATTCTCCCCTACTAACCAGAAGGTTGCTGGAGCCCTGTGTGGCTGGCCCATGGAAAGCATGCAAGAGATTTGTGTGTGCTCCAATGAGCTCTTGTGATCATTCATAGTGCTTTGTAATTCTTCATTGTGGTATATTTCTTTGGTGATAGAAAAGGTTTCTGACTTCTGGTTCAGGAAAAATGGCAGACATAGAAAAGCTGAAATCTCAAAGGAAGTGAATAAAATATAACTATATTATTTTAGGCAGTGATTCTTAAAAGTGTGGTCTAGGGACCCAGAAGTACCCTATGTAGCATTGTGTTGAGCTATTTTCATAATATTTATAAGATTGCTGGGAATATTAACGAATTTTTTTATACTATAGGATAAAATGTATAAACATTTAGAGGAGTTGCAAAACTTGGAGTAAGTTTTACTATTTTGAGCCAGAGTCTTACTGTGACCCAGGATGGTCATGAACTCCTGGGCTCAAGCAATATTCCTGCCTCAGTCCCTCAAATATCTGAGACTACAGGTCTGCACCATCATAATCAACTTAAATTGCTGTTTTTATAAATGTATAAAATAATTCATACAAGATTCAATCCAATTGTAAGGTAGACCAGATGTGTGTTTTTTTTTTAAATGTCATTTGAATTGTATAAATGTGTGGGGTACAGTGTGAAAATTCCATACATGCATACTGTGAGTAATGATCAAATCAGGGCAGTTAGCATTTTCATCCCCTAATCATTACTTTCTGTTTGAAACTTTCAAACTCCTCTCTTCAAGCTATTCATAAAATATAGAAAAGATTATTGTGAACTATAGTCACCCTGCTGTGCTGGGAACACTAGATCTTATTACTTCTATGTAACCGTGTTTGGACATCTGTTACCCAACCTCCCTTTCTCTCCTCTCCCCATGACCTGTCCCAGCCTCTAGTAATCACTACTATGCAAATCTGTTTTAATGTATCAGGGGATGAGAGCCTCATTTGATGATTTAAGACTCCACATTGCAACTAGTCTCTAAGAAACAGCCTCTTGTTCAGTTTTGGTATGGTATCAAAGGAGAATATCTACAGTTATTTGGAAATGCTACTAAATGTCTCCTTCCCTTTTCAACTATCTACCTGTATGAGGAAGGATTTCCTTTATATACTTACCAAAACCACTGTATCACAACAGATTGAATGCAGAAGCAGACAAGAGACTCCAGTTACTTCTCATTAAACCAGATGTTAAAGAGATTCACAAAAATGTAAAGCCGTACTGCTCTGTTCACAAACGTTCACCTTCTGGGAAACATGTTTTAAATAAAATAAATTCTTTAGGTTAATACTTAATGGACTTATTTTGTTGTGTCTTAAAATGAATTCTCAAATTAATAATTGCATTTTTGTTTTCATTTCTAATACAGAAACTATTAATAAATGTAATTCACTGGAATAAAAGTTATTTGAAGTCATCAGTAAGTTTCACAAGTACAAAGGACTTCTGAAAGTAAAACGTTTGGGAGTCAGTGATTTCAATTGTGCCTGAAGCAGGGAAATGCTGGTCACCAGGGCAGTGAAGCCATGAGCTATGCAGCTTAGTCCCAAGGGATGAATGGCCAAGTGGGGCTCTGGGTTTGAATTTGAATGTCCTCACAGGGTTCTTATTCCTCATTCCTGCAAAAATGGGAGTTGGGTGTGAGGACTTTGCCCAAAGCCAAGACTTTTAAAGACCTACAACCCTGGATCAATAATAATAATTGAATAATAATAATAAACTCCCTTCACAGGCTTGGGGGTAATGCTAAAGAAGCCCATTCATGCCATGAATTTGACATGAAACATAAATTTTTATGAGAAAATGTACCCTGAGCCTGCACCTAATCCTAGAAGGGTGAAAAATCACAAACCAAGGAGTTATTTAAGAATTGATTCCAAGTCTTTGTTTTATACTTCTGGGACAGCTAGTAAAAGCAGATACAAAACCTCTCCAGAGAAGCTCTTCAGTAACCCTGTCTTCATGAGATTCAAAATGGCCTTGGGCAAACTGGGATTCAGTAAATTGAAATGTTGACTGAAGGTTTTTCCTTTTTTGATTTGAACAACTATGATGAGAAACTTTCCTAACCCAATAAAGGATTTAAAGAAACACAAACATCTACAATAAATACACATCAATATGAACCCTTAGAAGTAATTCCTTCAAAACCGAGACAGGACAAGTATATTAAGTATCAGCGCTTCTTTATCTCACTTAGATTGGGGGTCATAGGCAGTGTGAAAGGAAGAATTTTTAAACAGAAACAATGTGCCTTTTCTCATAGAAAATTTATTTGAAATTATAAAGTGGTTCAGTAAAGTTTCTAGATATAGTAACCACATGCAAAAATCAAAGGTACCCTATAGGTCACAGCAGGCACAATCAGGAAGAGCAATTCACTATGGAGACAAATGTTTTAAGGCAGCAAGGAACAAAAGAAAAATATGAAAAGAATAATAGGAAATCTAAATAAAATGAAGATTATGCTATGTTTTATTTTTATAGCAGGAAATACTCAATGGCTAGCCTTCTAAAATAAAAATGTGAATTTAATGCAATTACAAATAATGTTCCAGCATTATTTTTCACTTTATGAATTGATGCTAAAATTTATACAAAGAATACATGATCAAGTATATCCAGGGCAGTTTTGGACAAGATGAAAAATAAATAGAAAATTATAGTACTATATTGGAAGATTTAGAAAAAAGAGTAATTAAAGCAAAATAGTATTAGTTCTAGGTTAGACCAATGAACCAAGAGAATAAAATGAAGAATCCAGTAAAAAACTGCAAATGCATCCTTGAGAAGTATATGAGGGATGTGGTATTGTGAATCAGAGAGGAACAAATAAATTAACCAATAAAATATTAGGTTGTTCACTTGGAGTAAAGATAAAATCAGATTTTTCCTCATTTCATAAATAAAACTAAGTTCAAGATTAACTAAAGCAATAAAACTCAAGATAAAAAAAAAAAAAAACTTTTTATCTTGAATGTTCCCCAAAGGCCAATGTCCTGAAGTCTTGGTCTCCAGGGTGGCAATTTTGGGAGGGTGTGAAACCTTTAGGAGGTGAGGCTTTGTGAGAGGAAATAATTTATCAAGTAGGTATGAAGAACAAAAACACTAGGAAGAGACTGAAACATGTTACCCATATATTTTGTAATCTCCCAACTCACAGCTTAAACAATTAAGTAATGGTAGTGAACAAGTACCTCTATATCAGCAGGAGCCACAGATTCAATAAAGTGGTTGGCGACTCAGATATTCTGGTTTGGGTCTGTGAAATTTGCAAAAACCGAAGTCACCTTTGAAAACTATTCCTACACATGAATGACTAATTATTATGCTTGAAAATGATTGTAACTAATTATTATGCTTGAAAATGATTGTGAATATTTTCAAATAAGTATAAGATTTTGCTTTGTCTGTTCTTGGTTTAACTTGATTGGAACACAGAATTTGATACCAAAAGCTATACAAAACTTTATAGGGACTGAGACTTTAATGTAATTTTTGTTCTAATCTAAGAGCAAGTGATTTTAAATTTCCAGACTTCACTTTTGCATTTGTAAACGGAAAAGTCTGGGTCAGTTTATTTTTAACATTCCTTTTAGGTTGCTGACATAGCTCTAAGTTCTTATTGACACCTTTTATCCAAGGAAGCACAGTGTTAAAGATTAAGTTCAGAATCCCAAGCATGTAGATTCTCTGTCTCCTTGAAACTGGCAGTATGATTTCTTTAATAATTTGAATTCATTTTCTCTTTTCAGGCATCTCTGAAAATGGCTTTTGATTAGCTTAACTTTTCCTTTAGCCAAGCAGTGATATCATTCTTTTGAAGGTTGCAATTAGTTGATTGAAGAAACCACCAAATGAAACCATTGACTAATTATTGAGTGGAAAACTTGGTTTATGTCGTTTTGGTCTGCTGATGACTTCACAATAGATGTAATAAGGCTTCCCAGTCAAGAATCCTCTTGGCTAATTTAGGCTTCCTATAAGTACCACACAAAAGCCCAAACAGAGTGTTTTTAGAGGTTGTCATTTTTTTCCCCTTTTCAAGGTGAAGGGTTAATGAGGAGATAGAAGTGAAAGCTAATGGAAATAATTCTCTTTCTGAGCCAGAGAAGCAAACCATTCGAGGTAACCAAAATGTAGGCATCAGCAGAGGTAGCAGAAGTTCTTGGTGGGACCCAGAACAAAATAAGTGCTGAGGCCATCTTTGTACCTTTTAAATCTCTTCAGTTTACCTGTAGCATTTGTTAAGGTATAGCTAGCAAAGTATATGCTGCAGTTTTGATCTTGAATGTTCCCCAAAGGTCAATGTCCTGAAGGCTTGGTCTCCAGGGTGGCATTTTTGGGAGGGTGTGAAACCTTTAGGAGGTGAGGCTTTATGAGAGTTGCTTAGGTCATTGGAGTTGTGACCTTGAAGTGGGCTTTGGGACTCCAGACTCTTCCTCTTCCTTTTAGCTTTCTGGCTTATGAAGTTAACATTTTTGCTCTGCTCTGTGCTCCTACCATGATGTCAGAATCCCAAAGCAATGGGGCCAGTTGATCTAGAACTGGAACCTCCAAAATTATAATCGAAAACCAGCCTTTTCTCTTTATAATTAACTACCTCAGGCATTTCATTATAATAACGCAAAGCTTACTGTTACAGTGTACACTGTATCTTTGGAAAAAATCCATCTCTGTGGAAATCCACTTTTAATATCAAAGATTGTTAGGTGAAGGAGACTCATCTCCTGTATTAACAGAATTTGATACTTACTTCTTTTATTCTGTTCCTCAATTAAATTCATATCTACAAATAAAGTGTCCTCATATGATTTCTCCTTTACTAGGAGGTGCACGTAGATTCATTTGTGAAGGACGTATTCCCATTATTTTCACTTGTTTTATAAAAAGTACTAATGAAAGATTATGCACATCTCAATATAAAATATACTAATATGTATACTTGCCAAGCATTGCATTGTGCATTAGAGAAGCCTTTATTAGGCATAAAATTCCCAGCAATTGCAGGACAACAGCAGCAGCCTTCACTCCAGGGGGTGAATCAAGTCCATATGGTGTTGGAGAAGCTTATTCCAGGGTAAAGCCAAAGGGTGAGCTTTTGCACATGTCCTCTGCTTGCTTTAGTGGGCTGGCATCAGCATCCTGTTAGATCCCCAGGCTAGATTAGAATTACCTGAAGTAGGTGTCAAGTAGGCAAGAAGAGGGTCCTCTGGAGAGGTCCCAGGAACTGTTGGCAAATGCCCACCCTAAGATAGATCTTGAAAGATCACACTTCCTGTTTTCAGTGTGGGTTTCGTAGAATCAAAAGGACTGTGCTGTTTTTGAATTATGGGAGAGAGAGAAAGAGTGAAAGAGAAGGTGCAGCGGGCAGCGGGGAGTAGGGGGGAATGAGAGAGAGTGATGCTATAATTTTTCCAAAAAAGTTAAACATGGATGTAATTTCTTTTACAAAGTTGCATATATGTGAGTAGCTGGGGAAATAAAGGACTCACTGTTTCTTTTTCAATGGGTTGTTAAAAAAGAATGATCATTGATTTGTTTTCTGCCACTTTCTACAACAGCCAGAGGAAGATCACAGAGCTTCCTCTTCCTATTTGGTAGGTCTGCTTTATATCCAACCTCTTTCAAACCTATCTGAATTCCTAGAACAGTTGAGTCTGTAGATGTCTTAGAAAGCTGTGGCAACATGGTTGAGCTCCATTTCTGTCCTCCTCTCTACTGCCCCATTTCTGTTAATAGCCCATTGAAAGCTTTTTTTTCTTCCTTAATCTTCTTTAATGCAGGTTATTGTAAGAATGGAAATGTGTACCTGGAAGTCATATATGTGCAAACCCGTGTGCTTAGATCTTGATTTAGTAGATATTCGTGTATATAGTCTGTAATAGAGACTGACTCCCTAACTTTAGGTACCAGCTTTTCTGCAATGGTCAATTTCAAAAGTAAAATTATAGAGTGCAGAATTATAAGAAAGTTAAATCTCACAAGGACTATTCTACCCTTGTATATCCAAGTACCTCATTTAAAGTTTAAAATCAGTCATGAAATAAAAACCTTTGAAAGATGGCTATCAGCTTTGTAAATTTGAGTTTGCTTTTTACTCTTGCAAAGCACAGCAAACGCAGTCATCAGAAGCAATAGAGAGGACTTTTCAAAAAGGGATCACAAAAGCAAAAACAGACTTCTCAGAGGGAGGTGTTCTTTGATTTTTGTTGTTTGATTTCTAGTATGTATTACTTGCTAAGACAAAAGAAAACAAAACCAACCCAATTCAAATCAAACCAAATAATGTGAAAAACATGTCAGAGAGTTTAGAATGATATCTTCCCTATTGTCAGGAACTTCATTTAAAACCCCAAATTATGGACAAGTGGTACTCAGTTCCTGAAAATCTAAGTTCAGAGTGCTCCCAGCAATCTGGCCAGCCGTCTTACCAGAAGGCTTCCAGACAGGTGGCAGGAGAGAGGTAGCCTTGTCACCTATACCCTTGCCATCACAGTAAAGACTTGAGGAATCCTGAATATCGGAAGTTTTTCTTCTCAACTCTTATACTGGGAACTGAATTTGGGTTGTTACTAATTCTTTTTCTTATAATCACAGGAGGAGTAAGGGTAAGCATTGCTCTGGAAGAGAGCTCCTATAAGACAGGGAGACAGGATGTTCACCTGATCTTCTGGACCTGCCTCTGTACCACTAAGGTTTTGAGAAGCTCAAAGAAATTGAGCAGAGATGTCATTTTGGTAGACTTCCAGGGGTAGAAAAGGCCAGGACTTGCTGAGTCCCGGAGAGTTCTAGAAGTTGATCCCATTGAAATGAGCAGTAGGTGGTAGAAGTTTGGGGCTCAGGGGCTGGGTCCCAGGTATGTGTGTGATGCCTTCAGCTGGAGATGCAGTCCAGTCACCAGGGTGACTAGTGCCAGAAATAAGCTCTTTATCACTGTGGCCTGTTGGGACCACTGCTGGTCTCCTCAAACCACCCTTATCTGCTTCCCAAAGTCAGAGGAGGAGTCTGGTCCTGTTCTACCCTGATCACAGCTGCAGCATTCATTAAGGAAAGGAGAAGAGTAGAGTACTGAATTCTAGGATTAAGTATTGTTGCAATGGCTAGAACAAAAGAGTTGTTGAAAGGATTAAGAAATAGGGATTTGGTAGTGGGAAATAGATAAGCATTTAAAAGAAAACTATTGCAGGTTTGATTCCTTAATTCTCCTGTTATAGGAACTAGACTATCCTCTCAGAATCTGTAAAAAACACCACCATCCCTGGCACTCTGTGAGTGAGCCATGTTAATGAGATTGAACTTGAAGGGAACCATAAATACTCAGCAGCCCTCCTGCTTACTGGAGTTGAGACTTGAAAAGATGATGGTCCTAAAGAATTTGTTTTATTTTTATTCATTTATTTTTGTTTATTGTAGAGAATTGAGCTTCATTCGAAGTAGTCCTCACTTCAGGAGGACTATTCTCTGGAAATGATGGGATTTGCTTGTGATCAAACGCAATATACTGTGGAATCCGTCATAATGGAACTAGTCCTTGGTATCAGGGTTCTTCTTCCCTCCTGGACTAAGGCATTCATTACTGCAATGGCTGAAAGTATTGTAGGTGACAGCTCTCATCAGGGTCCCTCTTTAGGACTTGTCCTGTGCAGATGAAATCTGTCTCATCAAGTTCATTCCTACTTCCTATGGACATCTAGCATCCAAGTTTCCAGTTCAGGGGCAACCTACCCTTGTTTCAGGGAACTCTGTAAGGCTGTTTCAGTTCAGGGATCCTCATGGGAAAGACAGAGGCCCAGTTGCTATGGCATCTTGCTTCAACTTTCTTCTCTAAACCAGGGATCAATAATGGCTCATTGGCCAACTCTGGTTTGATCTATGAGTTTTCTATTTTTAAATGATTAAAAAAAAGGAGTTTGTGACATATAAAAATTCCACTCGATTTCAGTATCCATAAATGATATTTTTTGGAACATGGCCAAGCTCATTCATTTGTGTACGCTGTATGGTTGCTTTTGTGCTGCAATAGCAGTATTGCATAGTTGCTACAAAGACCATATGACTCACAAAGCCAAAAACATTTGTTGAAAGAATTTATAGAAAAACTTCATCAAATCTTGTTTTGAACCAGTTCGTGTCTATTATGTTTGAATATGAGGCGTCTCTTCAAAGCTCCTGTGTTAACGAAGGAATATTCAGAGTTGAAATGATTAAATTATGAGAGCTATAACCACCCAGTTAGTCTATCCTACATTGAATGGATGAACTGGATGGTAGCTGTAGGAAGTTGGGGTGTGGTCGGAGGAGGTGGGTCACTGGGGGCGTGTCCTGGAAGCTCATCTTCCCTGGCGTCCCTTTCTTCATCATTCACTCACTCTTTGGCTCCTGACTGCAGGTGGACCACTATGATCTCCCACCATAAGGTTCTGCCTCACCTTGAGCCCACAGCTTTGGAGTCCACTGACCGAGAACTGAACCTCAGAGACCATGAACCCAAATAAGCTTTTCCTCCTCTAAGTTTTCCTTGTCAGCTATTTTGGCCACAGTGACAAAAAACTAGCACAGCTAGCTTAACATCAAGTATCATACTTGGTTATAAAATTTCTCCAAGAGAGAATATTATATAATATTGGGCATCTCATCACAAAGAGTATTGGATAGTGATTTTCTTACTTTTGTTAGCTACATGGAGCTTGTTTAATAAGCTAAAGCAATACCTAGTGTGTAATTACTAATATATGATTGACGTGTATCTTAGGGCCTGATCAATCCATCATTCATTTTCCCTTAGGTAATTCATGCTGATTTTTCTCTAGGGCCTCCCCACTTCTGATTCATGTAAACCCACCCCCCAGCACATTGGGTGGGCACAGACCTTGGCTGGCCCATGTAAACACCCCATCCCTCCATAGGCTCAGAACACAGGATAGGAGTATAACCCCAGCTAGGCCAGTAAGAGCCCAGCCCAGAATTTTTCTTGGAGCTTCTGGAACAGGAGACTTACTACTCTGGTGAAGTCTAACCTTGAAAATGCTGTGGGCCACCATGACAAGGGACTGCCACAAGCTGAAGAAACAGAGTCATACCCTAATGGGGTTTTTCAACTCCCTTCTCAGCTGTGATTTGTCAACCAAATCATTGCTTCAGTCAGTTTTGCTTCAGTCAGTTTCGGTGGGCTTTGGCATACAGCTGACAGCCCTCTCCAACAAGGAGATTTACTTCTGCCCCAGGGTTTTCACCCATAAGGCTCCTTGATCCCCTCAACACTTCCCATCTGAGGACACTGAGGCTCAGGACGAAGTAACCTGCTAGGAATGATGAATCATTGTGAGCCCCCCTCATCTCACTCTAAATCCATCCCTGTTCTTTCTGATATGCAATGTAGGTGACTGCTCATTTTTCAATGGCATGTTACAAAACAACAGAAAAAATGCTCCCTACG
This sequence comes from Marmota marmota marmota, assembly GCF_001458135.2. Lineage (NCBI taxonomy): Eukaryota > Metazoa > Chordata > Mammalia > Rodentia > Sciuridae > Marmota > Marmota marmota. The sequence goes on from NW_026000153.1 coordinate 17,950,131, forward strand.
AGTTTTAATCCAAAACAAGAGATCTCTCTGACAATGTGTTGGGATGAGACCCCATTAACCCAGTAATTTCAGTGCAAATGCAAACATTATTTTAAGAAAAAGGTTCAAAAGATTTCAAAGATAACCAGAAAACAAAGAAAGGAACAATTTGAAGATTCCATACAAAACACACTAGAAATATGTAGATCTAACTTTCTTTGAAATTCCTCAAGTCTGGAAGTCAGGCAGAGGGTCCCTGGCTTGTGTATGTTCCATTTTGATTTCCTCTGTTTCAGAAGTGGAACTGTTCCAGCAGCCACCAGTGGCCTGGGGTTCCTTTCTCCTAGTGAAAACAAATCCAACCACCATAGGGACTTTGTTATTTTTCAAAACTAAAATAGAGGTATTGGTTTTCCTGATCTAAATAATGCATGTTGATGGCAAAACAAGAGAAGGAACAGAAGTTCAAAGAAGGAACTAAACACTGCTTAACATCTTTTTGGGCCAAGGGCAACCACTCTTGGTGTGGGGATGACTCTTTTCAGACATCAGAAACCCCTCGTTCCCTGTTTCTGTTGAGGGAAGAGCATCCATCCTGCTGACGTAGGCTGTAGTCTTTATCACCTGTGAACTCCAGCCTACCCAAAACCCTGTGTGGGCCATTTCTTTCCTTTCCCTGTGTTCCTTTGAGATAAAACATGGGCCCCGCCCCTTCATGTGTGTGTAAGCATGTGCTTCTGGGATATTTTCTTCTACTTCCCTGCTTTCTGGTGATGGGAGTCCTTGAGGTACAGGGTTTTTGTCCTCCGTGCTTATTCATACAATCCTTGGAAACCCCTGTACTTCCCCTGTCTTTGGATACAAGGATCCTCTTTAAACATCCAAATGTCTTATTGATCCTCATACGGTTAAATGTCCTTGTCAGTAAACACTGATTGAGAAAGTAATTATGAATCTGCTAATGAGTTTTAAAATTATTCTAAGAATTAATCAAAATTATATCTACATGTATTAGAACTGGTAGGACAATGTGGAAGGCTATAATTTATTCAGTCTATGAAATATATGATAGCTCGCTAATACTAATGCACCTATTCAATAAAATAGATGGTGTTTTACATGTAAAACTCATTATTCAGGCTGCATATTTTATTGGATTTAAATAAGAACCAAAATGATGATGCTTGTGTGACATGGATTTGAATACTCTAGTCACTAATTCTCAGATTTCTGAATAGTCCATAGTCCCAAGTTAGGGAATTACTGTGCTAAAGGAATCTTTTGGGAAAAAACCTCAACTCCTCCCTTCCACTTGTGATAATTAGATGATATTGGGGGAAAGAGGCTATATAAGTACTATTTAAAAGCTAATCAACGTAAGTTTAGAAGGCTAAAATGTTATGAAGTTCTTTAGATATTGCCAACTTTCCTTTCTACACACAGAAGAGGAAATTATTCATTTTCCTTTTTTGATTACATATGTGACATGTTTCTCCCCAACACAACAATGCTACTTGGATAAGTCCATATAAATTTTGAATATCATTTTGTAATAAAAACTAAAAAGTAGTAGATTAGATTCTAAACCAGATATGCTACTGTTTTATTGAAAAGTCATCCTTTGACAGAGCCAGGCCACCCTTTGTGTTTTTCCAGCCCAGTCACCGCCATCTTTGAGGTCAAGGCCATGTTGTCCTGATTTAGGGCTTCAACTTCCTGAATTCTTGCCCCTGAATCAACTCATTGTGTGAATCTTATAAAGTAGTTTATATGCAAGTTGTAATAATTTTATTGAATAGCTTAAAACTTAACACAGTACAAATATTATTAAATGGCTCATTGTATTCTAACCTAGGCCTTCAACCACAAGCTATGGAAACCTTCTTAACCACTCTCTCAGTGTATGCCTCAAGCAATTCGCATGGAGCCCAGATCAATATAAAGATGGATATAAAATGTTATAGATCAGGGTAAAAACTTTAGTTTGGAGGCTCTACATTTTAGAGATATATTCTTAACTATTCACAGAGAAAATAAATTATGCCTTGGATTTATTTAAAATCAATGGTAAGGGAGTAATGATGGAGGAGGCCCTTGGGTAAATGTATAAATGAAGTTAAGATTGGCATGAGCTGATAATGGTTGAAGCTGGGTAGTGTGAGCTCATCATTACAAATGCTTTACTTCTGAATATGTTTGATAATTTCTGTGATAAAAAGTTTAAAAACTTTTGTGATTATTACTTGTATTAGTTAGCTTTGCATCACTATAACCGAAGACCTGACATAGGTCATCATATAGTGATGAAGTAAAGAGAGTTTTATTTTTTTTTTTTATTTTTTTTTTTTTTTATTTATTTTTTTTTTCTTGTGGTTGTAACTGGTACTTGTAACCACCTTTTATTTATTTATTTTTTTTTTAATTTTTTTATTGTGGGTTGTTCAAAACATTACAAATTTCTTGACATATCATATTCCACACTTTGATTCAAGTGGGTTATGAACTCCCACCCTCACCCCATACACAGATAGCAGAATCACATCAGTTTCACATCCATTGATTTACAAATTGCCATCCTAGTGTCTGTTGTGCTCGGCTGCCTTTCCCATCCTCCACCCTCCCCCCTCCCCACCTCCCTCCTCCCCTCCCCTCCTCTCTCTCTACCTCCTCCACTGTATAACCCTGAGGGTCTCCTTCTATTACCATGCAATTTCCCTTCTCTCTCCCTTTCCCTCCCACCT